>NC_139579.1:27087236-27272236 GCF_946808225.1 Silurus aristotelis
ACTACTACCACCACCTCTTATATCACTTCTACTACTACTTCTACTACTACGTTTACTACTACCACTACTACTACTATTACAACCACTAATACTATTACTACTACCACTATTACTACTTTTACTACTACTACTACTACTACTACTACTACTACCACTACCACCACTTCCTTTATTACTTCTACTACCACTACTACTACTACTACTACTACTACTACTACTACTACTACTACTATGACCACTTCTACTATTACTACTACCACTACTACTGCCACCACTTCTACTTCTACTACTACCACTTCTACTACTACCACCACCACTACTACTACTACTACTACATCTTCTTCTATTACTTCTACTACTACCACCACCACTACTACTACTACTACTACCACCACTTCTTCTATTACTACTACTACTTTTACTACTACCACTACTACTACTATTACGACCACTTCTACTATTATTACTACTACTACCACTATTACTACTACTACTACTACTACTACTACCACCACCACTTCTTCTATTACTTCTACTATCACTACTACTACTACTACTACAGCCACTTCTACTATTACTACTACTACTACCACTATTACTACTACTACTACTACTACTACTTTTACTACTACCACTACTACTACTATTACGACCACTTCTACTATTATTACTACTACTACCACTATTACTACTACTACTACTACTACTACTACTACCACCACCACTTCTTCCATTACTTCTACTACTACTACTACTACTACTACTACTACTACTACTACTACTACTATGGCCACTTCTACTATTACTACTACTACTACTACTACTACCACTATTACTACTACTACTACTACTACTACTACCACTATTACTACTACTACTACTACCACCACCACTACTACTACTACTACTGCCACCACTTCTACTACTTCCACCACCACTATTACTACTACTACCACTTCTTCTATTACTTCTACTACTACTATTACTATTACTACTACTACTACCACTACTTCTACTACTACTACTACCACCACTACTACTAATAATGATAAATGTTATAATGATAAAATGATAGTTGGTTTTCTCGCTCACACTTATGTGTGTCGAAGCTGACAGAAATGTAACATTTATTTTTATTATACAATAAAGTTTTTCACTACTTCGATGTAGACTATCGGCACAATTTTAGTTTTTGTTTTCAATGATTAAAAGTTGGAGGGCACTAGAGAACGAAGCAGCACATATACAGTATAATAAATCAACTGGATGGATGAGATACGGCTGGGGGAAGAAACGCAAAACATAAAACTGCTTGTTGTTTTTTAATAACACAGTTTATTTACATTTGTGATCAACATTTGAAGAGTAATAAAACTGAATAAATTATATTAATGCAATATACTCTTTTATTATATTGATTAAATTGAGAAATTCATTAAATTGGCACAAATTAATTATTCAATAAAATGAAATACATTTATTAATTAATAGTTTACATTTGTTAGATTTCCATTTGGGCAATACATATGTGTGTGTGTGTGTGTGTGTGTGTGTGTGTGTGTGTGTGTGTGTGTGTGTGTGTGTGTGTGTGTGTGTGTGTGTGTGTATTTTATCTACTTACTGTAACTGTTCTACTTATTTCAGCATAGTTTAACAAATGTCTTCATTCCTTCCATCCTTGTGGAAAATATGTGGAATTTGTATGATTTTCTCTTTTTAAGAGAAATTTTTTAAATAATTATTTAGTGTTTTCATGCATGTGCATGTGCAAGAATTGCATTTGGTGCACATTTGGTGCACATGTGTACATTTACATCCCTAGTGAAGACTGAGCAGATTTTGGAGAGGTAGTAACAATAGAGATTAGGTGTAAGCATTGATAGCAAGTCATTGTAGCTAACAATAGATTTTTATCTTGGTACTGAAGCTTACTAAGTTTTGTTTTGGTGTGGAAAGTTTTGCTAAAATACAGCCTCGCATTCTGTTTGGGGGCTTTGCTTTAAGGTTCAATGACCCGTTCCATACAAACTATTGGGAGTATTCAGTTAAATTTTTTTTCAACTTTTGTGATTTTCTATAGGAGATGTAACCATCCAAGATAAATGGGCATTAAAATGGAAATAGATCTAGCATTTAAACAGAATTCAGGAATTTTAAATTAGACCAGTGATTGCCCTAGAGCACTTAGTGTGCTTGGCTCAAATTTGGTAAAAATATTCCTTAGACCCTTTGCAATCATATTTACCAAATTTTATAACTTTATCTGGTTCTGTGAGCTACCATTGACTTTTTTTTTTATACATTGATTGTCAAAAAAAAATACCATATACCTGTGGTCCCTGGGCCCTACCCAATATAATACTTTGATTGATTTGTATTCATTAAGCTTTTTTTTTGCTGCTTTTTTTTTTTTTTTATGAAAATTAGTTATAATAAATAGTAGTGACATCTGGAAATAGAAAGCAAGACAAGGAGACGTGGTGGTGGAATGAGGAAGTGCAGGAGAGCATTAGGGGAAAGAGGTTGGCAAGAAGTGGGATAAACAGAGTGATGAGAAAAGTAGGCAGGAGTACAAGGAGATGTGGCAGCAGGTAAAGAGGGATGTGGCGAAAGCCAAGGAAAAGGCATATAAGGAGCTGTATGAGAGGTTGGACACTAAGGAAGGAGAAAAGGATTTATACCGATTGGCCAGGCAGAGGGACCGAGCTGGGAAGGATGTACTGCAAGTTAGAGCAGTAAAGGATGGAGAGGGAAATATGTTGACTAGTGAGAAGAGTGTGTTGAGAAGGTGGAGGGAGTATTTTGAGCAGCTGATGAATGAGGAAAATCAGAGAGAGAGAAGGTTGGATGATGTGGAGTTGGTGAAGCAGGATGTAGATAGGATTAGTAAGGAGGAAGTGAGAGCAGCGATTAAGAGGATGAAGAGTGGAAAGTCGGTTGGACCAGATGACATACCGGTAGAAGCATGGAGATGTTTAGGAGAGATGGCAGTGGAGTTTTTGACCAGGTTGTTTAACAGGATTTTGGAAGGTGAGAAGATGCCTGAGCAATGGAGAAGAAGTGTGCTGGTACCGATCTTTAAGCATAGAGGAGATGTGCAGTCAATTCCTACAGGGGAATTAAGTTGATCAGTCACACCATGAAGTTATGGGAAAGAGTAGTGGAAGCCAGGCTGAGAGAAGAGGTGACTATCTGTGAGCAACTGTATGGTTTCATGCCGAGAAAGAGCACCACAGATGCCTTATTTGCTTTGAGGATGTTGATGGAGAAGTATAGAGAAGGACAGAAAGAATTGCATTGTGTATTTGTGGATTTAGAGAAAGCGTACGACAGAGTGCCAAGAGAGGAGTTGTGGTATTGTATGAGGAAGTCAGGTGTGTCAGAGAAGTATGTGAGAGTGGTGTGACAGTGTGACGGCAGTGAAGTGTGCAGTAGGTACGACGGACTGGTTCAGGGTGAAGGTTGGACTGCATCAAGGATCGGCCCTGAGCCCTTTCCTGTTTGCAGTGGTGATGGACAGGTTGACGGAGTCTCCCTGGACTATGATGTTTGCGGATGATATTGTGATTTGTGGTGAGAGTAGAGAGCAGGTTGAGAAGAGCCTGGAGAGGTGGAGATATGCGTTGGAGAGAAGGGGAATGAGAGTCAGTAGGAGTAAGACAGAGTACATGTGTGTGAATGAGAGGGAGGGCAGTGGAGTGATGCGGTTGCAGGGAGAAGAGCGGGAAAAGGTGGAGGAGTTCAGGTACCTGGGGTCAACTGTGCAAAGTAATGGAGAGTGTGTTAGGGAAGTAAAGAAAAGAGTGCAGGCAGGGTGGAGTGGGTGGAGAAGAGTGACAGGAGTGATTTGTGATAGTAGGGTATCTGCAAGAATGAAAGGGAAAGTTTATAGGACTGTGGTGAGACCTGCGATGTTGTATGGATTAGAGACAGTGGCATTGAGTAAAAGACATGAGATGGAGCTGGAGGTGGCAGAGCTAAAGATGTTAAGGTTTTCGTTGGGAGTGAGGAGGATGGACAAGATTAGAAATGAGTTTATTAGAGGGACAGCGCATGTAGGATGTTTTGGTGACAAGGTGAGGGAGGCGAGATTGAGATGGTTTGGACATGTGCAAAGGAGGGACATGATTTATATTGGTAGAAGAATGCTGAGGATAGAGCCACCAGGTAGGAGGAAAAGAGGAAGGCCAAGGAGGAGGTTCATGGATGTGGTGAGGGAAGACATGCAGGTAGTTGGTGTGAAAGAGGCAGATGTAGAGGACAGGGGGGTATGGAGACGGATGATCCGCTATGGCGACCCCTAATGGGAGCAGCCGAAAGAAGAAGAAGAAGTTATAATAAATAGTAGCAGGCTGGGGCAGCAGTAATGTCACCCCACAGACCCATGGTCAAAGAATCCATTGGGAGATTGGGTGAAGTTGGGTGATCCGTGTTTTTTTTACAAGGATTTGATTCAACTGACAAAAAAAACAACATGCCAATAAAGTGCACTTCTAAAGGGGGTTATACTGGTGTTTTTATTTATAGTATGTCAATGTTATATATTTATATGTTATATCAATGTTATAGTTTTGGGTAAACCATGGAAATAACTCCAATTCTTTTTCTGTTCTTTTTTCTGGACATCAATTTAGAGAGAAAGAAAGTAAACAAATGGCTGACAAATAATGCAGGTCATAACCTCTTACGTTGCTATTGTAAGTGTTTTAAGATGTTTTAGTGTGGACAGTCAATTTTCGGGAAACTTTTTTTTTCCATTCTATCCAAATTAATATAGACATAACCTGACTGAAAGCACCAATAAAAAACACTAATAAATCATGTGTATAAGACTGACAACAAAGAAAGCAAGTTAAGCAATAAAGGTTTTGTTTAGATGTTGAACTGATCGAACCTGCATTTCTTACGTTCCTAAGTTACTGATAGTAAAATGATTTTAGTGGGTTAAACTACGTACGAAAGATCAGCTGAATATCCCGGATCTAAACAATTCACAACATTTAATATCATCTCTTAGACTGGAGTTAATGAAGATGTTTGCGATCAGTTAGTGCAGCTTGACACAAAGACAAAACAGTGATGTTTGGTAATGCAATAAGATTCTCTATGCTTTCTTTTTATGAGAAGGACACAGGCTTTTGCATTGTGAGCAAGCTGAAACTTCCTTAAATATGCAGCACGGCAGGCAGGCAGCCAGCAACACATTACAATAGGAGTTATGAAACCATGAATTAGTTTTGCAGTGCTGTGTAAGGTTAGCATTTTTGTTATTCACCCCGATGATAATGAGCAGTTTTAGAGACATTAGCATTGAAGGTTACACCAAGGTTCTTAACTGAAGCTTTTAGTTTTACATAAAAGCGGTCGAGCTCCAGGGCAAAACAACCTTACCACAGACAGACTTAGTGCCCAACAGCAACATCTCTGTTTTATTCAAAGAAGGAAGTTTCTTTTGGAATGTTGCTGGAGTCCAGTAGATCGGAAAATAAGAGGACCGGTTTGCTTACTTACATTTGGGGCATTTGTAGCAGCTTGTTGGTTCTGGAATTTGCAACCTTCCAAACAGTTCAACTTCTTAACCACTAAGCCACCACTTCTGTATAACATGGCTTCATTGTGTGGGGTTGCGTGAAAAAGACTACCACAATTACTGAACTGGAATAAAATAATTGCTTACCTGCTTATTACTTCATTGATACTTGGTGATTACTTATTCACTACTACTACTATTGATTAAAAGATCCCTGGTGGTCTAGTGGTTAGGATGCGGCGCTCTCACCGCTGCGGCCCGGGTTCGATCCCCGGTCAGGGAACCGACCCCAGCCACTCTTAGTGCCGGTCCCAAGCCCGGAAAAAATGGGGAGGGTTGCGTTAGGAAGGGCATCGAGTGTAAAAAACATGTGCCAAATCAAACATGCGGATGGTCCTCTGTGGCGACCCCTAATGGGAGAAGCTGAAAGAAAGTTTTACTATTGAAAAAAGATCCTGCCATAACCATACTTACCAGCCTTCCCAAGGTCTGGGTTGAAAAAGCTCAAATGCCCCTGAATTAATACAAAGAGCATTGAATTATGCAAACTCCATTTGAAACATCACAGTATAAGAAAAGATTGAGACAATAGGTTAGCAGAAAATATTGTACAGTGGTACCTTTAAATACGAATGCCCCAAATATGTATAATTCAGAATACGTATCGAAATTCATAAAAAAATTCATATCGGTTTACGCATAGAAATTCAGAACACGAATCATCTGAATCTTGCAGGCTAAAATTTGAATTGACAATGGTTTTCTCGTACCGCCTCCCATGCCTCTCAACCCTCAGTTAGCGTCTTCAGTTCATTGTGAGAGCACTGTCTTAGCGCTGTGTTTATTACTGTGTCTTTGTTTCGTTAATATTTATCACTAAACAGTATCGCATACACTATACCATGCCTATTATATCGTAGTAAGATTTGTCTCCTTTCAAACAATAATTCTCCCTCCTTCTCCTCCGAACATCATCTCCATCACGTCAGTATTCACTCTTCTCTAAAGGTAGAATACCCAGTAAAGATAATGTTTTCCTATTTTAGATGTTAAGGCACCATTATTAGATGCTAAATACTAAATAATAGTAGTGCATATTGGTTGTTTTTTTTATTTTTATATTAATATATCTGGGGTCGTTCGGAACGAATTATCCAACTTTACATTATTCCTTATAGGTAAAATTCGTATCAGTATACGAATATTTCAGAGTGCGAATCGTGTTCCGGAACGCATTAAATTCGTATTTTGAGGTACCACTGTATTATTAAATGATATGTGGCCCTGTTCAATATTTTTAAAATTAACCATTTATTGAATTCAATTGAACTGAAACAAAGAGACCAAAGAGCAATAATTAAATTTTCTGCAAAGATGGATACAGCTCTTATATACACAAAAGCTTCCTTTAGAAGCCACAGGTTAACTGAAAATAGATGGAATGAGAGAGTTCAATACCTCAATTCCTCTTTGAGTTAAATACACAAATTTACACCTCTTTCACACAAGTCACACAAATCCTCGCAGTGTTCATACAACAGTAAAATTATTCACAAACATGACAATTTCCCTGACCACTTAACCCTTTTTCAAATACCAAGGCAACTGATTGCCTTCCCGCTAATAGATGTCAGGCGCCTTTAACATGAACCGATCTGCTAAACAGAAACCATTAAAGATTTATTTCATTTATTAAATTTCAAGTCCGATGAAAACTGCTGTAGAATTTCAAGAGTGAACCAAATGAGGCATAGATGAGTGGAGCGGTTTGCCTTATGAAGCACACCATTAATAATTTACACAGCTTCCAAATAATAAATTAACAAATGAATAAATAAACAAGCAGGCAAGCAAACATCAACAAACTTGTTTTTCCCTGTGAATGTGAGAAAGGATATGAGAGCATTTTTCAGGTAAAGGTGTTATGAGCGACTCCAGCACTGTCTCTAAACTTTTAAAGTCTATAAAACTCCCAGGGCTCCCTCCATCCATTGACTTCCTAAAGATTTAGATATGTAAAACAGTCATTCTCATCTTAAAAGTCGCTGGTAGTGAGGAGTCAATGTTGGTCTGGTCGAGAAGCAGAGCGAGTGGAGGGAGGGTATGCACGGTGGATGTGAGCTGAGGTGGGCACAGACGGATGGCACAGTGTTTTAAGCGGGCACTGAATAAAAGAGTCTGGGAGCAGGAAGAAAGAGGAGGGTTAAAGCACTGTGGCATTGTGCCCATCCATCTTAGGGAGTCTGGAGTCCTGAACTGTTCCCATTGTCACCAGCAGGGGGCGGCTGTCCTCAGCAGTGCCAGTCCGGCCTACTGAGATGGGTCTCTGCTGGTTGGTGAGGGCAGGAGGTGGCATGGCATTCTGGGGTCCAGACAATGATTCCAAAGGCAAACCTTGCTCCTGGTAGCCATACCCGATGTTACCACAAGGGAATCGGCGAAGTCTGTAGAGAGGTACAGGGGGCAGGGCTGATGAATCCAGCAAAAGAGGTGCTGGGCCAGGTTGGGGAGGAGGGGGCAAAAGAGGCCTGCACTGCCCCTGTTGCTGGATTTGAATTTGCTGTTGTTGCTGGATTTTTTGCTGCTGCTGCTGGATCTGTATCTGTTGCTGTTGAAGTTTTTGTTGTTGCTGCTGCTGAATTTGTATCTTCTGCTGCTGCTGGATCTGTATCTGCTGTTGTTTGTGCTGATGCTGCAGGCTTAAAGCCTCAGCCATACCCCCAGTCCGGCCAGAGAGCTCATGGCCTTGACCTCCTGCTTGCCTCTGTGCCTGGGCCTGCCGCCTCTTCTGCTGTTGTTGAAGGAACCATGAGCCATATGTTGGGTTCCACAAATTGGTCGGCTTCCCATTACGGTTATCCTTCTCACCTGTAGGAGCCTGAGCAAAACCCAGGTTGATATGGCCTTCATCTTGGGGAGCAGGGACAACAGAGGAGGGCTTGCTGCAGGCTGGCAGCGCCGATGTTAAGGATGTTGGTGGATGGAGCTGGGAGGCAGCACTGGGAATAGGTTTGCTGTCAGAGGAGTGAGCATTCATAAGGAGAGCCTCAGCAGCTTTCTTGGCCTCCTCTGAGCGGGTCACAGTGGTGGAAGATGACACTTCCTCTGTTCCCTGGGGAGTGGCTAGTAAAGAGGGTGCAGCGGGGTCATCCGGACGCATGGGTACCCGCTCTTCCTCCTCGGGCATCGGCCCATACTCAACAGGTAAAGGTACGTTTACCACATCTGGATCCTGCAAAAGAGATGGATATTGCAAACAGGAAAATGTACCAAATAATTACTTCCTGAATTTGAAACTACAAAGCCGAGATTTACTCAAGTATCTTTCCAAAAATGCTGGTAAATGCATTTAATATATATATATATATATATATATATATATATATATATATATATATATATATATATATATATATATATATATATATATATATATATATATATATTCAATATATGGGCATTGACAATGCAAGGAAGTAAAAGTTTAAATAGTCTTGCATTTTAATGACTTTTAAATGATTTTAGGGTCTAATTGTCCGTGTCGCAAAAACCAGGACCCTTGCAAAGTACTGAGTATATTAACAATTAGAATAAGATAATGTACCAAATCATTTTTTGTGTATTAGCAATGCAGATTCATGCTATACAGTGTATATTCTTTCTATAGAATAGCGTCACTGACTCCACAGTTACAAAATGTGCTCATGAACCCTCAAAAGAACCATTTCTGCACCTGCAAACAATAGTCAATCCGTTCTAGGATAGTGGAGAAGTTTGGCCTGTCTTCAGGTTGGTGTTGCCAGCTCTGCGTCATTATCCGATAGCTGTTAAACACACACACGCACAGAAACGCACACAAGCACACAAAAAAAGTTGACTCATTAAAATTTGGTGTTTTGTTTATTTCCTCATTACTGGATTTCTCCCTTACCAAGCGAGGCTATTTACTGTGTGGGTGATTGCGTTTCGATAGCTGAGAGCCAAACTAGAGTGAAAGGCACCCAACTGAGATTTGATTTAATCAAGGCTTTTTTTGTTGTTGTTAAAATACAACAAAAAAAAACAGCTAATTACAATTTTCATTTCAGTTGCACACATCAATTTTTCCAATGAATCCATCGCACAGAGCTCACGTGTTATTTAAAGGTCGAATAAATAATAATGTAAAACATTAATCTGGTCAGACAATTTTAAACAAGTTTCTGTATCGTTGTCTTATATTGGGGTGGGACTTTGCATTATTAATTATGAGTCAATGCCTCCACTGATTAAGTTAGAATTTAATACAAATGAGAGAACTGATTGAGGAAGAGTTAAAGCATGGTCACAAAAAAAAAAAAGATCCCAAATGTCCTGATAATCTCTGGGATCACTGTTATATCTCGATTGCTGATTAGATCTTTAAATCCACCTACAGATTTCTGTATAACTGCTTTGTGACAATGTCTACTGTGAAAGTAGTTCCTACAACAACAGATCACTATAGTGTATAGAAAATAGATTGTTGATTGTTATATGTGTTATACTATATATATATATATATATATATATATATATATATATATATATATATATATATATATATATATATATATATATATATACAGTACAGACCAAAAGTTTGGACACACCTTCTCATTCAAAGAGTTTTCTTTATTTTCATGACTATGAAAATTGTAGAGTCACACATATATATACATAATGCCACTCACACTGGTCCTGGGCAGTTTTTTGGAGGGTCCATCCTGCCTCCATTAGTGACAAAATCCAAAACCTCCTGATTACTGCGGCTGGGGTACGGCATATATCCCATTGAGAAGATTTCCCACAGCAGCACGCCAAAAGACCTGAGCCGTGCAATCAGGGAAAGCAAAAAAAAAAAGAGAGGAAATGAGTCAATCACAACTAGAAGTATAAATATACAGTATAAATGTCAGATGACATACAGACTGTTAAATCTTTTTTACATTATGCAGTGTTTCTATTACCATGTATCAGTTTTGGAGGTAAAGATTCCTTCCATAAAGGCCTCTGGGGGCATCCATTTAACTGGCAGCATGGCACGACCTCCTTTCCTATAGTAGCTGGCTCTGTAGAGACACAAGCACATAATGCATTTTTCATCCATGCACAGGCTCCAATGCCCACAACAGCCAGGCACAGCAGCATGCTGACTTATTAACTATGCTCTAAGATTGAAGAGAAAAGAGAGGAAGATACCAGTAGGAAGTAGAAATCTTCATGAATACTGTCTTAGTCAGAAACATATTCATTGGGCAAGTGTGGGGAAATATTTATTTTTCATTACAATCGTTCCAACAATAGAGAGATGATCTTTTCAGACCTGCATTTGACTAAAATGGCTGAGAAAAAACTGCCACTAGGTGTAAATATCTGTGTATATAATGCTTTGTGATGGATTCTATTCCATTCCCACTTCCCTCACAGTATTTCTGGAATAGGCTCTGGTTCCATTGTGACCTTGACCAAGATAAAGCAATGATTGTATGTGTGTTACATTTTATATATACATAAATACATACCCCTAATGATGTGAAGAGAATTTAACACTTATTTCATGAAATGAGATATTATAGGATTATCCTATTTTCTATAATTCTTAGCCATTAACTATGCTACATCATTGGTGTAAACCAAAGGCATTAATAAAGTATAAATGACCCAAACTCTGCATTTGTCATGTAAATAGTATTTTACAAACAATATCTGAATGAAGTGTTATATGAAAGTATAAGTATTTGGTGTTTTTTTTGGCAATAAAACAAAAAACAATACCTTTGTTATATGTGATTGATTTAAAACAGTTATATTTGTTAGATAGTCACTGTTTTAATGAAATGTTGCAATGGCATTTTCATTCCTTTTAGTAAAAAAGGGTTTTACACAAGCAATATACAGTACTAAAAAAAACCCCAAAAAAACCAAAAACGATTTATAGCAAAGGATTATGTATAAGACTGACTTGCACGAGGAAAGCTCGCTATTGTGATGACTCGCACGTATCCACACTGATAAGTGTGTATTCAAAGTGGATTATGATTCAATTTCCAGACGCTTATAATTCTACTCGGAGAGCCGCACTGAATATAGCTCCTACGAGCGAGAGTCTTAGTCACTTTTCCTCCTTTCAGAGCAGCTCTTATCTGAGATGTGTTCCTGTATCAGATCTGCTCACGATAACTGCGCTCACCTGGAGAGAGTAAGAAGGGAAAAAAAGGGAAAAAAAAACGACTTTGGGGGAAAGGTACACAGAAAGCTCCTGATTGTTGCCATGTCGTTAAGCGCTGGTGGGACAGAATCGAGGGGAACCGGTTGTTTATCATAGAATGGAAGCGAAGAGTCAAAGACGTATTACCTCCTTTCTTCCAAACAAAGACATTTATACTCCTGACAAAAATCAGAGCTTTGGCAGCCTTATCATGTCTTGGTGCTGTGTGGCCCTTTGAGATAACTGACAGCCACACCAACTCGGAGACATTGCTCTACTAGGGCTTTACATTATATATATATATATATCATGCTTGTATAATCCTGCTCATGGAAAAGCCACACGTCTCTCGTTCCAGAACGAAAAATAAAGCAGCACAATCCTTGCTAAAATGGAAAGGGATCGTGCAAAGCATGGGCAGACCTCTCAGCTATGTATTGCTGTGGGAATCTGGACTTGGATTAGATTAATCCCTTCATATCAAACTTGATCTAAGTGGTGAGTAAAGGCTGCTTAAGGAATAGTGTCTAAAACCGGTGCCTGTGTTGTGATAAGTATTTTGTCTCTGCAAAGTCCTTAGAACCGGTCCCGTTTTTCACTCAGATAAACAACGCATGGCCAAACATCATTTCATTATTAGTTTTACGAAAATAAATCCAAAATGTAAAAGCAATATATAAAATTGTAAGTACACCTTAACTGCTTCCATAAGATTTATGAGGTTAAGTAGCAGCCACGTTCTGCTTATTAAATGCCTTTGTTTAATCATCAGCAAGTGTGATCACCTTTATAAAAACCCAAGTTTTACCAGTTTGCTTGTCATTAATGTGTGTGTTAACAATAGGGAGGAAAGACATTAGCAGCAAACACAGACAAGCAATTGTTGCTACCCATCAATTTGGAAAGGGTTATAAGGCCATTTTTAAACAACTGAAAGCCCATTATTCTACATTGAGAAAGATCATTAATACATGGAAGCTGACATTCCAGCAAATTCTCTCCAAGGTCAGGGTGCAATGCTCTGAGAAATAAAAATTAAATAGAAAAACAATAGATACAATGAGTAGGTCTTACTTTGCAGTCACAAGACCTGCAGTCTTTGAGTATACCAAAGCATTTTAGAGCAGTGGTCCCCAACCTTTTTTGCGCCACGGACCTGATTAATGTCGGACAATAAGTTATGTATAATTTCTGTTCGTCCCGGTACCAAATGACCCATGGACTGGTGCCGTTCGTGGCCCGGGGGTTGGGGACCACTGTTCTAAAGGAAAATATAAAGCAATCTGTCTGACAGCTAAAACAAAATAAGGTCATGCAACAGCACAAAGATCATAGGCACACCAGCAAATCTTTAACTGAATGGCTGAAAAAAACCCAGAATCAAGGTCTTGCAATGGCCCAGTCAAAAGTCCAGATCTCAGCTTGACTAAAATCCTGTGGTTGGACCTTTAGAAAGCTGTGAATAAACAACTGCCCACGAACCTTAAAAAACTAAAGCAACATTGGAACAATGAATGAGCCTCATGCCCCATCCTGAGAGCCTAAAAAAAGTCATGTAGAAAATGATTACTTAAAAGTATTGCTGCTGAAGTTACTTCTACGGGGTGTACTTAGTTTTTCACACATGGCTTCTCAGTATTGGCTTTATTTCTGTAAAATAATTTACGACATGGTGTATATGCCATGCGCTGGTTGCTTTTATCTAATCTTAAGAGCTAATTAAGACCAAATGATTTTAATGACTATGTCCTGATACGTTTAAGCTTAGAATACAAAAGAGTATTTTCTTTTTCACATGACTGCTCATTCAAAAGCAAATCATTTTGAACGTTATAATATTGCCTCATTCTCGGCATGAAACCATACTGTTGCTTACAGATGTTCACCTCTTCCCTCAGCATGGCTTCCACTACTCTTTCCCATAACTTCATGGTGTGACTGATCAACTTAATTCCCCTGTAGTTACTGCAAGTCTGCAAATGCCCTATTCTTAAAGATCAGTACCAGCACACTTCTCAGGCATCCTCTCACCTTCCAGAATCTTGTTGAACAATCTGGTTAAAAACTCCCCTGCCATCTCACCTAAACATCTCCATGTTTCCACCATTATGTCGTCTGGTCCTACTGACTTTCCACTCCATCCTCTTAATAGCTGCTCTCACTTCCTCCTTACTAATCCTATCCACTTCACCATCTCCACACCATCCAACCTTCTCTCTCTCTCTCATTTTCCTCATTCGAGTACTTTTGTTTACTTTCGTTTACGAAAGTATAAATGTGTACAAAAAAAGTACTTTGAGTTTGAATAAAGTCATATTTAAGCAGGGAATTAGTACTCAAATAAAGGAATGGTGTACTTCATCCTCAGCTGTTCATAAGACAACATAGTGAATAAAGTTTGAATTCATAATATAAAACCTAAGCCAGGAAGTGTGTTTGCTTTGTTTTCCATGTTGTATACGAGCAAAATTATAATTTTTTTACATAACCTTTTTACATGATCTGGTTCGCTCATATACATACTACAGCTATAAATGCGAATACCGCTCGAACTCGGAGTAAATGGCGCATAGTAAATGATGGACTTTATAGTTTTAACGTTGGTGCATGTCACATCTTGTTCCTCGTTTTTTTTAGCCAAAAACTGCATGGAGTTATTTTATGTCGGATTGTATCGTGAAAAAGAACTAAAGAACTGAAAGACTGCTTGTTTACCAAAACAGAGTATAAACGAACAAACTCGGGGTTAATCAAATGTATTAAACCAATCCATCTTCATCTCTCTCTCTCCTACACACATACACACACACGATTCCCAAAACAGTATTACATAAAACTGCTGGTCTCAGAAGCACCAAAGAACCTTAAACCCCTAATTTGAGAGCTTTGTCTCATTGCTCTAGAGCTCTGAGCTCTTGAAGTTTAGCAGAGACATGCAGAAATCGTCTTCAGCGATTAAAATTGCTTTACGGCATCATGACACCGGCTCTGCTTACTCAGCACGCTTCTTTTTTACCAGAGTCATCTTCAGCCTTACTGCACTAGGAGCTGTCAGGGGCTACCTCCAGTTTTTCTTAAAAAAGAACAATAATGTGCATCCTGATTTTTTAACTGAAAAGAGTTGCTATGCAGTAGCATGAAGAAACCCGTACGAAGTAAGAGTTATAACGTATAAAGTTGATTATTTTGTTTTAATGGTGCATTCTGAAGTGTTACATTCCTTTTAGAGCACAGCAGTTTGCCAAGGTGAACAATTTTATAAATAAAAAATCAGCTTCAAAATGTCAGTCTTTTTCCAGACTCTCTCTTAAGCACTCTTTCTTTAAGATACACAACAGAGAATCCACAAAAAAAGTAATCTTTCTTAAAAACTTCCTCATTGCAAAAATGTTACAAAGCTTTGTTTAAAAATGTATAATCACACTCTTGATGTCACCCAAATGAGGATGGGTTCCCCTTTTGAGTCTGGTTCCTCTCAAGGTTTCTTCCTCATGTCATCTCAGGGAGTTTTTCCTTGCCAAAGTCACCATGGCTGCTTATCAGGGAAAAATACACACCATTCACCTTGACTGTTAAATTCTGTAAAGCTGCTTTGAGACAATTCCTGCTGTGAAAAGCGCTATAAAAATAAACTTGACTTGACTTTGGCACAGGAGACTCCTTACAAAAATGGTAAATTCAGCAATTACCCTTAAAAAATCTAACCGCTATACAAGTCCTTGTGAATGAGTTGTTACTATGGTAACAAGAGCTCATAATATTACCCTGGGAACTGCCTCTAGCTGGAAGTACTGCCAGAACTGTCAAAATGTATCGCCATGTGAACAATCAGAGTGAAAACACTTTACTCAAGAATAGTGTTCACAGGGCTGCATGACACCTGTATTAACTTTTTTTTTCTTCGAGAAGAAGAATTATTCCAATAATCATCTTGACAATGTATTGCTTTGATGTCAAGGTGACAAAAAACTGCAATCAAGCGACATATTTTTGAGAACCGTTGAGACTTAATAATCACCCAGAGAAAAGTATAAAAAATACGCAAAAATACGTTTCATAAAGCTCAGGACTTGAGGATTTGGCATCAGCTAGATGAGGTTAAGTTTCAGCATTTTACTTGGGAATGCTGTAAACTATATTTTAGCAAGAAAAATGACTTTGTGCATGCATTTACTATTAATAGAATGACAGTTTTTAACAGTCTGTTAATCAAAATAAAGCCAGCCTGTAGTCCAACCCTTTTCCCTACTGAAACCATTCGCTGCATCTTGAAACAAAAAATATGATAAAGAAGACCCAGGACTGCTGAGCAGCAAGAATCCTAAATGGGATAAGAACGGGACACACCATTGTGTGACAGCTAGTGTCCTCAATTTCCAGATCTATGCAGACTGTTTAAACATTTGAAATGTTTTAATGTTCTATTGTAAATATATTATGGGTCAATGATATTTGGACTTGATTACTACTTATTTTGGAATAGGGATTGTAGTTTTCCGTCTCCGTCTTTTTTTAAGCATTAAAGAATATTTCACATGAATTCTGCATTAATAAATATGTAAAATAAAAGAAAGAAGAAAAAAAAAAAAGAAACTAACAGTACCAAGATTGCACTTTGTAAAACATATAGTTTAATTTGCCTTTAAGTGAGCCTCATTAGTTTCTGATTATGTTTGATTACATGAAATGTAAAAGCAGCACTCCATTTATACTTTGAGAGCTATATTAATTGCAACCTAGAGAGAAAGAGAGAGAGTGAGAGAAAACAAAAAATTTAACTTCCTTTTTGCAGGGAAATTACATAAAGATGATAGATGATTTAGATAATGATAGATTTTTTTCCAATTAGTTATTTATTTAGCCACTTTAATTGAAAGTTACCTAGAACTAGAGTGTTTTAAATGTAAATGCAAAAGTTTTACATAAGTATATATATATATATATATATATATATATATATATATATATATATATATATATATATATATTATTTAATGTTTTGTCCATTTAATGAATGTTAAGACCGAATTATTTGGATGATAAAATGATTATTTTTTATCGAATCCATTAAATCTTATTCCATTCCAACAACATTCCAGATTCTCATCACTAAGTAACTGCAAATATGATCGGAGCAAGTTAATTTCCAAAAAAATATTATAAAATCTAAAATGATGGTGATTCACCCCACTTGATGAACTACCAGCGTATGTTTTTTTTAATTTGTTTTTTTATATAATTTCTGTTTTTTAAGCATCTGGACATTTTCAACTTTCTTTTTTGGTCCACCAGGTCACAAGTTAGAGGGAAAGTGAGAAAAACAAACATTAAGGAGAGAGTGCTGGTGAAAAAGAAATTGCTGGTCTTGTTAGTGAGTGCCTGTAAGGAGAGTCATGAAATATTTCACTGGCAATATTCCAATGTTGCAATAGAACCAAAAATAATAACGGTTATTTTTGAGGACATGATGTGATGTCCCGTCTTGCTTGTGTGGCTGCAAACAATCGAGTCGCACAAACAACTCAAAAGCTTGTCGATTCCTCCCTCCGAAAGATATAGTGAAGGCAAGCAATCTCCTCAAACAACCTCCTCATAAGCAGAGTATCTGATGTGAATAAAGCTCATCCAGATAACAAGCTATGCTAAATTGTTAGCTAACACTAGTTAACTGTATTAGCATAAACAGAAGAAGAAACACCTCTAAGAGTACATTTTAACATTATGCTGAATGTTTTTTTTTAAGCTAGAATGTTGTAAAATACATGAGACCATGTGATAGTAGGGAGCTAGTTAACACTGTATGCAGTGTACTTTGTGAGAAAGTTGCACCATATTGCACAGCAGTATGCACAGTACTGTTTGGTTGGCCAAAAGTGATTTCACAGAACTTATTCATATGCAATGTGTCTCTTCAGGTTTAATGTGCAAATATACCTCCTTAAAAAAAAGGGGAAAAAATAAAATAAAACAATTTACAAAATAGGTCAAATGTATTGAGGTCAAATGTAAGTTAAAATATTTCGACTCAGTAGCTTAAATTCATTGCAGTGTCAGGTAAAACTCTATCCTTTCATGCTTTGGGATTTTTACATTTGGTGATAATCAGCAGAATACCTGTAGATGTCTCTGGCCATGCCGAAGTCTCCGATTTTGGCCACTCTTCCTAGACCTTTACAGGTGAGCAAGCAGTTTCTCGCTGCGATGTCCCTGTGGAACACAAACACAGCTTTAGAGCTAGATGTACCTAATTTTAACTTGTACCTTACAACTTGTAGATGTATCTCAATTTCTCATTGCATTTCACTTGATTGCTTTTAACTGTTTCTTACTAAATTTCATTATTAAATTCCTTTCTTTTGGCTTCTCCCGTTAGGGGTCGCCACGGCGGATCCTCAGCATGTTTGATTTGGCACGTTTTTACGCTGGATGCCCTTCCTAACGCAACCCTCCCCAATTTATCCGGGCTTGGGACCGGCACTGAAAGTGGCTGGGGTCGGTTCCCTGACCGGGGATCAAACCCAGGCCGCAGCGGTGAGAGCGCTGCATCCTAACCACTAGACACTAGACCCTCCATTATTAAATTCCTACTCCAATACATTCCAATTTTCAGTCAAATAAGCTTTTAATACAATACAGTACACAGTAAAATGAAACTGTTCCCCAAAGGCATTTAGCTAGTTTGTAACATTTGCATTTAAGCTAATATTTGAAAGAATAGGAATAAACCTATGCACTATTTAACCTATGCTAATTCTCAACATTACGGGGTATTTAGCTAGTTGCGTGTCTTTATAAAATAATAGAAATCTGTTGTTACTGAGTAATTCCTAGCTTATAAAATGCTAGCAAGCTTTTGGACTTTAACTAATCTGTATCATCAGAGTTATTAGCCTGCTAGTTAACATTGAAAGATTCGAATTAACAAACAAAGATGTCGGAAATATTAGATATCTATCACCATTCAGTTTGATTGTATCATTCAATTGATTAGCATGTAGCTATTGTTTGAGAGTTTAAAAATAATGTTGTTAGGCTCAGCACGTTTTCCCCAAATTCCTTGGTTTAAAAAATAAGGCAATAAAATCATTGTGTAATTTGAGATTAACTTTTTTTCTTTTGTGAATCTTTCTCGTACTTTTGCTTTTCTTTCAGCTGTCTTTGTGTAAATTTACCAGTTTCTACTTTCCTACTTTATTTACTGCAACAATTAAGGAGATGAAACCTTCACCGCATTGTTTATTAGAATGTGTAGTTGCACTTTTACTTTCACAATTTCTCTAATAATTTTTATTTTATTTAAACTACTCTTTTAGATGAGTTGTACTCATTCTGCACTAATCTGATCAGCAAATAAACAAGCACAAAAAAAAAAAACCCAGACACCCTGAATGATGAAATGGTGACAGCCTTGAAAAATGAACTGTGAGATTCTGTATGTTTGATAAGAATTTTAATAATAAAACAGGGTTTTGAAAAAAATTCAAGCAAAATTCTTTTTTTTTTCAAAGAAATGTTGACAAGATTGAAATAATAATAGTGCTATTACACTTTCCTACAACATATAATTGCACTAAAATGATCTGTAGTTGCTATTCATGTGTATACTAATAGATTTCATTAAACTAATGTTCTATATACAAGCAATAAAATGCAAGCAACAATCAACCTGGTGTTCATGTCAGGGAGTCACCAGTCACGCCTTCCTCTAATGCTCACACTCTCACTCAGCCTCTCCCTGCTACAAATCACCTGCACCTGTCCTCCTCCTACTAATAACCTACACCTGTCCTCCATTTACCCGTCCCCTTTATAAGGTCCCTATTTCCCTTCACTCACCGTCCGATCCACCAGTTACGCCCATAGATCACCCAGACCTCCAACTGCTCTTGTTCCCTGTGCTTCCATGCTCCTGGCTACGCTTAGTTAAGTGTACCCTTTTGCTACAGTCTCTTCTCAAGCTCTCGATGTGTGTGCATGTTTAGACCAATAAAAGACAATCAGTTTTACTCCTGGTTTCTGAGGCCTGGTCTATCCGTGACAGTTCAATTATAGTAAGATAATCAATACAAGGAAGCTATTGAATCCAATACAGGCCTTAAATGCATTACTCCTCTTATATTATAATTACTTGCCAATAATTACAGACATTATTTGTTATAGAACATCACAATATAAGTTTATTTTAGTGTTATACTTTATTTTAAATGATGTGGAACATCCACAAAAATGTCAGTTGTTCCTATCATTTACATTATTGCAGCTATAAACTGTGTATCCATCACCATTTATCTCTTTCTCTTCTCTCTCTCTCTCTCTCTCTCTCTCTCTCTCTCTCTCTCTCTCTCTCTCTCTCTCTCTCTCTCTCTCTCTCTCTCCATAATACATCAAAGACCCTTCTTTCCTTACTCCTCATTGCATTCTCCATCAACATTTCACTAGAACTGTACAATCATATTTTTTAAATAATCTTCAACAACGTAGTTATAATCATGCTAGCTAACATTTAAGAAGTTAAAATATATATACACAAATATATATAATATTTGTGGTTCACCTCAAATATTTCTTACTCTTTCAATTTGTTAGCTAACTTTTAATAGAATGTTGGAATGTTCATTAAACTATACTAATTCCAAAAGTTTTAAATATTACCTATTGATTGAGTTGTTATTATGCTTGTTAGTGTTTTGAATAAATAAAGCTTAGAAATAAGGATATCGTTAGGCTCAGCTCATGGTTTCCCCACAATCCTTGTAAACAAACAAACAAATAAACAAACAAATTAATATTTGTGTAATTTAAGGAAAATGTACATTTACAATATGTTTGCTTTTATTTTAGTCTTTTTTTATTTAGTCAATTTAGGAAAAAAATCTGCTTTAAAAATAGGTCAATATTCAAAAAACTAAAAGTCTGCTGTTTCAGTCCCTAAGAATTGGTGCTTGTAAGAGAAGTGATCATTGATTTTATTTGTACATTAACATAAACCAGTAAGTTAGCATTCAGGCAGCACCACTAAAAAAACTGCTGATTCATTAATAATTTTTGATCCTAGCACTGGTGTATACTATTAATATTTTATTTATGTATTTAATTATTTTATAAATTTTTGGTTACAGTTAAAACAAAAGAAGAAAAATTTTTACTCCGCTGTTAATTGTCACCGTGTTACATTACTCTCAGTTAGTTTAGTGGAAATACAAGTCATAGTTATACTTGGTACATCACTTTATCCACTAAGAACGATATGGAGAAACTAAATTTATAAGATGTTGGACTTCTGATCGGAAGGTTGTGAGTACAAATCCCAGTACCACCAATATACCACTTAAGGGCCCCTGAGCAAGGCACTTAACACTCAAGTCACTCTTTCAATGTAACTCTATTTAGTAAACAAAAAGTCTTGATTTCCTTGATCTTGTTATTGCAAATCAAAAACCTACAGTAGCTAGATAGAGTGCCTTCAATAGAGTGAACTTCAAATCTCTGTGGCCAAAACAGACATGAATGTAGGCACAGCATAGGGGAGGTTTTTGGTGTAAATATGTCTGTAAATAAAGCTGTTTGTGTCTTATGTCTCCTCCACATTATCCAGATTAATGATTGGATTGTACATGTAGTGTAAATGAGCTCTAATTGGACTCGTTTGTCACGGTCCCCTGAGCAAGGGTACAGCGACAAAGAGGAAATTCTGCATCAGCAAGAAAGGACCGTCTCATGCTGAGAGAAAAAAAGGTGAGTGAGAGGAATACAATTGCTGTGTCTATGGAATAGCAAAGACGCCATCTGCTAGACATGGACTGGCAGAGTGTATGAGTGTGTGTTATACCTGTGTATGAACTGATTCTCTTCTAGGTACTGGCAGCCATGTGCTATATCTCTGGCAATGTTCAGAAGGTCCACCATAGTCAGACTAGAGGGATGTTCCTGAGATAGAAAGAAACATTTAAAGTTTGGAAGCAAACAGGAAACTCGACAGATGGTCTGTTTGTAAGACTTGCATAAAGACATATGGTGTAATTAGGTATAAAACTGACCAACCAAACAAGGGCTACAAGTGTATGGTTTTTTTTTTTGTGTGTGTGCTCACCAGCCTGGGTCTGGTTTCCCTAAGAAATGTTTTGAGGTCTCCTCCAGCCATCAGCTCCAGCAGAATGAAGCGAGGAAGAGCCTGCAAACTCACGCCTATACAGCGGACAATGTTCTGATGGCTGAATTTGCTGGCAAAGAAATGGGGGGGTCAAGGAGGTATATGAAAAAAAATATATACATTGTCTGTCTTTGAAACTATTCTTACCTGATTATGAGCGCTTCCATTAGAAAGTCTAGTTCATCCTGCTCAGAGCACACCTCAGGAAGCGTCTGATTAGAATCACAAGTCCCAAAAAGATTTGCTTAAAAACGCCAGCCACGTCTCTCTCTCTCTCTCTCTCTCTCTCTCTCTCTCTCTCTCTCTCTCTCTCTCTCTCTCTCTCTCTCTCTCTCTCTCTCTTTCTCTTATTCTGCATATAAATTTGGCTTACCTTAACAGCTACCTGCATAGGACTGGGTTCTCCTGGTATTCCCACAGCCAGACCCTCATAGACCTCTCCAAAGGCGCCATGCCCCAAACCCCTACACACACCATATGCATTATACAGCAATATGCAGCAAAATAGCATGGAACTTAGTAAAATAGATTCTACCTAAACTATGTTTCTGTAACAAATAAACCTCTCACTTGTTAAAATTCTATGGTAGTGACTGGTAATTAAGACCCTACTAAAGAATCTTTGGCAAGGATGTTAATTCTCAATTGCTAAAAAAAGGCTAATTGCCTTTTTTCCCCTTGCACTTTCATGCATTCGTCTTACCCTGCACATATGAATGAACTGATTCTACTACACCCCACAGGGCAAATCTCTAACTATGTTAAAAAAGAACACCTCATCCTTCTTGGAAAGTGATTAATAAACAGAAAGCATGCAGCTGGACTGCCCACAAGGTAAACGTTAGCTAACCTTGTGAGTGAAATGTTGCGCCGTGGTACTTCCTTCAGGTCATTAACTGAGGCCGTCTTTCCAGCGAAGCAGTAGTTGGGGTTGTAATCAGTCATGATGGTTGAGGCTCTCAGCTTACTCAACTTGCAATCTGGACTCTGAAGCTCAAGCTGAATGGACTGCAGCTCAGTGTGCTTGCGCCTGTACACTGTACACATAAACGTTTCAAAGATAGCAAGTGAGTGATGGCCTGTTGGTGATCTGCAAAGGTGCAGATAAATAAGTCCCAAGTCACATTTGATGGAGAACTAAGTGTAAATTATTTAAAAGCTTGTTTATTAGGTGGGTAGCATCCACAGGCAGCACTTAAACAATCCAGAGATCCCTGAAAGAAAAGCGGCTGCCTGGTGAGGTTACTTATTTTGATCTACACTAATTTCTTTTGATAATTTTAGTTATATACCTACAATATTCAAGACTCAAATCTGCTTGATGTTTTACAGTTCTAAAATAGATTTTAGGGGGCAAATCCTGACCTTAGGTTACTGTCTTCTCTACCCATGTTCTCACGTTCCTTAAGATACCTCCCATTTCTGCAAAACACTCAGCTAGGTGGGCTGGCTAGGCTGAACTGCCCCTGTATATAAAAAGTGTCCTTATATAAACCATCATCCAGCCTCCCTGGGAAATCTCCATGACCCTGACAAGGATAAAGCAGTTAATGAAGACAATAAATGAATAAAAGTGATACTGGTGCCCATTGAGGTTAATAAAGCAGCTGCCTTTAGGGAAAAAAAAATCCTCAAGTATCTCAGATGATATGCATCAGATCTTAGAGCTGGACAATTTTTAAGCCAAAAAACTCAAATTGAATTCAAGAATTCGATATGGTTGGTTATAAGTGCACCATGTAGCTGCTTGATGGCTTAGTGGTTATAATTCTCATCTAAAAATTGGAAATCTCAGCTTTGCCTAATAGCATCTGCTGAACACTTGAGGAAAAACCCTAACCCTCAAATAATCAGCTCAGCTTTAAGTCATTTTTTGGAAGGGCGGAAAAAAAGTCCAGGTAAATGCATGTATACATGTGATCTGTGAGATATATTATTTAAATAGGTCAGTAGTTTAGATTTGAGATATTAGAGTCAAATTAGCAGAACTCATGTACAAAACTATATAGCCTTGTAAACACCTTGGAACAAACGTGTAAACAAAAAGACCGAAGCATTTGTGCGTGCACACCAACACACTCATCCACACACTGAAAGCTTGGTGGCCGTGACCCTCAGCTGTAAACACATTAGCACTAGCTGCGAAAGTGATTTATTCACAGTTTGGTAATGGACGAGGCTTGTCATGGGACGGCTAACTGGCCATCAGTCATCACTCTGTTTAATTCATCAATAGTTGATTGCTACTTTTCACCGCATGGACAGAGCTGGCAGATGTGATGTGTGGTGTGATGGCTCAATGTGTGTGTAGGTGTGATAAGAAACACAAGTCTGCACACACATACAGTACACACCAGTGGCGGGCCGTGCATTTGGTACCTCGGCCTTCAGTGGGAGGTTACTCAATTCAATCCACCTCTTAATACCACAACTATCACGTCGTATTTATAGAAAGCATCAACACTATACAAAAACGCAATATAAAAGCATGTTACATTACAGAGAGAGAGAGGAATTTCAAATATGGAGGGTGAAAACCATTTTACTACAGCAAGAAACCCAGTTAAGACATCTCTAAACCTCTACACTAAAACTGCAACTGTGCACCTACATCATCTGGTGCAGTTCAGAATTAATATTTGTCTAATAACAATGACAAAAACATTTTAAAAGTTAATTAAAATACAACCTACTCACCAGAGATGCAGACTCATAATTTGCACCGCTCCCCAGAGTCTGTAAGCCAGTGATAACACTCGTATTCACTGGTCTGAGAGTGGCAAACAAACCCTTTCCCAGGCTGAGACAGGCTAGCTTTTTTTTGGCCGACCTCCTTACGATGTCTAGCTTTTCTTGAAAATTTATATTTAAGTATGTCCGAGACCTAATACATTTTTATTCGTCTGTAGGCATAAAAATTGTCTAACTCAGATGTATTAATGTGTGCAGAGCTACAGACGTGTTTTGCCAGTCAAACTTGGCTGTAACAGTTTCCCTCTGACCAACCAATCAGAGGAGGAAAAATGCTGACGCTATTCTGGGATAGCTAGCTGGCCCTGTGAGGTGAATTTAAAATCTGATTGGTTAAAGAAACAGACCCGTTGTTAATAAAGACTAAGGTAAAAGCACCAGCAGTACAGACTTTGAAGGCCCTGGGCGGATTAGATTGACAAGGCAGCACATAGAGGCTGAAATCTCAATGGATAAAAAATTTAACATCCACATACACATACTGGAAGCAGTGCAGCCAAGAGAAACGCTGCAAAATGAAGAGAATAAACTGTTGGGAATAAATAAAATTTCATGGAACAAATATTAGAATTTAAGTTGTATGGTTGTAGGTTGTAGGTCAGTGCTTCCGATAGTGTTTAGGCCAGCAGAGAAGGCTTTGTTGGACCTGACCGCCCGCCACTGGTACACACACACACCGATGTGACGCAGTGTGAGGGATGGCCGTTAGGGCAGATCTACCTGACACAGCTACACTCATTAAAAACAACAACTCATGCAGAGATGTCATGTGCAATTTTTTTTGTAGGGGGCTTGTTAGTGGTTTTGTCTGTCTGTGTTTTAATATCTGTGCATCCTATTCATCCCTTTCAGTCTTGGACATTTATGTATCCACCTACTGTAGTTCGGAACTGAAATGCTTGCACTGGCAGATTTTTTTTTCTTAGATATCCCCAGATACTGCACATATTTGTACCCACAGAGGATGAAAAAGATGATCTTTCTGAAGTCCGGAAGTTTGAGTCCCTGGATATCCGTTTGGTATTTCAAGTGCACCCTGAGTTTCTAGATTCCCATGACTTAAAAAACTTTGTCACGCATCACAAAAAAAAAAAACCTTGAGTATGCGTCCTACATTCAAGTGACATTTAGGAAACCTGGAAAACTAATTTTTTTCATTCATTATTTTCATAGCGGTCGTCATTCTAATGAGGAAAATGCAGATTTAACTTTCCTGAAAAGCTATTTCTGCTGATTATTCGTTTAACAGTTATCTGCACTTGTGACTGGTACAGTGAGTAATCTCACCTAGATTCTCTGGAGACTTAAAGTTTCCCCAAAACTTTTTTCTTAATCCCCCCACCAAACAGATATTTAAGTAAGATGTAGATAACGATCCCATATAATCCCCCAACAGTGGAGTAGACTAAAGCAGAGATAAAAAAGAGTAAAGTAGAATAGAGTAGATCAGAGTAGAGTTGAATAGACTTGACAAAAATTAATTTTAAGGAAAGAGTAGATTAAAGTTGAGTGGACTAAACAATTGAAGAGTAGACTAAAAAATAGTAGAGCAGAGAGGACTGGAAAAGGGCAGAGGAGATTAGAGTAGAGTTGAATATGATTAGAGTAGAATTGACTATACTAAAAAAAAGATAAGACTAGAGTAGTTTGAGGTAGATTAGAGTACTGAAGAGTTGACTAGACTTGCGTAGTGTAAAGTAGATTAGAGTAGAGTAAAGTAGACTAGATAAGAATAGAGTAAGAAAGATTAGAGTTGGCTAGAGCAGAAATGACGACTGGAGTCGAGTCGAGTCGAGTAGAGTAGAGTAGAGTAGAGTAGAGTAGAGTAGAGTAGAGTAGAGTAGAGTAGAGTAGAGTTCACTAGAGTAGAAAAGACTAAAGTAGAAAAGACTAGATTAGAGTGTGGAAGATTAGAGTAGAATTGACTAGACTATATAAAACTAGCTTAGTTGGTCTTCTGATTATATGGCCATGAGTTCAAATCCCAGTCAAACCAAGCTGCCACTCCTGGGCCCCTGCGGAAGGCCCTTAACCCAATAGCTGCTCAGTTGTAGGAATGAGATAACTGAAAGTCACTCTGGATAAGGGTGTCTGCCAACTGCTGTAAATGTAACGTCAAAGTATAAAAAGAGTAGTCATAATAAAAAAAAAATTTCAGAAAGCTTTTTCTTTGTCATCACTGGTAGATTTCAGCCCAGATTTCTGTAAAATGCTTTTTGTCTATAGATAAGATCACCATACCAATAAACACAGTTGAATTAAACTGTGACTTACTGATCATCACTCCAGACACGGCCAGCAACAGAGCTGCAATGAGTGCTGAGGTTCCTACAGAGAGCCCCAATGCTAGGTGAGAGAGAGAGGGCTGAAGAAGCACTGATGTATCTGGAACCACACACACACACACACACACACACACACACACACACACACACACACACACACACACACACACACACACAGTATATATTTGCTCTATATCCATCTTAAACCACTGTTGCCTCGGCTGCACCATTGTGCTGCCCAGCTGTTCATATATCTACCTCTCTTTTTTCAATATTTACAAATTCAAATAAGCACATTGACATCTTTAAGATCCAAATTCTTGTAAAATGTTATCCTAAAAATCTGACTATTTTATGTGTAGCCCCTTGAGGGAAACGTGTTAATAACAATGATTATTATGATTTATGATTTCAAATCTATCAAACCTATTAATTAAAATTCTTATCAATATTACAGTATAATATTAAGAAAATATGAGTGAATTCTATAAATTCTGTTATACAAATAGATATTTACTGTACTGTACTGTTCTTTTTCTGTTTCTGTGATTTGTGTAGGAATGTCCAAATAATTGGAAACGTCTGTTTCATATATATATATATATATATATATATATATATATATATATATATATATATATATATATATATATTCATTCATCCTTTCATTCATTCATTTTCTCCCGCTTATCCGTAATTCGGGTCGCGGGGGCAGCAGTCTAAGCAGGCCCCCGCCTTCGACTGCTGCCCAATCCTCACAGCACTGTCCCTTACGGTCCCTCCTGCAGGTGGTGAGCCCACGGGAAGGCGGCCCTACGTCACTCCGACATCACGGACCTTGAAATTTCCCTCGTAAGGGACCCCCGGAGCATAGAGGGTTAAGGGCCTTGCTCAAGGGCCCAAGAGTGGCAGCTTGGCGATACCGGGGCTTGAACCCCAGACCTTCCGATCGGCAACCCAGCGCCTTAACCGCTGGAGCCACCACTCCCCCTATATATATATATATATATATATATATATATATATATATATATACATACATACATACATACATACATATATATATATATATATATATATATATTTATATATATATATATATATATATATATATATATATATATATATATATATACATACATACATATAGATATATTTGAATACCTTACCAAGACTATAACAAGAGAGAGAGGTAGAGAGATTATAGCATTATAATGATGTGGGATTGCCAGCGATGAGCTGTATAGTATCAGAGTCCCTAAAGAATGTGTATAATTTTCGGTATTACATGATATTATTAACCGCTACTTCAGTAATCCCTCATCATTAATAAAACACAGCATTAAAGCACATTATTTAAAATTGCATGCAAGCTTTGGAAACACTATTTGGCCCAAATCTGACCAGGCATTCTGCTTATTACACAGAGCTGTTATCAGTCTGGTGTTGTTTATAACTAGTAATTAATAATGCACTCTAATATATGTTTTTGATACAAAAATAATGATAGATATGAACACAGAGTGTAAGGTTACATCTGGTTGTTCTTATAAAATGAACATACATTTGAAACCTTTAAGAGACAGACCTGCTAGGTCCTTGATATTACCAAAAAAAAGAGAATAGAAAGTTGAAGCGTATCACATCATACAATCTTAGCGATCATACAGAGTAATGAAAGATCATTGTTTTGTCTTCATATATGTTTTTTTAACCTGTAGAATTGACACAGGAGACCCTATCGGCGGCGAGGACAAGCTCCTCATCGCAGTAACACTCGCTTCCCTCTAAAGTCTCATGGCACTCTCCTGACTCGCAGTGACTGCAGTTCTGCACTGGGTTGATGATCACCTCCCCATCACCCTCCATGCCTGACATCAACAAAACATATGGCCAGAATGTTAGTCAATCAAATGATGCAAGACCTCACATGCCTGCCGGCACCTTAGCGAATCAGTTACCTTTAAGTGCATCCATGAATATCTCTCCATCTGGGCTGATAAAGGAAGATCCGTCCTCTCCATCCTGCTCAGGGTCATTGTCTAGTGAAGTGCTCCCACCTACAAACCACCAAGGAGCAAACAAGCTCTGATGCAATGTGATGTAACAGGTTCAAAGTGATAGAGCAAGATATAGCACACTGCAGAGCGGTTCTGGTGGCATGGCGTGACGTAAAAAAAAGCCTCTAGGAAATGATGGCTAACCTCTATAGCCACCTCCTCCACCCCCACTTGTGCAAGCTCCTCCTCCTCCTCCAAAGCCACCATAAGACTTCAAGCCCATCTTATGACATGGCTCTCCTCCTTGACCTCCCAAATTGAGGGGTCTTCCACCCTGAGCCACAGGAAAGCTATCATTCCAGCCTCCACCTCCACCTAAAGAAGAAAAAAGGGGAATGAGTTTGAGAAATGAGGATGTTTGAAATCTATTTATTCATCTGTTGATACAGCTTGCTGTCTGCCTGAGAATTTGCAATGAGCCGGTCTACTCGTCTACACCTTGTCAACTTCTTGAACGGTCCTATTACTTTTTCAGAGCCTTTGCTTTCCTGCTTCGAAATTAGCTTTTTTCTTTTGCTCTAGCCATCCTATCTCAGACAAGATGCTATGACACTCTGAGTGTTATGGTTCATGCATTTCACGGAATGTCTGGAAACACAAACACATACTGATGATTCCGACTGAGTCAGACTGTCTCAACTGCCACCTTCCTTCAGCTTTCAAACACAGACCATTGCTTCTTTTTTTTTTCCTTACCAAGAAAACACAAAATTATTCTGCAAGGCAGACCTGCCCTGATTTTTTTTCTTTTCTTTTCTTTTCTTTTTTTTTTTTTTTTTACTTCCTGCCAATTTTAGAGTAGAGCATGGAGAGCTGTAAACAAGACCATAGACAGGAGGAAAGATCTAGTACTTACCAGATAGCTAAAATAAAGATATAAAATCAATAATGATCTTGGTCAGTATTTTGGATATTTCCAACTTGGTTACATTTGAAAGTCTTATTAGCAATGCAGAAAGATTATCTCCAGATTGGGAATGTTTTTAAGATTTTTTTCAATGAAGATGTATTAAAGTATTGCCAACAGTCTATTCTTTTCATCTCTATCTTGCGCTGTTTTCTGTACTGTCTATTTAAAAAGTTTCAATCCAAATCAGATTGCAGCCTTTACATCACAATAGTAGCGTAAAGTAAATGTTGCTCGAAGGCTGTTGGTTTAATCAACCAGACCGCACTGGGGCCATCTAGCAGGTGTACAGTAATGTCGCCAGTTTTACATCCTTTGACTGGGGTAGGAGATCGCAATAGTCAGAGGTCGCAAACCACACCTGTGATGCAGCGTTCTGTTATTTTGCATTTCTGTGTATTATTGATGGTTTTTACAGCAGTGGTGTCATAACAATGGTATTAATAGGTGGTAGTATTGGTGTGGTAGTATGGGTGTGAAACGCATGGCCTGCCACAGCTTAATACTAAAAATGACTAAATAAATGAGTGAATGAAATGAATGAATATTTATGAAGTGTAGTTTAATGTATTTAAGCACGTATTCTTAATTTCTTAAACTAATTAACTAATTACATATTTGAATAAATATATCAACAACAACATAATAAATTGTACAATACTGGTTATATATTAAAATAATGGATCAAAAGGTCAGTGGTTGAAACAACAGCACCACAATGCTGCCACTGTTGGGCCCTTGAGCAAGGCCCTTAAACCTCTCTGCTCCAGGGGCACTGTATCATGGCTGACCATGCCCTCTGACCCCAGTTTTCTAACGGTCTAAGATTTGTGCAGTAATGCACTTTGTGACAAGTAAAAACCACTTTCAATTCTTTCTAATTTATATAATAAATATTGTGTATAATAAGCAAAACAGCCATGGATGGAACTTGGTAACTTTCCAAAATCCTGTTCAAATCCACAGCCATTTTTGGTTTTATCTCCAGCTGCTTTGGAGGTTACATCACCAACATTTGGTGTCTTTGCTAGGAGCCCATTAGCAGAAAAAGTAAAGCAAAAAAGACAGTCTAATCCAGCAGGCTGATTAAATTGGCCATTATAATGACAGCGAAAAACCAGTATAAAGTCTCACACTCCCATAATTGAAGGTTTCCGTACATACAGTAAATGCATGTGAGGATAATGCGATGATATCGCAGCGCATAATGCAAACATGAATTTGCCCAGATCAGGTCCCTAAATATATCACAAAGATAGACTCTTTGTGTTGTTTTTGTATAAACCATTTCCATTGTCAGGAGATATTATTCAAAACATTTTCTAAACGAAATTGAACATAATCCATTGATTAACCTTTAAAAATGTCTCACAGACATTAACAAGAATATTGAATAATGCTTGGGACAGTTAGGGCTCGGAAAACACCTCATTATATTTGCCAACTGCCTTGTGTTATCTCTAGATGTTTTAGAAATTCTCTGAATCTTGTTTGAGTATACTGTAGATTGAGACTACGACATACAACATATACATCCACATCTAGAAATAGTGGCTTACATAAGGCTTAACACAACTGAAATATCAGCCTCTACATCTTCTAGACATACCTCATGTGGCAAGGCAAAAACCAGAAATAAATGTCTGCGAGGGAGCAGGGAATGAAGAAGAAGAAGAGGGATTGTGAACGGGCCATGCCCTGGCCTCTTGTGCTGACTCCCAGCAGCAGTAAATAGAACACAATGGGGAAGCTGGCCTTTGAAAAGCAAGGCTGTAATAGAAGTCATACGGCGAACGCAGCAAGAGATGACCATGAGAGAGAGCGTATGCATGCACAAAGACTCTCATACACTTTCTCAAATGTGTGCTCAGACAAAAATACTCTTCAAAATCAGAAAAAAAAAAACCCGAACTCATGCTGTCACACACCATCTATATTTTGCTGCTCCAATTGAAAAACTCTCAAAAGAACCACAAAAAGAGATTGCTTATCCTTACATTTTTAAAATAAACATCCTAAAAACTCTCAGCACTACTGGGACCCCAAGTCAAACATCTCATCCAAGAGCCAATATTTTTCTTGTCTAGACTTGCTAGTTTCTTGACCTAAAACTGCTTCAGTATTCAGTACAATCGATCAACAGGAGACACAGAGTTGAGTCAAGTCTTTAAAGTCGTATTTACTTTTTTTGTACTTTATTTTTTTACTGTTTGTGGATTGTGGCATAGATGTAGATTTCTGGATTTATTCGAATAATATTCAGATTCACACTCAATAGTGCAATGCAGGCATTTCTAATGTATACCCACCTGCAGCTCCTGACATGCCATTGAGGCCAGGAACACTCAAATCATGGTCCACCAGCTCAGTCGAGCTCTCCGATTGGCCATTGTAGCCTCGACCTCCGCCTCCAGCAGCAACCAGAAGAGGGATATGAACCCCTTTCTCTGCCTGAAATGATACAGATTTTGAGTTCATTATTCAAAAAACACCAGTGTGGTGTGTGAACGATTAGCTCCACTCTCCAGGTTGCAAATATCCCCAATTGCACTTAATGAAATAAGAAAAACGTTCAATCCAACTGTTAGTAAAATGAGTACATAATTCACCGCCGTTTGAATCTCGCGCCCCACCAGTTTATCGCGAAATTGCATTTGCCACATAACTAATTTGTTTCGCTGTTAGCACGATAGACCGTATTGGGAATTGTTTTTATGAAGTTTTATGTTGAAATAATGAAATGTATTAATAAAAATATAATTATTAATTATAAAATGTGAATACAGTAGAGTACTGTATACATAAAATATAATTTTTGGGTTGGCGTCCGTTTATCACGGGAGGTTTTGTGTCGTTATGCTAAACACATGTGTTACTATTTAAACGTGTACAAACTCATGGACTTAATACATCTAGTAAAAAGTAAGTGTCTACTTGTGCACATTTCCAGCCCAATTGTCTCCTGATTTATTCCAGTAATTTATATTGTTAAAATATCGTGCAAGTCTTACCTTAAAGACATAGGTAGCACCACCGCCTCCTCCACCTCCTCCTTTCAACATGCTCTTGCTGTCTGGAGGGCCTTTTTGCTCAAGACAGATCTTCTGCAGGGACTCCTCAGGCTACACGAGAGCAGAGCAGAGATCCAGCGGGTAATTAATTTTACTTGCTAAGCTTCTTTTCAATGATAATGCTCTACTATGGCTACTACAGTATGTGCTACACTGGAATAATGTACTCTTACATAAACTGCAGTACACCAGCTTACAGTAATGTACTCTATTCTTGGTTACTGTACTAATCCTTGCACTGGTTTACTGCACTAAACATTAACATTTGCATTTACATTTGCGGCATTTAGCAGACGCCCTTATCCAGAGCGACGTACAAAAGTGCTTTAAATCTCTAGTAATGAATAGATCTACACTGGTACGCCAGATTAGAAACTTAATAGAAATATAACCCTAGAATTCTGCAAACTTGGAAAGTGCTAATTTAAGTGTTTCAGGAAGAGGTAGGTCTTCAGTTGTCGCTTGAAGATAATCAGGGACGCTATACGGACATCTAGGGGAAGTTCTTTCCACCACCTTGGTGCCAGAACAGAGAAGAGCCTTGAAGTATACTTACCTCTTATTCTGAGAGAAGGTGGTACCAGTCGAGCAGTGCTGGAGGATCTCAGACAGCGTGGTGCAGTGCGAGATGTGATAAGGTCACTGAGGTAAGAAACTTGGACTACAGTACAGTACTGTTCACTCAGCTATAATACTGGACTCTACAGTGGGCTATAGAACTCTACACTAAGCTCCTGCACTGTTCTTACATGGTTATTGCACTGTACATTACACATATCCTACCTTTGTTCAGTCTGTACTACAATCATAACACCTGGACTGGTTTTATGTACATATACAGAACGATGTAAGAAGAAAGCCACTCACTTTAGAACATGCGTCTTCTCCCTGCTGTCCCACCAGAATGTACAGCACCTCATCTTTGTACAGCCTAAAATCTCCAGCAATACAGACCCCATGTGACCTGAACATGTTGAGAACGCTGCGTCCACCAGCCGCACCATAAGCCGTGATCCTATAAGTCGCAAAAGTAAAGACAGACAGTTTTTAAAAGACAGATCATAAAATCTTTAAGGACTAAATTATTAGATAGAAAGATAGAACATTTGGAATACGATTGGTAAGATGATCATGCCGAACACTTCATGTGATCAATCTGATCATGTATACAGTCTGTATATGAAGATTGTGGGTTTTCCCTCGGTACAGTACATACCTGTATAATCCAGTTTTAGGAACCCTCCACATCTGGATGCCCTTGAGTGCTCCCTTTGTCCCGATGCTCACATTCACATTGCTTTTACGGTAGGAATTGCTGCACTGAGAGGGAGTAGGACCTGTCGGTCCTGTAGCTCCACAGGTGCGGAAAAACCACTTGGCTGCAAACAAAAACACACACACTTTCATACATCTGTTCATTTAATTTCATATATTCATATATTTCAATGTTTTTGAAATGCACAAATTGCTTATATTCATTGGAAAGAGGCATGGGTAATTCAATATACATTTTGCAAGTTGATTAAAGTTAAAGAGGTGCACTTTAAAATATTTTACAATATCTACCCATGTAAAGCTTGTTCATCAAAATTCATCAACATTGGCAACAAATGCTGTTTTCGTAATGCACACGAAAGAAATGTTAATTATAAATGATCTTTAAAAGATAAACAAGTAAACGCACATGTTTAAAGATGTTGGGAACATTTACATTCTGCCGGAGTAGATATAATGTCCTTAAACAAAAATGTGCAAATTGTCTTCCCAAATGTGAATTATTCTTAATAGAGAAAAGTCCTTATTGTTTATCAACAACAACAACAAAAAAAGATTTGTTTAATCTTATGTAGAAATTCTGTGTAAAAGTATTGTCCCCTGCTATGCTTTTCAAATTACATGTATTTTTATTATACGTATATATATTTTTTCTTTCTCTGGAGAAAGGAAAGAAACATTTATTTAAAAATGTATAAAAAAAAATAAAGGAAATAAAATGTTTGAAAAATAAAGTAATTTTTTTATTCTCAATATGTGGTTATGTTAAATTGTGGATATACATTGTTATGTTTATATGCTGGAATCTGCTGTTAAACTTTGAATTTATAAAAAAAAAAAAAAATTAAAACTAATATAATCTCATTATATCTTAGATTGAAATCATTTCTCATAAAAAAACTGATTTTCATATTATTTTCATTAGAAGCTTAGTGCCGTGACAGGGCTAGTTCATCCCAGATGGCACACTTATCTGAAAGAGATGAATAAAATAAGAGAAGCTGAGAAGTGGAGTAGTTGACATACTGTTTTAATGTTTGGCTTCTGAAATCTCAGTTATACTGCAGGAGGATGAGAGTCTGGCTCCTGATACAATCATCCAGGGGAAAAAACCCAACAACAACGATGTAGATGTCCACTCTTTTGAACGCTCTTCAATGTTTTAAAAAAGGCTATTATTTCTTATTAGGGCCATAATGGCCCCCATATGGAGGCCTGACAGCAGTTGCCGCATTTGCCATTAGCCATGAGATTAGACACTTGTCAGATGGGCACAATGGCACTGCTCTGAGCTACAGTCTGGACCTGATATCAAGTTCTTAGAAAGTCAGCCAAGAGGTGGTATGGAGACAGATGATCGGCTAACGGCAGTAGCCGGAAGGAGAAAAGACGAAGAAGAAGAAGATAAGAAGGTCAGGCAAGAGGAGCTGCATTTGCTCATTTTATAAGAAAAAGAAGCACTACTGCATCTATACTATAGTGCAAGCTAAGAAATAGGTTTAAATTATACTACGGTGTACATTGTGTGCTACTTTTTATGTGTGCTCATTCACAGGTACATGGATATTTCAAAATAATGTTTCCAAACAATAATTCTTGTGTGTTGTGACTGCTTTTGGACTCCATTTATCATTGGCATGTTGTGTAGAGTATCTCATTTAATAACATTTATTTAGAATCCATTAAACTAGCTGTACAATCCATTGCGATTCTGGATAAAGACCTAAGTGTAATCTTATGTAGTTCCATCTTCACTGTGAGACCACACATATGAATATTTGGTATTTTTCATTTTTCTTTTAGTCGAAGTGACCTTGACCATCGATAAAGCAAAGATTACTGAATTAATGAGACTTTTTTTTTTTTTTTTCTTTTTTTTTTTTCGTCTCTAGCCCTGAATGTGCAGCTATTAACATTGTTCTAACAGCGTATAAAATACTTTAGCCACCCAATTTGGCTGTTATGTTCAAGTTTCTTCATTTTTATTCTTTTTTTTATTTTTAAACAGAGGGCCAAAAACATTTCATTTTCAAGAAAGTCAGTATATTTGGCCTTAATAAGGGGTGAGGTTGAGAAAGGGAGTGCGGCTAGGCATGCTGATGTGATCTCTCAAAGTCTGCTCTTCTTAATCTTTAAAAAACTGAGTGTAACGAGACGGTGACATTTTTGCAATTATCATAACAGTACAATTGGATTGTATGTAGATATACATTTCACTTGAATGTGCGAGTGGTGTGTTACTGCAGGGGTGCGATCAAGCATCAGCTGCAAGGCAAGGGAGGGCAAGCTGTGCGATTCATAAGAGTGTACAAGGTGGTATCAAAAGGTTTCGAGACTAATGGTTCTAAGTGGTGCTCTTTTGACCAAATGTCTTACCACATCAGTGATTTCATGATGGACGGAAACAAAGAGCAAATGTAAAATTCTGCATAAAACTGGGCAAATCTGCCACAGAGACGTTTGATGAGATTCGACAAGTTTACGGCGATGCTGCAGTAAGTCGTTCGAGGTGTTTTGAGTGGAACGTGCGCTTCAAGAGAGGAAGAACATCACTGGAAGACGACGAGAGAACAGGAAGACTCTAAACAAGCTCAACCACCGAAAAACGTAGAAACCATTTGGCAACTTGTCCATTATGATCGTCGGAGAACAATCCACATGATCTTATCTCCACCCCCACCCTGCTCACCAAATTTGTCTCCTGCTTACTTCGCCCTCTTTCTGAAGATGAAGATCCGGTGTTGCAGTTTTTACAACATTTTGAAATAAAGACTTCCAGGACATATTCCAGAAGTGGCAGGAATGCTGGGAATGATGCATTTACTGTATTGGGTCTGGCGTTAAACTAAATAGCAGAAAACCCATTGAAAACCAAAACCATACTTTAAAGATAAAAGTAAAGCAACACTGATTTAAAACTGAGTTAGAAAGTCTCAGTTACTCACAAATAAAACTTTGACATTCCTTCATTTCTTTCTAGCTATCTCTCTCTTTTTTTTTTTATCCCAACAAAATATAACATTGGAAAAAACTGCGCTTATGAACCTATATTATTTAATATTCTATTAAGATATGACTGCTATGGCACTTGGGCAGGTCAGTATGACTGAATGCTGCTGATGGGTATACTAATCCTTTCTCTTTCTTTCTCGCTCACACACACACACACACACACACACACACACACACACACACACACACACACACACACACAGAGGGCATTGCAATTATTGCAAGCCATAAACACTCCTAGAAAGTACTGCAGAAGTGCAACAGACCTCATCAAAACACAAAAGTTGAAAGGTTTTTATATTCTGTGTACAACCCAAAGGGGTATAAAGCTACATGATTCCACATAACCTATGATTCTGCCTTATGTTTAGAAATCAGCTACAAAAAGTGCTCAGGAGTGTGTGGGAAAGACAGAATGGCTGAATACACAGTCACTGGCACTTTTAACAAAAAATACGAAAGCCAGGTCGTACTATAACATGTACTATGTACTATAAAAGCTGTTGTGGTTCAAGCTCCTTTAACCTACAGGATCAGGCTACTAAATAACTCTGATCCAGGTCTGGTGCAAACACACAGCCCTCTCTTTATACTAAGGGGCGTTCAGTCAAAAATTAGGGATGTAAGATTTCCTGATTCGCATAAAATTTAAAGAAGTGATGCATCGATTTAAAAAGTAGACAAGTTTGGATTTGTATCACGTTGCATCATTTTAAACGTATTTGCATCAGTAAAAATCTTTTATTAATTGTTAGTAGATGCGCTATACTTTTATTTTTTTTTAAAGTGGGATACAAGTTGGCATTTGTATCGCTATGCAAAGTTTTTAACCTATAAAGTAGATAAAGTGACCAATATTTTAAATGTATATATGTAGTTTGATATTTTCTCACTAAACAGGTTCTTAAGGGCGTTCACTTAGCACCACTGCTGCTACGTGAATTTGACAAATCACAACATTGCAGAGATTGAGACATGTTCTGAGAGTCACAGATAATAGAGATTAACATGGCAGAGGTAGAGATGCATCTTCCTAGAGACGGAACAGAAAAAGAACGCCTGGTTTTATCTAATCTTTTTTCGTTTTATCTTGCACTACAAAGGCCTGTTTGTAAAAGAGCCATTGAAAGTCAGATCTTCACTTAAGTAAATGTATGATTTACTGTCTGTAGGAACCAAAAAAATCTAAATAAATGATCTGTCCCATACTGAAATGCATAGCATATTTTTTCATTGCATTGCATTGAATTGAATCGCATAGTGTTGCATCAAATCAGAAATCGGATCACACTGCATAATAAGGGGGTGAACGGTATCACAATGTATTGTATGGTTGACTATGCTTTGATATGCAAATCTCTTTGAGATGCACATCCCTAGTTAAAATGTCCTTCATTACATTCATAAATGGTAACAGCAGAGAGCTACGTTAAGCTAATTATGAACTAAAGTGGCTCATGTGTGCAAAGCACAATAACAACCCAATAAAATTTGACTTTGAGAAACCAAAACATAACAGTACATAACAATGATTTATTTTCTAATGATTGATTTTGGGGTTGCTGTTGTTTGTGTTCTGAATTTGCTATTTTTGCTACGTTCGTGTGTTTTAAAGTAAACAGATAAATTACATATTTTGAGGATGAATACATTCTTCCATGCTTGTGATAAAGTATCCCAAACTACTAGCAAAAACTAGATATGGAATTCGATTGAATTTTTACACATTGAACTGCTACAATTTTTACCCTCCTGTATCTGTTATTATCAAAATGATCATATTTCACATCCTTTTAGTTGTTGTGTGTTGAATAAAATAAATAAAATAAATTTCTCATTGGAAAATATTCTACACTTTAAAAATGACAGCTAATCTTTAGCCTTGACCCTAAACACACAACGACTAACAGGATGGCAGTAATTATCAATTGTCCAGGTGAGAAGAGCAATCCTCTGGAGCAAAATGAGGCAAAGAATTGTGATCATTTCGATCATAAACAAGTCACAGAAAAAGCTTTTCATCTCATTCTTCTATTGTTAAAAAATGCTTGGCTTAGACGTGGGTCATGGAGAGCACAGAGCATCACAAGGTTAGTGATGTGGCCATTTCTTCTCCACACATCAGAGTAATCAAGCAGACAAAGGCTGAAAAAAAAAAACCTTGTGTAGACGAGAGTACCCTACACTGTCCTCTGTTCTCATTCACACAAAGCAGAATCCAGATATCAGCTCGATTTCTGCACCAAAACTGAAAATCAAATAAAGTGCTGCTGCAATAGAGAAATAAATGGATGAAATGAAGCCCTATCTAAAATTTTTCTCATTATTCATGTTAAAATTGAGCTAAAGAAATGAACCGTATGCTTCATTTGACAGCGTGATTGTCTTTTTTTTTTTTTTTACTCTGCAGTCTGGTATACATCAGGAGATCACAGTGTGCCTTTTTTAAAAAAATAAATAAAAATTGTATTAATGTTTCAGGCTAACCACCTACACAGCAAAAGACGCAGCATTGTATTAACAATCCCAGTGCTCATTTGTGTCCAGCTGGGCTCGAACGCTGTAGGTGAACAATGTAGGCGTTAATTAAACATTGCAAGACCTCTGAAATAAACATAAATCAGGAAAAAAGGAAAGAGAAAACAGAAATGAAGAAAAAGAACACAAATTAAGCACACATTAATTCAGCCTGTCAGTGTACCTTGGATTAAGGATTCAGCTGTTTCTCTATCCAAGATGCAGCTATTGAAGGTGTTTCTAAAATAAATAAACCTAAAGTTTTAAATAAATGAAGCAAACATGTTTTATTTCAGTGTATTTTGGCTCTTCTGAGAGAATAAATAACTGTTAGTAACCATGCAACAAATAAATAAACCTAAGACCTACCAGAATCTCAGCAAAATTGCATTGGAACAATGTTTTATTACATATATCCTCTATATATTTCAACATGGAACCCGAAACTTTGTTTGAAGTTCCTATTTTTTACTTCATAGTTTCTACACAGGAACGCATTTAGTTTTTTCTACAGAGCATTTTAAGAACAATTGTTTTTCATGAACAATAAATAAATTCATACAATATTTTTTAGATACTTGTCTATTTATTACAGCCATAATGCCTGCTTGCTTGCTTATTTATTTATTATTGCTTGTTTCATTCATTCATTCATTTTCTCCCGCTTATCCGTAATTCGGGTCGCGGGGGCAGCAGTCTAAGCAGGCCCCCGCCTTCGACTGCTGCCCAATCCTCACAGCACCGTCTCTTACGGTCCCTCCTGCAGGTGGTGAGCCCACGGGAAGGCGGCCCCACGTCACTCCGACGTCACGGACACGGACCTTGATATTTCCCTTGTAAGGGACCCCCGGAGCATAGAGGGTTAAGGGCCTTGCTCAAGGGCCCAAGAGTGGCAGCTATATTGCTTGTTTGTTCACCGATAATTAATAGTTCAGTCTGTAACGTTCCATAGGCGCAATACATTCGACAAAAGTTCATGTTTTTAATATTATCTACTCTAATCTACTAATTGGATTCTCTGAATTGTTTAGGTTTGGATGAAACTAATAAAGCAAACAAATGACCGAACAAACAGGTTAACTGCGACAAGAACTTACATAATAAACATAATATTTTGTTCATTTTGTGATTTCCAACACTGTTAAAAATTTTATACATAAACAAAGTAATAAATAGATATTTTAAAAAAGAAAGAAAAAAAGAAAAAAAAAATCCTCTGCCTTTTCATCACTAACAACTCGGACTTCCAGGAACCAGTGCTTGAGTATATATAAAAATGCAAAAAAAACATGACTTTTAATTACAAAGTCTTGTTTTGAGCCTTAGTATTCCCCTGATTGCTTATTCAGCGCTTATTTGTTGCTCATTTTCATGGTTTGTTTTTTTTGGATAATGTTTTGGAATATTTGCACTGTGATACCTCTTTTTTCAGGCTACTTCCTGTTTACCGACTTCGATTATGATTTCAATTTGGATGTGGATTGTTTGTTAAAGTGCCTCTGTGCATGGATCTTTTCTCTCTCTCGGAGTCTGATACGTTACGATAGCACAAATGTTTTTCAATGAGCTCAGGCAAATCCAAACTGCCAGGTTTACAGTCTGACTACCGCGAGTAAAAATGTTGCCTGTCCTAGCATTTATTGTAGAATCAGCCCTCCCTGGCTGTTCTGCCAGTATGAAATAACCGAATATTACAGTACATGCACAGAACACAGGGTATGTCTTGAATTTTTAGGATTTCTAGACACAAAAGCATTCCGATTTAAATGACCTATAGTTAGCGTTTTGAGTTGGGCAAGCTGCCATAAACACATTGTCCCACAGGGGACCGTATCTGATTGAGCCGCCTTCCTCTAATGGGTCTTAACGAATTGCAGATTAGGATCCTATTCAGATTTATTAAGGCTGCGATTGCATGGGAACCCTGTCACAAACATCACCTGGGTCCTTGCCAAAAGCCCTGATTAATGCAGTTACTTGGATGAGAGTAAATCCTTGCCCAAAGACCATAAATCAGAATAAATAGAAAGATCAGACGTGTAGAGTAATAAAAATAATGTGCAGTATGGTGCATCCATTTGGCTCCACTAACTAGGAACTAAATTAATCTTAGGGACGACTTCAATTTATTGTATACACACAACTAAATCTGTCCAGTGTATGATAGAGATGGCTTTTACTTTCATGTTTCCCAAGACCTTAGCTCGCATAGTAAAAGACAAATGTAAGAAAATCTTCATTTCAGTTATGGGGTTTAGTATGCAGGTAGAGAAAGATTTTTAGAGCTCTCTATGGTCTGTGAGGTAAAAGGTAGTAAAGCAATCTGGCAGTAAAAACACTGACAAAAACATTTCCCTGTCCTCTCATTCTTCCTGCTGAAAATGTAGCAAATTACTCACATTAATTGCTTCCAAAATGCAACACAGAAATAAAAAGTAATAATTCCAATAATTTAATAATACCCAGATAATGTCATTGGTATGATTTTTCAAGTGTGAAAGCAGAGCTAAATTGGACAATTGGAAAATGAATTTTGGAAAAGAGTGTGGCAATGTTCAAGGTTATAGAAATCTTTTGTACAAAGTGCCATTTTTTCTTATTGTACAAACTAACACAGCTTGTAAGTTTTGCTCATTAGGGATACATTTGTACATTTAAAATGCATAACTTGAACTGACATATTTCTCTCCAGCTTTTTTTCGTCAGTTTTGTGGAGACAATTTCATGTTTAAAAAAAAAAGTATAGACAAACAAGTGAACAATCTGACGTAGTTTGCTAGTTCTTTTTTTTTATCATTAGGCCTTTCTCCATAAAATATGCTTTATTCCTTTTAAAGTTCATTAGCACTTCACTGACTTTGCAAACAAGCGTAAGTGATAACGAAGATTATAATGCTATTCATTTATGCAACTTATGCTATTTCTAAGATTCACACTACACAACTTTATTAGCCTTAAAAAAAAGGAAAAATTAAATACCCAAGAGTCATGAACCAAAAGTCCTCGGTATGAGTAACTGTGAAAACGTTTAACAATTTAGTAAAAATCGTTAATTACCAAAATTGTTATACTTTATATTGTATTGAACAGTTGATTATCTTTTTTTACTATATAAACAGTTTGCTATAAAAACTAAAAAAACCTAAAAAAATTTCTAGCCTAAATATTAGAGGAACATTTGACGTTGATGAACTCTAAAGTGAAGAGGATAAAACTCACAGTTTACGAGCACGGGAAGGAGACCCAGTGCCCCTGCCCCTTCCTCTGCTGGTGTCATGGTCTTCATGTGATTAGTCGGTCTGAAGGGTACTGGTGTAACGCTTGTTGGAGCCACTGGTGGGTATTCTCCATTAGCTGAAAAGCAAATGAAGATATTTCATGCCAACTTTCATATGAAAGTCTTATCTGATTTATGTAACAGCCTGGTGAGGGTCACTGAGGGTTATGCCCAAGCAGAAATAGATAGACAAGATATAAATCATAAATCATAAATTAAAGGAAAAAATTTCTATTATGTAACCTGGCCTCATTCATTACACATATGAATTTGTAATCACAGGACATGTGAAAAATCAAAAGATAATAACAATAGCAAAAAACAGAGAAACGATGGTTAGGTATTAATTTGACCAAATTTAGGTTACAGTGTTAGTTACAGTGATGAGCTCTAGCAATTAGTCTATATGCAAGTTTCTTCAAAAACAAGATGACCCATCACCTCAAATGTAGTCCAACTTACAGTGCTGGGGCTGTGTAAAAATCCCCATCATAAAGAAAGAAAATAAAACAAAAATAAAACCCTCACATGAAAGCAACTCCCACAGCATTTCAGCCTGGGCTGGCATCATTCATCATATTCATCATCTGGCTGTGCTCCCTACTGCTCACAGCTTTTCATGGTGCACACTGCCACCAAAGCTATTATCAGTCCTCCCATTTGAGACATCAGTGGTGGAGCACACGATTGGTTAAAAGAGCGGCCGAGACTTTTGCTGGCCTCATTCTCAATTTAAACAGGCCGGCAATGTTTCTGATTAGAAAAATGAGCTTAGACATGTATTTACATATATATTTGATGTTCATTATATGCTTATTATATGCTCCATTATGTGCTCATATATATAGGAATGTACACATATTTACACCAAAATTTTTCTTTAAGGTTAGTGCAATCATTTTTTATCTATGAAAAATAAAGTTTTCTCAGGAATGTATAAACTGGCTGACCACAAGTTTGTTTAGTCCCCACTTCGCACTTTGAGCAATTTTGTTTTATAATTATTAAAATGTAAAAAATACACAACAATGCCAGGGGTATAAAAAAAAAAATAAAAGAAACTAAAGTTAGCGACGTGTGACTGTGGCTACTTACTCCGTAACGGAAATAAGATATGTTTTACACATGCATGAAAAAGCTAAAAAATCAATATTGCTATCACTATAACTATATCACTCTGGCTTACGCTGGAGCTATGGATTCAATATCTTTTATTTATCAAAAATATAGTTATATGCAGGACACAACTTGCAGTGAAATGAAAAGAAAAAAAAGAAAAATCTTGAATCCATAGCAATAGCGTTGGCCACTAGCCAGTTCCTAGTTAGCGGCTAATGCAAACGCTATGGATTCTTTAGCGTTTGATGTCCAGCTTCAACAATTTCTATTAAAAGTAGAAAATCCTGACAGTTTTACATATTGAGGTTGAGTTAATGAATGAAGGATGGAAGGAATGAAGACAGACACACAACACACACATCTGTATTGCCCAAATGAGGTCTAACAAATGGAAACTATTTTAGCAATTTTTTTTTTCATTTATTTAATTTTATTTATTAAGCAACTTATTTAGTGCTGATTTCAATTAAATCAATTTAATTTAAAAAAGTGTATTGCTTTTTTTTTTTTTTTTTTTTTTTTTTTAACAAAAATTTTAAAAAGTGTATTGCCCCCTCCTTGAATTGCCACCTTAATGTGGTGGAGGGGTTTGAGTACCCGAATGACCCTAGGAGCTATGTTGTCCGGGGCTATATGCCCCTGGTAGGGTCTCCCAAGGCAAACAGGTCCTAGGCGACGGGTCAGACTAAGAGCGGTTCAAAAAACCCTTATGAGAAAAAACATACTAAGGACCGTGACGTCGCCCGGTATGGAGCAGCCGGGGCCCCACCCTGGAGCCAGGCCCGGGGTTGGGGCTCGTATGCACGTGCCTGGTGGCCGGGCCTTCCCCCACGGGGTCCAGCCGGGCTCAGCCCGAAGGAGCAACGTGGGGCTCCCTTCCAGTGGGCTCACCACCTGCAGGAGGGACCGTAAGGGGCCGGTGCTGAGAGGATCGGGCAGCAGTCGAAGGTGGGGCCCTCGACAACCCGATCCCTGGACACGGAAGCTAGCTCTAGGGACGTGGAATGTCACCTCGCTGGCGGGGAAGGAGCCTGAGATTGTGCGTGAGGTTGAGAGGTTCCGACTAGAGATAGTCGGGATCACCTCTACGCACGGCTTGGGCTCTGGAACCACACTCCTCGAGAGAGGATGGACTCTTTACCACTCTGGAGTTGCCCATGGTGAAAGGCGGCGGGCTGGTGTGGGTTTGCTTATAGCCCCCCAGCTCAGCCGCCATGTGTTGGAGTTTACCCCGGTGAATGAGAGGGTCTTTTCCCCGTGCCTACGGGTCAGGGATAGGTCTCTCACTGTCGTCTGTGCCTACGGGCCAAACGGCAGTGTAGAGTACCCGGCCTTCTTGGGGTTTCTGGGAGGGGTGCTGGACAGTGCTCCGACTGGGGACTCCGTCGTTCTACTGGGAGACTTCAATGCCCACGTGGGCAGCGACAGTGACACCTGGAGGGGCGTGATTGGGAGGAACGCCCCCCCTGATCTGAACCCGAGTGGTGTTCAGATATTGGACTTCTGTGCTAGTTACAGTTTGTCCATAACGAACGCCATGTTCAAGCATAAGGGTGTCCATCAGTGCACGTGTCACCAGGACACCCTAGGCCGTAGGTCGATGATCGACTTTGTGGTCGTTTCATCTGACCTGCGGCCGTATGTCTTGGACACTCGGGTAAAGAGAGGGGCAGAGCTGTCAACTGATCACCACCTGGTGGTGAGTTGGATCCGATGGCGAGGAAGGAAGCTGGACAGACTTGGCAGACCCAAGCGTACTGTGAGGGTCTGCTGGGAACGTTTGGCCGAGTCTCCTGTCAGAGAGATCTTCAACTCCCACCTCCGGCAGAGCTTTGACCGGATCCCGAGGGAGGCCGGAGATATTGAGTCCGAGTGGACCATGTTCTCCACCTCCATTGTCGAAGCGACCGCTCGGAGCTGTGGCCGTAAGGTCTCCAGTGCCTGTCGAGGCGGCAATCCCCGAACCCGGTGGTGGAAACCGGAAGTAAGGGATGCCGTCAAGCTGAAAAAGGAGTCCTATCGGGCCTGGTTGGCTTGTGGGACTCCTGAGGCAGCTGACGGGTACCGGCAGGCCAAGCGAACTGCAGCCCGGGTGGTTGTGGAGGCAAAAACTGGGGCCTGGGAGGAGTTCTGTGATGCCATGGAGAAGGACTATCGGCTGGCCTCGAAGAGATTCTGGCAAACCGTCCAGCGCCTCAGGAGAGGAAAGCAGTGCCCTACCAATGCTGTTTACAGTGGAGGTGGGGAGCTGTTGAACCCAAACGGGTGATTTCGTTAGACAGTGGAAGGAATACTTTGAGGATCTCCTCAATCCCACTGTCACGTCTCCCATTGAGGAAGCAGAGGCTGAGGGCTCAGAGTTGGACTTGTCCATCACTCAAGCTGAAGTCACCGAGGTAGTAAAGAAACTCCTCGGTGGCAAGGCACCAGGGGTGGATGAGATCCGCCCTGAGTACCTCAAGTCTCTGGATGTTGTGGGGCTGTCTTGGCTGACACGCCTCTGCAGCATCACGTGGCGGTCGGGGACAGTGCCTCTGGAATGGCAGACCGGGGTGGTGGTCCCTCTTTTTAAGAAGGGGGACAGGAGGGTGTGTTCCAACTATAGGGGGATCACACTTCTCAGCCTACCTGGGAAAGTCTATGCCAGGGTACTGGAGAGGAGAATATGGCCGATAGTAGAACCTCGGATTCAGGAGGAACAGTGTGGTTTTCGTCCAGGCCGTGGAACATTGGACCAGCTCTATACCCTCTACAGGGTCCTGGAGGGTTCATGGGAGTTTGCCCAACCAGTCCACATGTGTTTTGTGGATTTGGAAAAGGCATTCAACTGTGTCCCTCGCGGCAGCCTGTGGAGGGTGCTCCGGGAGTATGGGGTCCGGGGCCCTTTACTTAGGGCTGTCCGGTCTCTGTACGACCGAAGCAGGAGCTTGGTTCGCATTGCTGGCAGTAAGTCACACTTGTTCCCGGTGCATGTTGGACTCCGGCAGGGCTGCCCTTTGTCACCGGTTCTGTTTATAATTTTTATGGACAGAATTTCTAGGCGCAGCCAGGGGCCGGAGGGTGTCCGGTTTGGTGACAACACGATTTCGTCTCTGCTCTTTGCAGATGATGTTGTTGTGTTGGCTTCATCAGACCAGGACCTTCAGCACGCACTGGGACGGTTTGCAGCCGAGTGTGAAGCGGCTGGGATGAGAATCAGCACCTCCAAATCCGAGGCCATGGTCCTCAGTAGGAAAAGGGTGGCTTGCCCACTTCAGGTTGGAGGAGAGTTCCTGCCGCAAGTGGAGGAGTTTAAGTATCTTGGGGTTTTGTTCAGAAGTGAGGGAAGGGTGGAACGGGAGATTGACAGACGGATCGGTGCAGCTTCTGCGGTAATGCGGTCGATGTACCGGTCTGTCGTGGTGAAGAAAGAGCTGAGCCGCAAGGCGAAACTCTTGATTTACCGGTCAATCTACGTTCCTACTCTCACCTATGGTCATGAGCTCTGGGTCATGACCGTAAGGACAAGATCCCGGATACAGGCGGTGGAAATGAGCTTTCTCCGCAGGGTGGCTGGGAGATCCCTTAGAGATAGGGTAAGAAGCTCGGTCACTCGGGAGGAGCTCAGGGTAGAGCCGCTGCTCCTCCACATCGAGAGGGGTCAGCTGAGGTGGCTCGGGCATCTGTACCGGATGCCTCCTGGACGCCTTCCCGGGAAGGTGTTTCGGGCGCGTTCCACTGGGAGGAGACCCCGGGGAAGACCTAGGACATGCTGGACACGCTGTCTCCTGGCTGGCCTGGGAACGCCTCGGTGTCCCCCCGGAAGAGTTGGAAGAAGTGTCTAGGGAGAGGGAAGTCTGGGCATCTCTGCTTAGACTGCTGCCCCTGCAACCCGGCCTCGGATAAGCGGGAGAAGATGTAGATGTAGAAGTGTATTGCATGAATTTTATTTATTCTATTTTTATAAAATATTATAAAATATTATTTTAAATATTATTTAACCAACCAGGCATTTTATTTAACATTGTTTTAAAAATGACTTGTTGATGATCGCAAATATTGATAATAATAAACTGCGTTAATCAACAAATGACAAGCAATTTCATTGTGTGTTTTTTTTCCCACAACCATACCGAAATTAAACCGAACTGTGACTTAAATACCGAGTTATGTACCGAACCATGGATTTTGGAACCTCTAATAAATACACCTTTAATAAATAAATAAGTACCTGTAACCAAAAATACACTTTATAGTTTATGTCAATTTAGCTGATAGGGTAGAGAATAATTCTATCCCTCCCACCCAGAGAGCAAGATCCAATGTTGCTGTCTTAGCTGAGCTGGCTGAGTTATGATTAGCCTTTTTCAGTTTAATGATTAAAACTCTTAAACCCATTTAAGTCATTGCCACCATTGGTTGGTCCACACTATTATTTTGTCTTTGAACTTGATGTGCTTTATATAGACAAAATGTAATGGGATACCCAACATTTCCAGCCATATGTGTTTCTTCTCCAAACTGTTACCACAAATATGGAGGCACACAATTGTATAGGATTCCTCCATGTGAATCCCTATAGTTGAATTAAATTCTCCCTTCCCTTGAACTGAGAAACTGTTCCAGCATGACAATGCCATTCTGCACAAAGTGAGCTCCATGAAGATATGGTTTGCTGTATATGGGTTGGAGTGGAAGATCTTGTGTGGCCTGCAATAGAGTTTTCATCTTAACCCTATTAAACATCTTGTAATGAATTGGAAAGCTGACCGCATCCCAAAACAAATTTAGTGGAACATCTTCCCAAAAGATTGGAGCTTATCATAACAGCAAATAGGGACTAAATGTTAAATAAGCACATTCAGATGTTGTGTTCAGGTGCCCAAAACCTTGTTAGACTTATCTGCTGTCACATACATTAAAAAAAAACATACATTATAATTAATAAAGTAAATAATACACAGAATTTAAGGGGTTAGTCCTAATTTGTAATATTTCATTAAGACATATAAAAAAGCATCATTTTGTAGTTATTAAGATCGTCAAGTTTAATAAGAATTAGGGTAAAAAAGAAATCTGAGCCACATTTTAATCATGACTGTTTTCTGAGTTATCGGCCCACTGAGACACAAAAGAGAAATGAAAACCATTTGGAAAGCTTTTGAAAATTCTTTCAGTGAATGCTCTCTTTGTTTAATCTATCAAATTTCTCATTAAGTACGGTGTTAAAACTTGTTGGCAATTACGGTGGAAGGTGAAGGAAAGCACTAGTACTTACCCAAAGAATTGTAAAGAGTCATTGAGCAGTCTGAATATTAAGGAAATTTCTCAATTTGACATTAAATTGCCATTAATGGTGAGGTCAGAAAGAGCTAAAGTGTGTTTTCAATCATTTTTTTAAAGCTATGAATCAATGTAAATTTGTAGGAAAGTCATTCACATACAGCAATGGGATTGTGTAATAAAATTCAAATTGACTGCATTAAAAAATGGTAATGTTCTTTACAAAGAACTAAAATGGACTAAAAAAGGTTACGTTTGCTAATAGCAATGATGCATTCATACACCATTATACACCAGCTCTGTTAAATTCTTCTGTTTCTGGTTGGTCAGTATGCATTTATTAGTTTTCTATAACACAGACGAACAGGCTGGTAGTTTTACAGTATATTTACATCCTTAATCTAATGCCTTTACAGACATACACATATAAAAGCTTGCTATTTGCTATATTTATGATTTATGTGTTAACAGAGTAACTTTAATAACTTTAATTCTATTTGATTCTTTTATTCTATTCATTCTATAAAAGTTCTATGGTTATATGTGTATATTGAGCAGGGTTTAAAGCTGAGTTATCCACATGCAGTGAGAAATGCCAGTACATCAGTATTCAGACCGCAAAACTAATTACAGGCTTGTGTGCTATACACGGATTATGTAAGAGCTACGCATGTAGGAGGCCAAAAACAAATGTATATGTCTCTATTATGTGCAATTCTATACTTGGAGTTAAATAGCTTCTTTGATTGAAGATGAGAATTAATTCCAGGGCTGTTTGACATCCTTTTTAACGGTGTTTGAAGCCAGAGCACCTTACAATTATCAAATTTATACAACTGAGCAGTTGAGGGTCAAGAACCTTGCTCAAGGGCCCAGCAGTGGCAGCTTGGCAATGGAGGGATTTGTATATATGAATATACCTACATACATAAATAGATACCATTATACACCAATAGCATTGTTAATATTGGCCACAAATGTAATTCCATATTTTTATATTTACATCTACAACATATATTTTAGACTGTCATATTGTGTTTAAATTGTAAAAAAAATACATTTTTGTGTGACCACAATTTATTCCATATTAGTAGCATATTTACAAACCAGAGCATAGTGCCATGCAATGCTATTCTATTTAAAACATGTACCGTAATTTCCGGACTGTAAAGCGCACCCATATATAAGCCGCATCCACTGAATTTTACAAATATTTTTATTTTTAACATAAATAAGCCGCACCTGTCTAAAAGCCGTCTACACTAATGTACTTTACACAGGCTTTAACGAAAGACACGTTACACGGTGTAACGGGTGAAATATGTTGCGCTTCCTTTAGGAGCATAGCGGTATTTTGGGAATAGCATGCCACTGCATTTTTCCAGTATTACTGCATGTGTGGAGACCGAGGAATATGCCCCTATTATTTTCTGATGCTGACTTCTAAGTTTCTTTGACTAACCCATAACGATGTTGCCAAGAAAAATAAAAAAGCACGAGTTTTGGAAACCTGTCTGTGCTTATATGATTTCTGTTGTAACTGGAGTTAGCGAGCACTCCCTTCACCCAGACTCAACGCCTTACAACGACTTGTATCTAAACAGTAGCCTACCAAGAAAGTCATTGTTCACTGTCTTCCTCCTTCCTTTCACAACTATTTCTCTCGGGAGTTTATCTTTTGGCATCGTCGTGCGTAAAAAAAAAAAAAAAAAAATTTCTCATGATGCCGTGCAGCTCAGAACATAGGTAAGGTGCGTTTTTTCGTTTCCGTTCGGAAATGTCATTGGTCCAATGTTATGTCACTCAGTTTTTTGACTTGAAGTTTGTAAAACCGGGAAAAACCCAGGAAAAGTTTATAAATTAGCCGCTTCTTGTTTAAGCCACGGGACTCAAAACATGGAAAAATAGTAGCGGCTTATAGTCTGGAAAATGCGGTACTATATAAATATATCAATGCTTACTACTATTACTATACAATGATATTCCAATTTATTGTGTATCTACAACCCAAACCATCATATTTTTAAACATAAACAATTTTTTAATTGTCATACTGTGTTCACAAAAGTCAACAATATTGACTTACAAGTATTAGTAATACTGACCTCAAATAGAATTCCTATATATTTTAGTACACTCATGTATTTCTGAAGTGTTATATTGTGGAAAAATTATAAAAAATATGATCATTATCATGATAATCATGATTATGTTTGAGTAATATTAATTATTTTATTTACTCATTTTGTTATCTTTTTTTTTTATTGCATTTTGCATTTAGAGGGAATCTGGCAACCTCAATAGAACAATAAACACAGTGTTTATTCCTATAATAATTGATTAGCCTAGAAATATCTGTAACTGAATACCTGAAGACTAGTAACACTCTCTGCGAACTAAAAGAACTTTAAAACTTTTGCTCATATACTTCTTATCTCTCCAGTGACACTGTACATTTTGGCCTAATTTCATTCTCTCCAGTTAAAAACGAAACAGCAACACCAGGAACGGTTACTGCAGACACATTAATGAATGCTGCAAGGAAGCCAGAGACAGAGCTCTGCCTCTGGACATTCATTAATGAGAGGTTTCTCTAATGCTGTGCATCAGACATCACCAAAAAATAAATAAAACCTGCTAGAGAGTCAAGGCCTTTGCAGACAAAAGGGGGATTTGGGCTTTTTCAAATTCCTTTTTGTTAGCTTTGTTATCATTTGCGGCTGGCACTTGTGCCCTCCGTCCTCCATTTATTATTGATATGGCTTCCTGTCCAAAGCATCATATGAGAGCAAAACTAATAATGAAAAAACGGTATAAATGGAGGCCTGCTGCGATGTGAAAAGGTGAGGAAAAAAAATGAGAGCAAACACCCACACACCGAAGCATTCAGTTTGAGCTGGAGAACAATGCAGACAAGAGGTAGATGGATGGATTTTAGAGGATGCACAAATACACACACATACACTTATACACACACACACACACACACACACACACACACACACACACACACACACACACACACACATTTTCACACACACTGAACTACTAGGCATGTAGCACAACACTACATGATGCCAGCATGTCTTGGGCTAAGAATATACATGTACTTTCTCAAATTTCTCCCAGATGGAGTTCTCACTGATGGACGAGGGGTAGAATTTGAGATATCAGACTACTTTATTTCTTGCATGCATACATACTTGAAATTAAAAGGAGCCATCTGTGGGCCCTGGAAGAGGCAGGACATCCTAGTGCCACCATGTCAAATCAATTTAAGCTGGCAAATATCATCAGCTCCAAATTGGAGGAGAAATATTTCACAATGAACGTCAACCATTTCCCGTGCATCAATGATGAATTATGATCGCTACAACGCCCCTCTTGAAAGTTTATTATTCGTAGATTGATAGTACGACTGATGATCCCCTCAATTCATTCAGCTAAAGTGGCAGCTTTTTTGTTTCTGTATTTTAGGTCAAAATTTTATTATTTTTTTTAAACATTTTATACAAGCCCAGAAGCACTTTGGCTAAATTGTGGAAAAAATATATATACAGTACTTAGAAAATATAACAACTAGATGTAAAGCCATGCATTACTTACATGCATACAATTCTACACACTCATTTCCATGCATATAGCTGATATATCATTAATGCATAAGAACAAACAGACAAAGAGATCCTGCTAATAATAATAAACATAATAATAATAATGATAATAATAATGATAATAATGTGTGATAATCTTATAATATCTTTCCCGTTTCTTTTATAGATTATTGATTCAGTTCTGAGCTGAATGATTTAAAATCATTGAAACCATGAAATCTGGCTTACGGCTCGCACGGCAGAGCTCACTCGAATTGCACATGTAAATGGGTTTAGTCTTTTAACGCGACCCTTTTGCGTTAATGAGCAGCACTTCTGTTTCTTCTCTCAGCTGCACCGTATTCAGACAGAGGCTCCTCTGAACGATTCCAAAAAAAATCCTGTTCTGGCGTGATTATTATTCTGTTCACAGCTGCAAACGGGAACTCGATGCTCAGAACTCGGCATCAACACGCTCGCCCGATTTAGTCTAATCGTATTATTGCACTTGTAGAATTTGCATTATTGCTTAATTAGAGCGTGGTGTATATTGCACAAGGCAAATAAAATATGCAGTTTTAGGCTTAAAAGCAGATATACTGTATATAGATGTCCAGGCGTGGCTGTGAATTTAGGTGACAGTTGAGTGACAGGGCAATATTATCATTTCTGCCCTGAAGAACAAATCAGTTTACAAGACAGGCTTGATAAAAAAATTTAATTTCTGATTCCATGCAGATTAACCATGGCTTGTAAATATCAAAATGGGCAGCACTCATTGCAATGGCATTAGACACCTCCATATATGTCAGGCATAACAACATCGGGGTTGTGATTATAGCAGGTCTATCATTATAGACAATTGTCATTCAGGGATTTGCATCTGTGTAACCTGATGTGTATGGTTTGTTGGACATTTATAGTCCACCTGCTATCAGGCAAACACTATAATTATTAGGCTTATTAGAACAAAACAAGCGGAGTATAGCTTCCCTCCCAACTGAGGGATGAGCAAGAAATGTTGCATTGATACATGTTGCATTGATACATGTGAATTAGGGCCAGTTATAGCCAATTATTAAGATGGGCTGGTAAAAATAATAGGTGGGAAATCCATGGTAGTGGCCCCAACACCTAATCTAGTTCTCCCTAATAACTAATATTTACAAAATTAGAAAAAATCTAATTCAATGTTGAACTGAACAGTGATAACGAAACCAACTTCAAAAACTTAAAACCTTTAACTGTATTTTAACTTTAAACTCCATAAATCTTGTTTGTATTGGATCAGATAAGTCCTAAATCAACTTATCAAGCCTATTTTTAAACTTCAGTACAAAATCAGAAAATTATATAAAAAAGTTTATTTTTTTCCACTCTTATAGAACGTTTCCTCTTTTTTTTTTTTTTGGACTTTACTAAACCCAAGCCAATATCAGAACTATACAAAGAAGTATCGGGTTTTTTTTATTCACTTTATTACTTTATAACCAAAAATTTCATTTGTATTGTTTATCAGTTATATCGCAGTTTTTCACCGCCTGAACTGTGGCTAAATCTGTAAAGAGATGGGTGTGCTTTGGGGCACTTTTTGATTACTGGGGAGGAGCAGTGCTTGTGGAGGTTAAACTGAAATTATCACAAGAGATACTTGCAGCACTAGGCTTGCTTATAGGCTTAAAAAACATACATTACACATGTTAAGACGTAGGGGCAATTTAATAAAGTGTAATACAATTTAATTTAAAGCCAGAATGAAGCTAAAGCTTATAAGTGTGCAATAAAGAAAGTAGCGTGAGGCGAGCAGTGAAGAACTACAGTATATACTGTGCTGCAGGGGCTTTGAGTAGGACAGTTAGAGACTGATCATTGTTAATTGGCTGTAGGCTGCTGAGCCAATCAGAAGTTAGAAATAATGCTGGAGTTTTCTGTGTTATTTTTCCCTTCGGCTAAAATAAAATCCAGCTTCAATTGGGTGGGCAGGAGGAAAATTTGTGTAGGCTAAGCCTGAACCTTGAATGTGAATAATCTGCTATGAAGGCCATAGATAACAGGATGCTGGAGGTTTTATAGTTTGATAACTTAGGTATTAAACCATAAAGTTCTGACACTCAGTCAGTTTAAAGGTCCAGTTAAAGTCTGACTTATTGTGTAAAATGTTAACATTATTATAGTTAACTTTTTTTCTGCTGAAAAAACAAAAACAAGCAAGTAACTTAGTAAAACAGACAAACAAAAATGAATCATTTATAAATGTAAATCAGGAATATAGAGAAATAAATGAAAAAATAAATAAATATAATAAAATGACTAAATCTACCGTTTTTTTTAAACAATGCAATCTCAAACAACCAAAAAAAAATCTTAATATAGTAAAGAACCAACAAAAATATGTATCCAACTAAAATATAAAATATAAATAAAAAAATATAAGTAGAACCATAATTCACAAAATTCCTTCAGGATAATGTTATTAGGGAAAAAAAAAAAAAGGTTACTCACTTTCTAAGAAACAGTTCATTGTAAGAGTGAAGTTATCCACAGCAAATGCCACGTCAGAGCCAGAGGAAATCTCGGCTGTAAACTGGAGGTAGAACCTGGACAGAACCACAGAGTTTTTTCTGTTCTTTATTTGTTTTGACATGGAACGCTTTTTATCATGGCTATAGGAAACAAATGGGCCAACATCAAAAAAACAGAAGAAATCAATTCAATAACTACACATCAAACAACTAGTCAGTGCTTCGCTGATTGCAAGGGTTTAAAAGACGATTTGCGCCGGAGTGGGAGTACAATATTCAGCGCCGACCTGTTATTATTTGATTGTGTGTGAGATTTAAGAACGCTTAAAAGGCAAGCAGGCTCTCAGGGAGATTCTGATTCTGAACAGGCCGTTCTTCAAAAAAATTACGCGAGGTTGAAAATGCTCAGAAATGATTATGATGTCTGCAGCACCTGTGGTTATAAATCTTATTTTATACAACCTTGAAAATTCCCGTCAATCTAATATGAGAATGAGGTTAATATGCAACCTGACTGGAAGCTCATCTTGGTGGGGGCATATGTTAAAGGGCAACATCACCCTGTGAAGCTCCATTGTAGAATATTAAACCGGACGGTAGAGAATTCACGTAGGGGGTTTAAGCCAAAGTGAAAAAGAAAAAAAAAAGTTGAAGTACAAGAAAAAGGGCAAAACTGGAATCTTAATCATTCTTTGAGGATGGGCATTAGCAAACCACGAACGCCGAAAGAGCCCAATCAAGAACACGGAGATAATTCAGCCCACTGTTTTTCTCCCGGCTCTACTGTCTCGCAAGTCAAGTGCGGTTGCTAATTGGAGTGAAAGTGTGCTTGAATGGTAATGTTTTGTACATTGATTTCTTTTCTTTTCTTCTCTCTGCCTGCTTTCTGAACGAGCGAATGATATGGCGGAGCGAGACCAAAGAACAGACCTGATCTCAGTGGGATTCATTAAGATTTTAGGGTGAATATGAGGTTTAGCACAAAACTGAATGTAGAATACACTATTGTGCATTCTGGGGAAAAAAGCCGGTAAGCAGCAAACTATTGAAGCATGAAGTAGTAACTGTTTTTGGTTTTTTTGGTTTTTTTACTTTTTTCCTCCACCTCTTTTGGTTCAGATAGAGCTATTGTTGGAATGATGGAAGTCTAAATACACCCTATGTACTGTATTATGCAATAAACCTGAAGTGGGCAAGGCCTGAAGAAGATTTATGTATTAATTTGTTTATTTGAAAATATTAAAATGACATTTTAACCAGACATCCACAAGGAACAACTAAAAACACTGAAAAAACGACCAACTGAAGTAGAAATGCCAGAACTGTCAGCATGGTTTGTGAATTCTTCCTATGACAGTTCCTCCACTTCAGCTACATCAGTCAAGTTCATGATTGCAACTGTCAATGTGCCAGGGGCATTTTTTCCTCTCAGTTGCACATTATTCCTATTCTTGCTTGCAACATTTTCTAACAAATGGTTCTATAAAAAAAAACCAAAAAAAAAAAAACCCACTAAACGAATTGTAGCTTAAATGGACCAATCGTGATATTAATAAGTATATGTAAATGTTTAATGTCTTCACATTTTAATTTGTTTCCTTACAATACACACCATTTGTTCTACTTGAACAATGTACTGTATTTCTATTCGGTTAGATGTTTACTAACTAGGCACTTACGAATCAACTAATCCGAACAGAGGGAAAGTGACGAGTTGCCATCCCTTGTCCATTTTCTCGCTGCTGGAGTTCCATAGACTTCTTTGGCCCTCGGGTCCTGTGCTGTTTTCAATGATCCAGAGAGAAAGACGTCCATTTGGACTTCCACATACTTGAAACCGTACCTGCAGATCATATCACAATCGTTGTAGAGCGCCTCACTGGCTGGTACACAGTAAAAAAATAAGAAAACATTGTGATACACCACCCATACATCCTTCAATCCTGCTTGTATGTGTTAAGTGTCTGAATGAGTGTGATGCCCTGTGATAGACTGGCATCTCATTCAGGAGGTATTCTGACCAGTGTTTCTGGGATAGACAACAGATCCACCAACCCCATAACCAGAAAAATGTAACTATGGTCAAATCAGAGTGCATTTCAGCCTGTTGGACGCTGGTTTTCCTGCACTTTTAAAGACTGTACAATCGAATAAACATCCTTGGACTTGGATTCTAGTGTGTGTGTTTTTTATAGAGTCTCACCTGAGAGCTTGATCTGAGCCAAGTCTGACTCCAAATTAGCAGTGAACATACATGCTACCACTTTCAGTTCTATACCCTTCTATATTTGAACATTTAGATTTCTTGATAGCGATTCGTAGCAGTTTGCACATGTACTTTGTAGAACTCAAACCAATTTTTGAGAACTCCACTTGTTCATTTTTTTTTTACTATTATATATATATATATATATATATATATATATATATATATATATATATATATATATATATATATATATAAAAACCAATCTGTTATTTTATACTCATACATGAAGCATAATGTGAAAGCTAGGTGTATTAAATAAATGTAGAAAGGAGCCTCAGCATAATCCATTCCTATCTCATGAATTCACTCATTGTAATGCAGTGTGACACAATGTCCTCGTTCTCTGCTACTGCACCTCCTACAGAATTTAAGGTGGCACACTGTGGAGGGCGACACAGCCAGCTGTTAGAGCCAGTAAGGTTTTTCCAGCTCTGCTGCTCAGACAAGTAGTAGGAGACAAGGTGAGCGAGACCGAAGTACTCATCTCCGGGAGCGTAGCCAAGCTGCTGCCGTGCCGTGCCGTTCTTGCACAGTGCTCTCGGTTCCATATGTACAACAAAGAGCCCTTGCCTCCCGTCTATCAGGAGCTGTCAATCAGGAACTCCGGCCAGCTGAGTCCTCCACCTCCATCTGTATCTATTTCTACCTGATCCCATTTACTTCTTTACTTTCTTTCGATTTGATTCGTGTCTAAGTTCTAGTTTAAACTTATACATACCTCTAATGCTGTTTCCTGTATTTCCTTTTTTTCTGACTTTTTTGTTTTATTAAGTCTTTTGTATTCAAGGACTCAAGCACGTTGCATTCAAAACAGTATATCAAATACTGCCCGGTTTAAAGGTCTTGGAAGAGGACAAGACTGAAGATGGTAATTTGTTTGTATTTTCCAGACAATTGCATGATGAGTAAACTTTACAAGTGTATTATTTACATGTAGATATGTAGAACCACTGTATATTTTAAGGTCGAAATTACAAACTCCTACCCTGAAATTTAATGATCTTTAATTCAAAACATAAGAAATATTATCTTACATTATAATTATGTTTTGGGGGGTGGCGGGGGGGGGGGGGGGGGGCATTTTTTTTATCTGACACAGTGAAATTGTATGTAATTGCATTAGTGTGTAATAATAATAATCTCTACCCTGAATCAAATGTCTCCATTATTCCTTCTAAGCTTTAAGAATATTTTTTATTGAATTAATTCAGAAATAAAATGATCTAACCCTGGTGATCTATAGAATATGCAAAACACTTCACTATACCTTAAAATAAATTAAAATGATGGCGTGGAGGAATTACCATAAAACAGAATTAAAAGCAGATCATCGCACCACATTACAAGGTGATTCAATTAATCAACTAGTCTCGATTTTAGCCCTGACATTTTATCAAGAAAGAAGTTGGCATTTTAATCATACAACCCCTCTTGTCTTTGCTGATCAAACCCTCCCCTAAGTATCTGAAACTCTTATCAGTATGCAGTGCCTTGCTAATGGCTGCATCTTTTGTTGCCTGTGTACTCAAATGAGAGCGGAATACATTTGCTGGAAATTTGAAAGAGGGCCTGATGAAAAATGCTCTTAACATAATTTCCTCTGAGATCCAAATAAAGCTGGCCACACAGCTCTCTCGCTCTCTCGCTCGGCTCCGCGGGTGGAATGCAGAATTTCTGCTCTCTTACCATGCACGGGGCGTTGCGCAGAGGGTAGAGGAACAGCGGACTCCGCACAACTACTGACCCCCGTTGACCTTTGGATTGATTTTCCAGAGCCAAAACAGAACCTGTCAAGAAAGGAAAAAAGCCAGATGTGATGAAATATCTGACGAAATGAAAGCCAGGATATGAACAGAAAAAAACATCAGTTATTTGAAGCACTTCTAGAGATGAAGGTAGCCAGAGTTACTAAATTATAGTACCAATTATGGTGGGATTATATTCATAGGATTCAGTACAATTCAACAACATAGACATAAATCATAAAGTGTGTAACCTGCAGAAAACCTACCTGAGGAAGGACAGCTGTTTGTAAGTCTTTTGGGCAGAGAAAGATGGACTGCTTTGTACAAACTTTTACTTGACACCATCTGCCACCCGCAGTCATCCTCTTCAAAAGAGCAGTAGCTTCCGTTAAGGAACTGACCTGCAGAGAGAGGGACGTGAAGACACCCAGAGAGACAAGTGAAAAGGACAAAATGAGAAAAGAGCCTAGGAAACAGAGTAACTCAAAAGAAAAAAAGTAAAGCTTGATCCTGAGGCGATCTGTGCGATTCTGACAAGAGTGTTTTGGACACTTGTATTTTTGAAGTCGTGAGGAACTCAGAGACAACAAAGACGGAATGCAAATGAAGATTGTTTAATGGAGTTGAAGAGAGGGGAAGAAAGCCTTATTAGTTACCATCCTGTCCACTAGGAAATCCTTGTGGATTTATGTAATACTGTTAGGATTGATATGTGTTTCATTATAAAAGGAGAAAAAGAACGAACGAAAGCAATGGGGGGGATTGGGAAAAAGGATTTCTAGTGTCTCTGCAATAGACTCCATGGCTATTAAAAAAAAAAAACAACTGCATGCACACACCTGAGGTTTCAATTACTACAGCTTTAATTGATTTTGAAGGAATATGTCATGCTTGCATAGTGGTAGTTAGACTGGAGTGATCTGGCTGGCTAATTTAAAAGAAGTTATTTCAAATTTTTATAAGATTATGAGTTAAATGGGATGAAAAAAGAAAGAAGTAAATAAAAGTCAGAATTAGGTTGGACTTTAATATAAGCTGATTAACGAGCCGAATGGCTTCGAAATCCAGAATTTTGCCCTCAAATGTAGCCGAAAGAAGTTTGATTACTTCTGGTGCACATCAGCGATCGGCGAGGCAGGATTCAAGAGCATCCAATCAACCACTGAGGTGAGACGAGGCAGAACGGAGGTGACTACTATTAACCGGGTGAGTGTAAACATATCGACCTGCTCAGTGTCATCCTTCAGCAAAGTGCTCACCAGAAGCAGAAAAAAAAGAAGAAAGAGAAGTTGAACTTATTCAGGAAGCTAAAATACAACTTGGGTGGATGTGATTCATTTTCCTCTGAATGTTAGGCTTATATTGTTTTTTCAGAATTTTTTTTAGTTGCAGGATTTAATCTTTATTAGTTTGAGCGTTTCTTTGGGTTTTTTTTTTTTTATTTGTAGCTGCCTGGGAAAACTCATTGGATGTCACCGTGGCTGGATTCTGCTCTGCTGTAATGTACTTCACTTGAAATAATGTGTAAATGTTTTGCTTTGGCTGTCAGATCATATCATGGAAGTAGGCAGTTTTAAAAAAAGCAGTAAAAACAGATAGTGTGCAAAAAAAAAAATGTCTGGGTAAGTAAATGTCAAGATTTGATCCATGATGTCAGAAATGCAAGTCATTTGCACTGTCATATCATCATCCTCATCATCATCATCATCATCATCAATACTAGGAAGAGCAAACTGCAAGGTAATTAAAAAAATGTTTGAATGACACTTGTTTGTGATTGGGATTCTTTCAAATACAGAGGAAAAAAATAAAGAGCTGAATTTAGCACCTTATTAAGGTTTTTTCCAGGCTGCTACATTTACAAAAAAACTGATTGTGATAATAGTGTGATACTTAACACACTAAATATCTCATTGGTAAAACACGTGGATATAGGTGATTACATGGTATCAGACTTTCTGTAGGTTGGGATCAGATTCGTGCAACGCTTCTGCAGCTTTATGTGAATTTCTAACTCTAATGATTCTCATGACAAAGGAAGCAGCATCGTTTTGGAGCACAACAGAATGGCCTTATAAATATCAAACACTGACGATGCTGACATTTTATTTTATGTAAAGCGAAAACATTACGCAGATTTTCCTTAAGGGGGTCGGCTCTGGAGACGGGAGAATGAATAAACGAATCAGTCAATTAACAAACAAACAAAGAAATAAATGAAAAAGTTAAATAATAAAATAAACAATTTTGCTTGGATACAAAAATTAACTAACGAACTAAATAAATAAATGTATCCTTAGAAACATAAAAGAATAAAATAAAAGAATAAAAAAAGAATGTTTTTTTATTATTACATTATTTAAGATTTAAAAAAAAGGTCGCTTCTAAAATATCCAAAACAGAAAAAAAATAAAAGTGAGCAGAAGCTGCTGTAGAGTTATGTAGATGTCAGTGAAATAATATTTTTAAATTTTTATTGAATTAATACAATAATTTTAATGTGTTGCTTTACACTAAGCCAAAGCAATATAAAGGGTGAAGTATGTTATGGGGTTTGGGCCTCCTAAATCTGTATTAATATAGCATTTCCTTGTGCATAAAGCCAGCGTTGTGAAGATATGAGCTACAAGGGTTGGACTGGAAGATCTTAAAACCCACACTACTATCTGTTTTTCCTCCTTTACTTAGGCCCTTGTGGTGAAGATGTTAAGGTTTTTGTTGGGAGTGACGAGGATGGACAGGATTGGAAATGAGTTTATTAGAGGGACAGCACATGTTGGACGTTTTGGAGACAAGGTGAGGGAGGCGAGATTGAGATGGTTTGGACATGTGCAGAGGAGGGACATGAGTTATATTGGTAGGAGAATGCTGAGGATGGAGCCACCAGGAAGGAGGAAAAGAGGAAGGCCAAGGAGGAGGTTCATGGATGTGGTGAGGGAAGACATGCAGGTAGTTGGTGTGAAAGAGGCAGATGTAGAGGACAGGGGGGTATGGAGATGGATGATCCGTTGTGGCGACCCCTAATGGGAGCAGCCAAAAGAAGAAGAAGAAGACTTAGGCCCTTGTGGCTGAATGATATAGCCACACTCCAAAATCTAGTGGAAACTCTTTACAGAAGAGTAAAAGTTTAATATCCAGAGAAAGAGAGAACTTTTACTTGTCACTAGGAGGTAAAGAACCCAACATTATTCAATTACATTTTCCGTCCATATTTTCACCTACGAAGGTGACTTCACATCTAAAGCTCATTTAATGCTCCTCGAGATCAAAAGGTTTCCTTCAAATGAGTTGTAAAGAAACAATGCATTTATACTGCATAAATAGGTGTTAAAAGTGCAAAAGATGTACCCACTGGAATAACCGAACAGTGCCAAACCTCATTTTTCATGCATAATTTGCTGAAAATTGGAAAAAAGACACATACCAAGAATCCATTATGGACAAGTAGTCAGATGTAATATGCTAATTCTTGGCCAGAAAAAGAAAAGAAATAAGAAGGAGTGAGAGAGCGAATGTGTGTGTGTGTGTGTGTGTGTGTGTGTGTGTGTGTGTGTGTGTGTGTGTGTGTGTGTGTGTGTGTGTGTAAATGAGACAGAAAGAGAGAGAGAGAGAGAGAGAGAGAGAGAGAGAGAGAGAGAGAGAGAGAGAGAGAGAGAGAGAGAGCGAGACAGAACAGAGAGGGCAGCTATTGTCAGAGGTGAGAAAGGTAATGGATTTCACCCTCTTAAAGTACATGTGACAAGCAGTGCTTCATACTGAACAGCTGCATCTATAGCACCCAGATCTTTTTGTCTATAAGGATGACCCATGTAGTGTTCATTAGAGATCTGCTGCTCTCTGCCCTCCACTCTCTGTGAGACTTTATGCCAGCATTTCCCTGTGGGTCGCTGTAATACTCACGGCATGGCTCTCCTTCATCATCCCCTTGAGCACAATCAGGAGTGAAGTCACACAGGCGCTCCAGACTGATCTCCTGACCTCGCTTGCAGTGGTAGCGGCCCGCAAAGGTCACGTTTCGAGAGGTCTCTGAATGGTGAGAGAGACAGAAGCACACACACACACACACACACACACACACACACACACAGACACACACAGCACAAAACACAGGGTTTTACAAAACGGCCTTGATCATCAGGATGAATCTGAATTCATTGGATTGACATCATTAAAACGAATGAATGAAAGAATAAATAAACAAATAAACAAACAAACAAATATTTGTAAAAAAATGGCTATTTTAGTATAGCAGTAAAAGAGAAAAAAACTATTTTGCAAAGACATTAAGTTATTTGAGTTAAATTTGAATATTAAATTACTATTAGGGCAAATTCCAGTCAAAACAAACAAAAAAAAAAAAAAAACAACTATGTCAAATAGAATACAGTAAAATAAAACTGTTACTATAAAAGTAGACATTATAGAGTTGGATCACATAAATACATATTAGAATACAAATAATACGTAAAAAGTGGGAACATTTGTCAAAAATCGCAATATTACAAGAACCCCAATGTTCCGCAACTCCAATATTCTGCAGTTTAAAATAGCAAAAAGACACTATATTGCTTTTAGCTGCTCGTAAAGCAGTTGATGAGGAAACAAATGTAAGAAACGACTGTGTAAATGCTTTCTCTGACCCTCCAATAGAAACATAAATCAGATACCATTGGTTAAAGCCTCAATAGAGACGACCATTATCTTAAGCTGAAACACCATTGAAATGGAACATAAAAGCACTTAAAGGCAAAGTCACTGGTTCTTTATAGCCACAGATGACAGCAAAGGATACTTGCCAAAGTGTTTGCAACTAAGTAATGGCAAAGTGAGGGAAAAAAAAGAGAGAGAGAAAGAGAATAAAGGTAAAACCTTTTTTGTCTAGTACACCATATACTATAGAACATGTGAAGGTGAGCGATTCGAAAAGGAACATTCCACATTAAAAACGCAGCAGAACCAGCCAGAGAACTTTTTATTTACCTTTTGAATTTTCTTTTGCATACGGTACGTTAGCCACGCGATATCAGACACAATAGGAAAACTGTCCACAGTGAACCAGATAGGTAAAGCGAGGTGCCTGTATTTATGTGCTTTGGCACCTGATAGCATCAACGAGCACAATGAGACAGAGCCGGTGCTTTGCATATCTATGCAAATGCAAGTCAGCCGTGTCTGTAGCTGTAAATATGAACCACGCTCATAGCCTGGTTCATCTACCACTAAATGAGATAAAGTGTAGCCGAAAACAAAAAACAAAAAAAGAAAAACGTGCTCGCCGATCTTTTTTACTTTCCTGAATCCTTAAAAAAATGGCGCCACTGTTTATCGTGACACTTTTCAGCAGAGCACAGTGTCCTTGACCCCAGCGATAACAGATTTCATTAGAAGAAAACATAAAAGCTGAATGCTGGGCTGCATTCTCTCACTTCCTCACACACACACACACACATCTCTTTAATCATTAGATCTCTTACTCATCTCTCTAAAACACACTCTCGCTCTCGCACACCGTATTTCTCTGATCAACTTATATGCAAATAAGTAAATATAACTGCATACCCAATAAACTGCTCAATTGCTTCCTTTATTTCCATTTCAATGTTGGAATGTTGCCAATGAAATATTTCCCATTCGCAAATCCTAAATAGTGTCCATGCTGCTCTTTCTTACTCTTTTGCACAACCATTTTTAACCTGATTGGTGCTACATTATGATGATATTAATTTTTCTGGGTGGAAAAAAACATCTCCTAATGGCTTATATATGATTTGAATTAAGGTGTTAATTAATTCAGTGGTCCTGTTAAAGCAGATCTGATCGTAGTTCCAGCTGTAAGACGAGTCATGGGTTTATACGAAGGTGTTATTTCTAATACATTGGTATTTCTAAAATGATGAGTATTTTGCATTGATGTAAAGAGTCACCAGTTTTAAAGATTTGTAACAGCTAGAGGTAAAAATGTAGCATTAGGCCTTTTCACACATGGTTGTCTTCAGGATGGAAACCCTTACTAACATGCCAACCAGTGAGGAAATGCCTGTTTATTCAGTGCTATAACTTAAGTGATATCCAGAACTTTTGTTTCCTGGGAAATTTACATTGTTATACAAAAATTGTGAATAAATACATTTTTGTACTGATTTTATTTGATTTATTTTTGTATTTTTTTTGTATAAAAAAAAAGGTTTTTTTCGTATTTATTTTTGTATACTTTTTTTTTTAAAGGTCTAACTACTAGTCTAACTTACAGTTTAGATGTAATTGATAATGATCACTATTATTTTTATTACTATACTGCTGATATTTCTATAAGATGAAATATAAATTTACATCTACATAATCATGCAGCTTCAGTATATATATATATATATTTTTTTTTTTAATATATATATTTTTTACCATTTTTATTTAAAATCTAAATAAATATTAATCAGATATTAAAAATAATAACAAACTCCACCGAATCATAATTTAATTGAATCACTAGACTTTGCCTTCCCAGACAATTTTAGCATTGAATTTCCTCAACTGCAATTACTGTCAACTGAACCAGAACATAATTCTTAAAGGAGCCACGTACCATATTTAACAATTAAAACAACCAGAAAAAATGAGTAATACAATTAAATATACCTAAAGAAACATGACATTTCAACAGAATTTAAATATATAAAAATAATAATTTCCAGAGTGTAAAATAGTTAAATAAATAGAGAGCTCTTAATAACAAAGTTAGAGATTTTGAGCAAAATTAATATAACACCTGTTACATTTAGCTAGTGTATTAAAAACGTAAAAAATATTAATTTAAGGCACATTTATAACAATCATGCGATCAATCTGAATTAAATATTTGAATAGATTGACAGCCTTTATGCATATATATATATATATATATATATATATATATATATATATATATATATATATATATATATAAAACATATATATACAGTACAGACCAAAAGTTTGGACACACCTTCTCATTCAAAGAGTTTTCTTTATTTTCATGACTATGAAAATTGTAGATTCACACTGAAGGCATCGAAACTATGAATTAACACATGTGGAATTATATATGGAATTATATACATAACAAAAAAGTGTGAAACAACTGAAAAATGTCATATTCTAGGTTCTTCAAAGTAGCCACCTTTTGCTTTGATTACTGCTTTGCACACTCTTGGCATTCTCTTGATGAGCTTCAAGAGGTAGTCACCTGAAATGGTCTTTCAACAGTCTTGAAGGAGTTCCCCGAGAGATGCTTGGCACTTGTTGGCCCTTTTGCCTTCACTCTGCGGTCCAGCTCACCCCTAAACCATCTCGATTGGGTTCAGGTCCGGTGACTGTGGAGGCCAGGTCATCTGGCGCAGCACCCCATCACTCTCCTTCTTGGTCAAATAGCCCTTGATGCCTTCAGTGTGACTCTACAATTTTCATAGTCATGAAAATAAAGAAAACTCTTTGAATGAGAAGGTGTGTCCAAACTTTTGGTCTGTACTGTATATATGTATATACTTCAATACATACTTCATATGTATGAAATTTCAACAAGTGACATCCCTTAGAAGCCATAATACATAGACACATTTTCAAAGCCCTCGCTCTATGATGTTTTCTCTGAATCATTATTGTGCCGTTGTCAAAATTATAGCGTATAAACAGCAAGGCTACAGGCATCTGCAAAGAAGAAAGGATTGAAGATAAATGCCTGTGGATCACACTCCCCTCTCCCTCCAGACAACTGATCCAATACGAATAGGAATTCAATTAACTGTACCAAGTCATGGTTGGTTGGCCAGCAAACAGCCATAGCATCATCACTCTCTGTCAGACTGTTCCACTGTGGCTCTGACAAAGGAGGAAAAAAATTATAAAATGCGTTTACTGTGAAAAAATATTGTATCTTTCAAAAGAATACATGATTTTATCCTGAGAGACTATTAGTTTAGTTAAGTATTAGTTTTGGTTTTCGTTGGGAGTGACAAGGATGGACAGGATTAGAAATGAGTTTATTAGAGGGACAGCGCATGTAGGACGTTTTGGAGACAAGGTGAGGGAGGAGATTGAGATGGTTTGGACATGTGCAGAGGAGGGACATGGGGGTATATCAGTAGGAGAATGCTGAGGATGGAGCCACCAGGAAGGAGGAAAAGAGGAAGCCCAAGGAGGAGGTTTATGGATGTGGTGAGGGAAGACATGGTTTGAAAGAGGTAGATGTAGAGGACAGGGGGGTGTGGAGACGGATGATCCGCTGTGACAGTTACACAACTGTGTGAAACTGATGGAAGACAATATTGGGGATATAGTAAAGGCACTTGAGGTGGATGTTTTCATTAAATTCATTTAATTAGAAATCTGAACATTTCCACAGACAAAAAAAAAAGATATTAAAGAATAGAATGGCTAGGTTTGCCTAATTGCAACTTTCTCTCTGGCAGTTCTGACTATATTTCTCGTGATTAAGCTTTATTGTCTTTGTTTCAGAATTATGAGAAATCAAGTCAGAATTGTGAGAAATAACATCAGAATTGCAAGAAATAAAGTCAGAATTGTGAGAATTAAAGTCAGAATAAGAAAAGTAAAGTTGGAATTGCGAGGAATCAGCATTAAAATAAAGGCAAGAAGGTTTTGAAATGTGGCGGAAACAGGCTTCCATAAAAGGACAGCAAAAACAACCCAAAAATTAATACTAAAAAAATCACCACCCGTTTTACAGCGGTGAAGATTATGCAAAGCAGTCATTTTCTAACTTAAACAAAATATTTACACATGCTGTATATTATCATTAGATTTATACTCTTCTATCAGTCACTCAGTCAGTCATCATCCAAAATAACTGCACAGTAACGCTTTTAGCCCACCAGAGGGCAACATCACCTGAATATTTAATGCTGTACTCGAGCTCATTCACACCTGCACCTCATTTACAAAGCATTATCTAAGGACTCATGCTTGCTTACTGACTTTGCGGAGTCTTGACAAATGCATTCTGTAAGTTCTGGGTTGTGTTTTGATTACTGTTTTCCTGTCTGTCTTTGTTTACTTTTCTATTTGAATATCCTCCCTTGTTCCTGTTTACTGCGCAGTGATTGATTATGAACCCGTTTCTCTTTAACACCCTTGTGGATCAAGCAGAGATTAGTCATTTGCAATCAGCAGTTTCAACGCAGAATCAATACCATGAAATACACTCCGGCAGTGTCGGATAATGGCATCCGAGCTAATGTGACTGGTTTCTACTGTACTTCGAAACAGACTCAACCTCTTAATCGTTGCAAGTCAATATGTCACTGAAAGCACCAAATATGGCCTACAATGCTCACAATCAACATGTCAAATATTTCAAATGCATAGTGACATGAACCATTAAGTAGCCAACATTTTCTTTATGAGCAAGCTTTTTGGTCACTTCTGGATGTCAGATAAGGTTCTTCACAAGTTGCTCACTTTGGCTTTTTAGATGATAAAGGAGGACTGGGTAACGGGATAGGCCAGCTGTCAATGCGGTCTTTCCACAGAAAGCAAAATGTAAAGGTACATTCAGAAAAAGGTATTTCAAGAACAGACCCTCTCACATTCCATTCAAGAGTGCATTGACTTGTGCAACCCTAATGGCTGGGGTTGGTTCCATGAACGGGAATCAAACCTGGGCCACAGCGGTGAGAGCGCCGCATCCTAACCACTAGACCACCAGGAAAACTAAATCTAGTCATGCAAAATATGCTGTAAAAATCCGAAAACCGTGCTTCTTGCTTTGTGGAAGAAATCATGTAAGTAGGAGAGATTCAAAAAACAAACAAAAAAAAAAAAAACAAGAAAATAAAACGTAAATGGCATTATGTATATTGTGGAGGGACAAAAGGGTCAATATATATATAGTGGAACCCGGTTATGTCGATGTCCTAGGGGGTCGCCAAAAAGCATCAAGGTAACCGTACATCGTACATGATGTGCGTTAATAAATGAGAACGTGCATGCACGTGTTTTTAGAGGTTTTTTTACACAACAGCGTTGCTGCGATTTGTTTGATGAAGGCATGCTATAAAAATACATACAGTACATGTTTGTTAACTGTCTGGAATCCACCTGCCACGCCCCCTTCAGCCCCCTTCAGCGTGTCAGGTGTTTTCTCTTGGCCGCTTTTTCTGAAGCTCCCGGCTTCAATCGCACACATATGGTGCTCGTTTATCATCAACACCAGCTTCTATTTAAACTTCCACACTCTCACTGTCGGTTATTGTTGGTATATGTTGGTTCACGGCGGTCGTTGTTATCGCTCATGTGTATCCCGGTACGTGTCTTCCCACCAGCACTCTCTCAACGGCTGCTCTTTTCTTTCCAAAGCCGCGCCGCGCCCCTACTAACACTACAAACACTAACACTAACTAACAGCAGAGATTCACCAGTATACAATACAACACCTGGAGCAGCTGTAAGACTTGATTTTTCCGCCACTTTCGCGAGTTCTTCTGCGGCTGCACCGAGATAACCGACGTTAAATGGCAAATTTCCCCCCTTGTGCTCGAGATATCAGGGTTCAGTGACATAAAAAAAGTCGAGAATTTGGCGGTTATGGGTTTTATTGGGGTTTGCTTATCCCTAAGGATGCTGGAACTTAGTGACTTAGTTCCAGCATCCTTAGGGATAAGCAAACCCCAATAAAACCCATAATTCCCCACTCACCCAACATTGACGTACAAGTTCGGGATGGTTGTCCACTGGGTTAATAATATAATATAATAATTAATTAAATAAAAAAGCAGTTCACCTTGTTTAAGCAAAACCCCCTTTAAACTTCTAGGGACCAAAGAGAAACATGCTGCCTGAAGCAAAACATAACATAAATCTTGTTTAGCACTTTTATGCTTTGTAGCACACACACTGTAGAAAATCCAGCTATCAGAATCCGAATCTGAATCCGGTTTATTGGACAAGAATGTTGACACACACAAAGAATTTGGTTCCAGATGTTGGTGACTCTCAATTCTATACATTCAGCTTGGACTATACAAGACAAATCAGACTATATGAGACGATACAAATATTAAATAGGACACCATATTCAGAGTATATGGCGGAGCAGTAGTGTACATAAAGTGTGAGACCTTGGTCTGGAATTTTTATCTACATACAAAAATCTAGCAGATGTTTTTCAGCAAAAGAAAAGTTTTAATACTCATAAACTCAAGGAAATTGCAGATATCACAAGTCCTTAGAGCAACACTATTACAGCAGAATGAATGACGTCACAGTCATGCCACTGCTAGTGGTGTAAAGTATTAGAGTGAATGTATTTCTTTACTTTAGATAAGTACTTTATTTGGCTACTGTCTAGTTTTAAAGATATAAACAACTTTTACTCTCTATACAGTCAACCCCCGATAATATGCGTCTCGGAAAATTCGCAGGTTCTTATTTGAAACCTAACTAACTGCAAGTTGCGGATTATTTTAAAATTCGCGGGAATCCGCAGCGGGACCGAATGTTTGGAATAACATATTAAACGATGTATTTGGTCAAATACTGTACACTATTACGTTACTAAAGTGCCATAATGTCTAGATGAATTTACTATCGTACCATAGGGGCTGCGGATTTTGGAGCGAGTCTTAGAACGTAACCCCCGGCAGTTCCGGGGGACCACTGTATTTTAATTGACAATGACTCTTCCCAATTACATTTTGCCCGTCAGCTTTATCTGCCTTGTTTATTCTGCAGAAGAGATGATAGCCATTGTATTTGTCTATTGAATACTAAAAGTACTTCTACTTTGTGACAAGTCAACGATTTTATTTATTAAATTAAGATTTTTTTTTCCAAAAGACTGCTTTATAATTTTTTTCAGACCGACATGTTTGATCATTGTTTTATTCTGGCATGTTGTAGAGGCAGTTGTTGAATAAAACCTCACAAATCAACTGTTTTCCACCAACATGTCTTGGTGTTAAAGATTAGCACATCTTTGAGCCTACGATAAAAATACGAGTCAATTACTCAAGTACTTTTAAAATCAGATACTCAGATAAGATTTTTACTCGTCCTACTGGAATGAAAGAAGGACAACAACTTCAAAACTGAACCTACAAAATACAAACTAAATATACAAATAAAGTCAAAAAGCTTTGAATGTAATTCCAAATATACAGCATATAGCTAATGCAGTACACGGTGAAATAAAACAACGTTCCTCCAGAACCCTGGGGCTACATAAATATAACAGAACACACAGCTAAGGACTAAAGGACTAAAGTGAGTGTCCTCACCACATAAAGTGCAACCGATTGCAAACAGTGCAAGACAAAAGACAGACAACACAAGACACACAATAGCGCCACCAGTAAACCTACTGTATAACGTGTTATACAGCAGTGGTCCCCAACCCCCGGGCCTGGACCGGCACCGAGGGTCAATTGGTACCAGGCCACACAGAAAGAATACATAACTTACATTATTTTAGTTTTATTTATTATGCTAGGTGGGAACGTAACACTGATTCTGAACGATGTTTATTTTGGAAAATGACCGGATTCTCTCCGCCACATCTGTCTATGACTTACTCTTGATGCATGTCAAGATGCCTCGGTCACATGTCTTACCTCCATCCACTACCTTCTTAAAGGGGCTGCTCCGACCGCTAACACATAATACATTACCGCTAAATTCAAACCCCCTAGCTAGCACAATGAACCAAAAAACAACACAGTGGTTTCACGTTTATTAATATACTTAGAAAATAATTTTTTTTACCAAATATCAAACTTGTTGTATTTATCCGCCACACCTTAAAGGCCAGTCTATGGCGCAAAAAAGTTTGGGGACCGCTGTTTTACAGTAGAATGTGCAAGAAGAAATCTGTAAACAAGAGTGTACTTGTAAACATAAACACAAAAACATTGTACAAAACAGAAACAGAAGCATTCGAGAGGTGTGCAAAAACAGCATGTAAACAATTATAATATAATATGGGTGGTGCTGTAGAATTAAAATGAGTATTGAGTGTGTGATTGAGTTCAGGTTTAAAGCAGTTCAGTAAGAAATAATTGAGTGAGTGAGTGTGTGTGTGTGTGAGAGAGTTTCAGTTCAGTACTGTGTGTTAAGGAGGCTGATGGCTTAAGGGAAAAAAATCTGTTGTTGATGCTTCGGTACCTCTTTCCTGATGGTGGGAGAGTGAAGAGTATGTGTGTGAGGGGTGAGTGGGGTCATCCATAATGCTGTTGGCTTTTTGCTTTATATTTAAGAAAAGGGGCAAATAGAAAGTTAAATTCATAATGATGTCCAGTCAATATAAACATAGGATACAACATGGCCGCAGGAAGCTGCAGCACCCCCTATTGGCGAGAGAGAGATTTTTTTAAAATGTAGGCCTATAAAAAATATTTTGCACAATTTATAAATTCCTTATGAATATTTTAGGAAATGATTTTGACACACGTAGGCTATTAAGTGTATTTTGGATTTTAATTTAATTATTTTGATTATTTTAATTATATTGATTTTTCAAGTTCATTTGTAAAGCTCGTTTCACACGCGCGGGTGATTTTAGTTTGGCTTTCTCTGGCAGCGCGCAAACATAGCCTAAATGCCTTGCCCTTGTGGAAGATAAAATTAGCTCTTCGTACCTTTTACAACAACATGAAGATATCAGAAATAGAGATCGGTGGTCTTTTTCCTGCTCGTGTTCCACATCCCTCTCAAAGCGCAGAGCGGTAGGCTATAACGCGTCTTTGTGTGGAAATATACAACTGTTGGTTTTTTTTTTTTTTCTTTTTTTTTTCAATGGATTCAACTTTATTATATTATGTAAGTTACCAGTATTTACTGATATTTATTTCAATGCTTTACAGGCTTTAGTGTGTTGTTTCTTTGGGGTTTTTTTTATTTTTTATTATTATTTTAAAACAACCCCCCAACCACCGCAACACCGCCGGTATTTGGTCCACTACCACCGTGGTGGTAAAAAAAAAAAAAAGTGCCATCGTCACAGCCCTATGTTATTTTTTTAAATGTATTCTAAATAGGCCCATAGGCTCATAGGTTTTTTTGTAAAAAATAAATAAATAAAAAAATTCACAGCACCCCCTGTTCAAAATTACTTCCAGCGGCCCTGGGATACAAGTTGTATCCTACATGTAACTATGTTTTTGAAAGAAAAAAAAAAATTCCTGAATCCATAGTTCTAGCATTAGCCGCTAGCCACTTCCTGGTTAACCGCTAACGCTAGAGCTATTGATTCTTTAGCATTTTAATGCATGTGCAAAACAAATCTTTTTGCTGGTATGGAATAAGTAGCCACAGGGACACTACGCCAACTCTAGTTTCTTTTTTTTTTTTTTTTATACCCAGGGCATTGTTGAGTATTTTAAGTTTGATAATAATAATGAAAAATGCGCTCAAAGTGCGAGGCTAAACAAACTTACTTTACGTTCCAGAGGAAAGTCGGATTTTAACTATGTTCCGCACATAAAAAAAGATTGCATTCGGTACACGTGCGAACTTCGGTACGAAGACGTGTACCGTTACACAGCTAGTAAATAATGTAGTAAGTGAAGCAAACAAACAAATGAATAACGCTGAGACTTCAAAGACATCTGAGAGCCATTAAAATACTACTGCAAGGTTGAATTAAATAGTTTGCTTGATGATTTTGCAATAGACTATGAATGTCTTATGCACAGCAGTACACTTTCTATACATTATCTGCTTCAGATTCATCTTCATTTCATCATTCTCTCCTCTGAGCCATTGTAGACTGCTTCGATATTCAATATCATCATGCAAAACCTGGAGTGACAGAGACAGATAAAGGTTGCCTTTTGCAAATGGTTTTGCTCTTTACAAAGCAGAATGATGGCTCTGCGAATGATTCACGGGGGTAGCTTGAGGGGACAACAAGTGAAAGTGAGCAGGGGAGAAAGATGAAGAGGGGAAGAATCAGAGACAAAATAATCAGGGATGCTTTTCCATTCCCTGCTAATTAAGCTGCTTTGCTTTTTTTGTGTTTTTTTTTTTTTTTTTTACAGTGGAGTGCAATTAGCCTTTGAATCATCCTTTGGAAATTTTTCACATTATGTTGGCATGCGAGTAAATGGTACGATAAATAAATAAATAAACAAAGTTGTGCAAATTAGGGCCTCGAAATGGATGCCTAATAAACATTGGCCAAAGGGCATGAGTGTCTGCAGACATTGTAAATGCACATGCTGCAACAGCTGTTAAAAGGACGGGTTCAATTTAATGGTTTTGCCTGTTTATTGGCATGTTTTGTGTGTGAGTGTGTATGAGTGTATTTCTCCAGGCTGTTTTCTTCAGATCACAGAACACACAACACCCAAGCCAAGTTGTTTCCCCTTATAAGATCAGCCCCTTCCTATTGATTTATTTAAAACACTCTGGGACAATAGGTTTAACAATTATGAGGGTGACATTTTTAATTCAGGCGAATAAAAAATGATATCACAGACATTTTGTGCGCTATTAAATTCATCATGATTTGTGTTTTTTTTCTAGGCTATGGTTTCAAGAACCATTTGGCTGCATCATGAGTGTTATGCTGCAAGAAATTGAGTTTTCAGTCCTACTGCAAAGCTGTCAAAAGAAGAATAAAAACAGGTTCTCAAGGCTTTAATCATGTATAAGGCTAGGTTTATATTATCTCGATGATTTTAGTAAATAGGCACGAGAGCTGTGTGGGGAAATTTGGATTATTTCACTGCCAAACATGCTGCTTGTAAAGGAAAAAGGCAATAACGGTGGCGTTTCACAATGGCTAAAGACCCCCGAGGCATATACAAGCCTGAATGTAATACTGGGCCCTGATACTAATACAATTATTTATCTAAGCAAACGCTTTTATTTATTATTGGACTGAGTTTTTATTAGTGAGTTTGTGTTCGCTGTAGTCTATGTCTAGTCAAAGGGCTTCAGAACACACGTCCTAATAATCCTAAATGTCCCTAAAGGCTTTGCTTGAATAAATAAATATCATTACTGCTCTTAGCATAGTCCCTTCTGATTTAATATTTGTATTCATTTTTAATTATTGCAATTCCGCATCCTGCTTGTTAATTAGGCAATGTTTGCATGAGCAAGACTGCGGGTACTGTGCAGTATATATCTTAATGGCTGTATTTTAGCTAATCACAGCTGAGTCAATATTCAGTAAAACTGTGAGTGGTGTGGAATTGCTTTAATGCAACAGAAACAACAAGAAATTAATATCAAGTGACAGTCCAGACACATTATGGCCAAATGAATTGTTCATCTTTGCTTTGCTAACAGAAAGTCGTTACTTGTTTTGCTCGACCTTAGTGCAGCTTTTGACACCATTGATCATACTATCCTGCTTGCTAGACTACAGAATGTTGTTGGAATAAAGGGAACAGCTCTCTCCTTGCTGAGGTCTTATTTGACTGATCGCTTTTAGATTGTTGATGTAAACGGTGAGTTCTCCACACTCTCAGAGGTAAAGTTTGGTGTTCCGCAAGGATCTGTCTTAGGCCCACTGCTTTTCTCTTTATATCTGCTGCTTCTTGTTGAAATTACATATAAACATTGTATTCGTTTCCATTGCTATGCTGATGATACACAGCTGTATATCTCTGCAAAGCCAGATGAGAGAGATCAGCTACAAAATGTTAATTGTGTAAAGGACATTAGACAGTGGATACTTGATAAGTTCCTTCTGCTTAATTTGGATAGGACAGAAGTATTTGTATTAGGACCACATGCAGCTAGAAGTAAACTTTCCAATTACATAGCATCTCTGGATGGTGTTTTGTGTCAGTGTTTACAGCAATCAAAGACCTCGGTGTGATTATTGAACCTAGTCTTTTCCTTCTGAGGCTCACATGAATAATATTACCAGGATCGCCTTCTTTCACTTTGGGAATATTGCTAAAATTAGAAATATGATGTCGTTACAGGATGCAGAAAAGTTCATGTTCATGCTTTTGTTACATCTAGATTAGACTACTGTAATGCTTTACTGTCTGGGTGTTCGAGTAAGGGCATAAATAAGCTTCAGTTGGTTCAGAATGCAGCAGCAAGAGTCCTTACAAGATCTTGCAAATATGACCACATCACCCCTGTTTAAATCAGTCTACACTGGCTCCCAAGTAAATCTTGCATCAACTATAAAATACTACTACTGACATATAAAGCACTTAACAGTCTCGCACCGCAGTATCTGAGTGAACTTCAGTATCAATATGATCCCCCACACGTACTTAGATGAAAAGGTGCAGGCTATTTGTTGTTACCCCAAATAATGAATACTTTAGCAGGGGCAGATCTTTCTTATAAAGCCCCACAGTTATGGAACAGCCTTCCAACCAGTGTTCGGGACTCAGACACAGTCTCAGTGTTCAAGTCGAGGCCGAAAACCTATTTATTTACTCAAGTCTTTTATCAGAAGATAATAGTTTTTCGGTAAAGGAGCACATCTGAAGGAATCATGGATATAGAGTGCTTGGTGAACTGGTATATTTGTATGCTGTCGTCCCCTCACTCTCACTCAGGTTTGTTGAAGTTGGTGTGATGGGTCGTCTCTTATCCCAGAGATCCCTCATGTCTGTGTTACCTTCCGGTTCTCCCTTTTAGTAATGCTGCTAGAGAGAGTCTTGCCTGAATCCACAACTGCACAGTGTCCTTAACTTTCATACAACAATAAAGACACACAATAATCCATATCCTTCTTTCCATTCTTCTCTCTCTCTCTCTCTCTCTCTCTCTCTCGGTCGAGATAAACATGCTCCTGAGGTTCTAGTGACCACTCTTCCTGATTCCTGACTGTCTCTCCTTCTCAGATCTGCCCACTTTGTCCTAGCCAGCCTCTGGATAGTGTTCTCTTCGTTTGGTCTCTGTTACTTTGTGGATTGTAGTTAATGTCAACAGTCTGCTACTGACTCAAGACTACAGTTTGCATCTGATGACCATCACTGCACACCTCAACATTGTTTAGCTGTAATAAATGGACATTCTGTGCAACCCAAATAAGGATGGTTTCCCTTTTGAGCCTGGTTCCTCTCAAGATTTCTTACTTATGCCATCTCGGGAAGTTTTTCCTTGCCACAGTCGCCACCGGCTCGCTCATTAGGGACAAATTTACACTTATAAAGAACATCCTATTCATTTTTATCACTACATTATTTGTGCAAAGCTGTTTTTAGACAATGTTAATTGTTAAATGCACTATACAAATTAAAATTAATTAAACTGAACTAAATGTATAGAGTCCAACTTTAGAAATGATCAGCTAGCTGGCTAAGTAGCTTATTTTGATTTGTACATTGCAACCAAAAGACTAGAAATTAGCATCCTTTCTTTTGTCTTATCTTCATCGAATGGGCTTTCATGCTTTTAGTTAAAAGTGATATTCATGAAAAAAAAAGTTATTGTTTGCCGTGTCTGTTGCTGATGTCTCTAACTCGACTGTAGTTTTAGCTTAGCAAATTCTCGCTACAATTGTGATTTTTCTGTGGCATGAAACAAACAGTGATATTTTCCACTTTGGTTATACTTAATATAAAGTAGACAGAGTGTTTGGGAATGAATTTTCAGTGGTAAAGCTATAAGACTAGGCACTATCACAGAGAAATATTTGGTCATGTTTAATAAAGCTTCCTAGTAGTGAGGGTACACTCATTTTGAATGAGTCTTTAATGTGACTCAGAAGAACAAGTAGTCTCAATGGGGTATTAATTCATTTTCCACTGCATGAGCAAAGGGTTACAAAATCTCTTGTTGTCATTTACAGGAAAAAGAATTGAGTAGATCATCTCTCAACTCTTCTAGTCTTAATCATTCCTTCTTTTATCAAATGAATCTCATATACTCTATGCAGTGCATTACACATAAAACAGAATTAAGTTGTTCGTCTCATCTCATCTCCAGTCCTCTGGTCCAAATCTTGATATTTTTGTTACTATATTTATGGGAGTTACTCTACAAAATAACTAATGATACACACCAGAAGATGTATGAGGTGAGCTACTCATTAAGTTTATCATAAATTGTCCTTAGCTGCATTGTCATATTTTCATTATTGGAACTAAAGTCAAAGTTTGTGTATGTAGACATGTTGGGGGATCTGCGTATTGAAACAATGTAACCTTTTTTATTATTTCTGAAAAAAAGAACAAAATGAATGTAATGATTATAAAAAAAAAAAAAAAAAAAAAAAAAAAAAAAAAAAAAAAAAAAAAAAAAAAAAAGATTTGTTCATTTGATGAATTAACCAAGTCACAAAAATGATCCGATCTTCCCATCACTACGTCCTGGATATTTAAAATAAGTGTGATAGTATGGAACCCATTCAGGGTGGCTCCACATTTCCCAGGTACACTAGGTGTGAGATAGGGGAACACAACTGCATGTCACATCTGAAATAATCACTTCTACATATACAATGACCAGGCATAAGTTTATGGCCACCATTCAGGCATAACATTATGACCACTTGCCTAATATTGTCTTGGTCCCCATTTTGCTGCCAAAACAGTCCTGACCTGTTGAGCATTAACAGCATTGGCTTCTTCAGCTGTTTGCTAAAGTAGCTTGTCTACATTTACATTTACATTTGCGGAATTTAGCAGATGCCCTTGTCCAAAGCTACGTACAAAAGTATCGCTTAAAGATAGCCAGGGACTCCACTGTATGGACATCTAGGGGAAGTTCATTCCACCACCTCGGTGCCAGAACAGAGAAGAGCCTTGAAGTATACATACCTCTCATTCTGAGAGAAAGTGGTGCCAGTCAAGCAGTGCTGGAGGATCTCAGAAAGCGTGGTGCAGTGTAAGGTGTGATGAGGTCTCTTAGGTAAGATGGTGCTGGATCGGACCACACGGGCCCCCACTTTTTAATAGATACTGACCACTGCAGACTGGGAACATCCTACAAGAGATGCAGTTTTGGAGATGCTCTGACTCAGTCATCTAGCTGTCACAATTTAGCCTTTGTCAAACTCGCTCAAAACTTTATACTTTACCATTTTTTCTGCTTCTAACACATTAACAAAATGCTCACTTGCTGCCCACCCACTAACAGGTGCCATGATGAAGAGATAATCAGTGTTATTCACTTCCCTGCTCATAATGTTATAATGTCATAATGTTATGCCTAGTGTATTTGCATTATGTTTTAGAAACATTTCTCTTTGCATTTAAGCAGCTGTTAATAAATTCACTGGAGGCCCAGTCTCTATAAAACAGAATAAAAAAATAAAAAAAATCACAATGATGTGGAGATCTCCATTACTCAGTCAATCAAAACATGGGATTCTCCTGTCAATCATCTCGTCGTATTGTGAATCCATTTTTGGTCGCTTCAAGCAAGTGCAATTCCATATACAAGTTTTGCTCAAGACCCACTAACTGCCGTCCCTACTGGACTTTCTCTGCACCCCTGTTTTCTGCTCGTCCATCCTCGGCACAGCTCATTTCCCCCCATCTCCTGCGGCAAGATGATGGATGGCTAGGGGAAAGCTCGCCATGCTCGCGTACCCTAAGTGCGGGTGGGAAGCAGTGGTGTAACACTGTATTAGACTCGGGAAGCTGCATGATTTAGTGAGCAGGGAAATAGATGAGGAAGCACGAGGTTAGGAGTGCAATTCTCAGATGGAGGAAGTTGCCACCACAGATAAACGTATGTACACTGCTGTATGGCTAACTGATGGAGAGGATTAGGCATGCGCCTTGGCAGTTAGCAGGATTTACACAATGCAGGCAAAAGCATTGGGACACCTGACTGTTCAGGCCGTATGTGGCTATTAACACAACGATGGAGGCACAAGATTGTATAGGATGTCATTGGAGGTGGTAGCATTTAATTATAAGAGCAGAAATCTCCATAAGTACACTTCAAAATAGTGGAACATGTTCCCAGAAGAGTAGAGATTATTATGGCAGCAAATCGGGACTAACTGTGGAATGGGATGTTCACAATGGTCAGGTGTCCACAAACTTCTGTCTATATAAACCTAGTATTGTTTATATCGACTGTGAATCGTTACAAAATGGTAGAGGAAAGTAATTAAGACATTGGATCTCTGCTCAGAAGGACAAATCCCATCATGACCAAGTTGCAGATCCTAGGCTCTTCAGCAAGGCATTAACCTTCAACTGTTGTATAAATAAGATACTTGTAAGTTGCTCTTGATAAATTATTGTTGAGTATGTAATATGTTACTACCTTCAGCAATTTACAATATTTTATGATACTAATGTATTCACAAAACAAACTGATTTTGCAATACACCAATATGTTTTGAAATATATACTAGTGGCCCTGAGGAAAATCAGCTCCAACAAGCTCCAGGCATACACCCAAAAACATGTGCTGACAGAAGGAGTGAACGAGGTGCGAATGGTGGATGGCGCTCTCAGCTACTATTACCATGCCCTTGACACCCATATATCTCAAGTGCACTTGACATTCATACATTTACAAGGGTGCTAGACTGTGATTGACAGTCTAGCACTATGAGGAATCCCAATGCATGAGATGCTTCTTTCTTTTACTTTATTATTTTGAATAGGATAAAAGTTTGTGGGAGAAAAAAAAAGGCCAATGATCTAATCTGGAAATTGCTAAGGATCTAATCTGGAAATTGCTAGAAAGTGCTGATAGGGTGTTACAGGGGAATGATAATTTTGGCTGCACTAACACATTCTTATTGTGCAAGATATAATTATTTTTATCTGACAAGTTGCAGAAAAAAACCAAAAATGAATTTCATGGTACCAAATAAAAACACACACAAAAACCACTCATTAATTATTTTCACCTAAACTTAGAATAACTTTCTCAGTTACAAAATGTGCCTACACAATGAAACGCTTATATCTTATATAAAAACTTTTAGGCTGGGTACTTTTTAATTACTTTAAACTATGAATAAAATTATTAATATTGCTATAAATGTGTACAGACATGGCGTGAAAGTTGCAATTTTGCCAACCATGAAGATGCAGTTATTCATTTATTGTTGATTTCATGTATGTATGTATGTTGATTTACTGTATCTGTGGTAATGTTTCCTGTCATGAATATTTATATACATACATTTATATTTATCTATTTTGTGAGATATCAATCTGAATCAGTTTCACCTGAGTTGGTGCAAAAGAAAGTGACCACATGTGCACTGGAGGGGCAACAGAAAGACAGGGCTGTAGAAGGGCAACAACCCAGCAACAGGACTGCTATCTGCTCCATTGTGCATGGCGTAATAAGCACTGCCATAGCCTGGAAAAAAAACACCAGCAGGCTATTGGTTCCTGACTAAACTTTATCAGGATCAACCTGTAATTTTTTTGTTCGATTTATGGTGCGATTTTGAATCCAGCCCTCAATGGGTTGATGATTTTGGTTGACACTCAGCACTGTTATTTCAATTTGTTCTCAACTAATTACACAATGTATGTTAGTAGTATTTTCATCCTGAATATTTCATTCATCAAAATACAACGTGCAAATTAAGTGTTCCCTTCATTCTTTCCTGGAAATTTGTGCTAGTTCAGACACATGGGTGTTAGTAAAGTCGGGTACTAATGAAGGTGAGGAAAGGAATCCTGGGGTGCAGTCAGTGTTCCAATTCAAAGCTGTTCAAAGGGGTTGAGGTCAGAGTTCTATAGCAGGAGATCTTCCACTCCAACCCATACAAAGCATATCCTTATGGAGTTTGCTTTGTGCACAGGGGTATTGTCATGCTGGAACAGGTTTGGGGCACCTAGATCAAATGAAAGGAAAATTTTATGCTACTGATGATTACATTTTGGGAAGGGGCCACGTATGACTGAGAAAGTCAGGTGCCCCTTACTTTTGTCCATATAATGTAGATTAGTAGATATCAAGTAGCAATATAAAAATGTTAGCTTTGAAACACTGAATGCAAAGATATATCCTATAAAATATAGAAAAAGCTTGCAAGTAAAAAACACACCTAATAGACTAACCCATTTGATCATGGCTGTATTGTAATATATTACTCCATCCTTTCTATTGAACTTGTGCCACCTTTCGCTTAAAATAAGAAAGATGAATTGTAAAGACAAGTCGAATAAATGAGAAGAAGAAACACATCTCAGGGACACTCCTGCTTTAATCAGTAGACCAATAGAGAGCAAAAATTAGTGATTGAATGTCTCTCCATTCCGCTCCCCATCAGGGATCGGTATGTGCTAACTGCATGCACTCATGCACTTCAAAACCAGGGAAGACCTTGCGAATATAAATGGATCTCCTCAAATTTGCCCAGAACTTGACTCGGGCTGCCAGCTATGGTTTTTATGGTGTCAGTTTAATCAAAATCAGGTATGTCAGGGGTCACTTAAGGTGGGCAACGAAAACGAATGGTAGAGGACTTAACATTTTATGAAAATAAAATGTTAAATGGCTGATCAGTACCTGACTCACAAAATGAAATGATGCAGGTAAAAGAAAATTCTGGATATACTGGCACTTATATACTGCAGTAGTTCACTGAGATAAAAGATTATATAGTATTTTAAGTATATATATATATATATATATATATATGTGTGTGTACCATAAGGGGCAAGCGCTCAACCGTCAGCATGGTGTGGAAGGACCGCGCTAAGGTGGTGCAGCCCAGCGCAGCAAACAAGGAGGCGTGGCATCTTTACAAGACACGGCTGGAGCTCAATTAGTGTGGCGGCCCCACACTGTCTTCAAGGCCGGCGGCGCTTATAAAAGGCTGCCGGGAGGACGGTGAGGTATAAAACCTTGGGTTCCCGACTAATGGCTACTCGTGCTCCTATTTCTCTCACTACAGTCAAAATAAAGAAATACGGCAGATGCGAAAGAGGAATTCCCGCCAGACCCTTGCAACGCCTCGTAAAGAAGGGAGACTCTCGGCCTTGCGGCAGGAAGTCCCTGACCCCTACGAGCCGATGGCCCGCTCCTTTTCCCACTCCAGCCACGCTTCACCCTCTTTCCTGGGCCCCAGAACACTACCCACTTTCTTTTACTTTTAGTTTTGGTCACAAATATAGACACTTCACCCCCGATTTAAGTTCCCCCTGACTGTGTTCAGCCTGACGCAGCGGCGAGTCGTTAAATATCAAGTGTTGCTCAAAGTTAAATATTACAAAATCAAGACAATAAATAAAAAAAACTATGGCAATCTATATTTAATAGTTGGAAATTTACACAGCATAAGTATCACCTCTCCTATATAAATATATATATATACACACACACACACACACTTCCTATATTATATTATATATTATACTATAATTAATTTTCAGTTCGAAACCAGATACAATATTCTCAGAATATGTTTTAAAAAAAGCAATTTTAATATTTTAAAACTTTACATATTGTGCACCTCTTTGGTCAAAACTTCTTCAAATTCATTAATAAAAATTTGAAACTTGTTCTAAAAAGACCCTATTTTTATTTTAGTCCCTGGGTTAATTGACATATCACCAGGAGTCCCAATTCCCTTCCTGTACTCAGGTTATCATCTGTGTGGACTTCACATCCACATACATAACTGTGTGGGTTAACTTCTGGTTTTCCTTTTTTTTTTTTTCTGATTCCCTCAAAGCATGCTAGTAGGTGAACTGGGTAGATTACCATAAATCTTAGCTGTGAATGTTTGGGGGTGTCTCCCAACCGATAAAAGAATAGTAGAAACATTTTTTTGTGTAATATTTAATGTGTTTGTCCTTTTGCATCAATCCCAACCAGAATTAAAGCTTGTTAAAATACACAAAACCACGTTATTTCTAATGTTCTGCTTTCACTGAGACCAGTAATACGATTTTCAAAGCAAATTATTTTGATCATTTGATCAACAATATAAAAACATTGAACACCACATCTTTAGTGCATCGTTCCATGCAATATGTTCACTTCATTAAAGGTAGATAAAAAACAGCCAGATCTTCTTTCTCATCTTTCCCCATCACACACACCTCCTCCCCACACCGAACAGTTAGCTTAGAGACCAAGTCCATCACACGCATGCTGTGTGGCATGTAATTTGAGCTCCGGTGGCAGGTGTGTGAGGGATAAAGCATGTCAATCTGTTAATGTCTGATGCAGGACACTGATGAGTCTAAAGGACAGCATCCAGAACACGTGAGTACACGCGGTGCTTCAGGGAAGTACATACTGTCTGAAGAGTGACACAGGGGATTTGATTGTCCAAATACAGGGAACTGGTTGGGCTCCAGATCCCTGGAACAATTAGAAATCTGTCTGAAGCTGCATTTGCATGACAGCCCGTGTGTGTGTGTGTGTGTGTGTGTTTCTGTTTTATTTATTTATTTAATTGCTTCATTCCCTTTTTTGTTCTTAAGCCTCACATGTGTACTTTTCAACAAATTCTTATTGCCATGCCTTTAAACTAAGCTGCTTTAAATTATCAGTATTTATGGCATTAATTTAGTGTACTTACAGCTCATAAATGATATAGCTCATGGTTTGTCTTAAGGGATGTTTAATAGAGTGCTACAATTTTATTGAATTAAAACCCCAAGGGAGGCAGAAGGGGGTGTGGGGGGGTGTGTGTGAAAAAAAAAATACATTGTCTGTGTTTGCATGGAAGAGCTTTTATCTTTAGTGCCTGAGCTGCACTTGTCAGACAATAAATGGGGAAGTGACACAGAAGCAGTTATGCTTTATTCAGATATCTCAAGTCACAGACAGAAACGCTCAGTGTTTTATCGTGATTGAATGATTGATAATAGATCTCTTTTTTGCAAATGTTTCTTTTTGAAGAAGATAACCAAACGTTCCTAGCACTCTGATCGAGCATGCAATAGACTGTATAATACGCAAATACAAGTTATGTATTAAAATAGGCTAGAATTTGCTTACTTAGTTGTTTGTTTATGGGATTTTATGTTTATGGTTTGTTTGTGTTTGGAATTAGTTATTTATACAGTGTCAGTATTTATACAGTTTACCTGTAAAAATCTTTTGTGAAAGACACATGCATGTACATCAGATAATTTAACAGTATGAAGATTTACCCTGCTGAAAAAAATATGAATAAATATACAAATGTTAAACTTTATATTTACATAAAGGGAGGAAAAATCCCTTATAGTGAATAACAGCTTTATACACTCTTGGCATCCAGGCAGTTCACTGTCTTTTAAACTTTTAGCTGAAATTCCTTTAATTCCTTTTGCCAAAGGGGTTTTTCACTAGTTCGATATTTCTGAAACTGCGATCCAGTTCACCCCATTGCAGTTCAATGGGATTTAGGTGCAGTGACTGGGCAGGCCATTTCATGATAGATAACACTCCATCTGACTGTTTGCTCTCTAAATAACACTTATAGAGCTTGGCAGTATACTTCGGTCCAATGTCTTATTGTATGATAAAGTTTGTACCAAATATCAAAGTCCAGACAAAATTGCATCGTTTTGAATTATGGAATGGTATCCAGTATTTCTTTAACCTGGAATAAGTCTTCAACATTCCCTGCTCCAAAACAACCCCAAGATTGTATAGTTTGTCGAGTTTCTAGTTATATATATATATAGATAATATATTATATAAAATTATTACTATTATATTATAAATATATAACCAAAAACTTGACAAACTATACAATCCTGGGGTTGTTTTGGAGCAGGGAAAGTTGGAGACATATTCCCTAATATAAAAATGACCCTAAATACAGACATTTGGCACACTGCATTTAAATATGCTTGTCTTCAGCATAATCGTACACATAAAAAAAAAAAAACTGTTGGATTTATCCGAATTACCAACAACATTATCACTTGGCCCTGGTGAACTGATGTCAACGTTTTAGCACTCGTTACATCTTGCACCAGAATATGTGAATTCTATGGAAATATCTAGATCATATTCCTGTCTCACTTCCAGCATTCTCAGGTTAGACTCTGTTCAGGATAACTCAGTTACTGAGGAGAAATAAATGATGAAATATCAGTAAAGAATTCTAAGCGATCCGATTATGAGTCAGCGTCATAATATTAGTGTTTAACTTCATTTCGAAGGCCAGCGTCTCTAAATGCAGTGTGTTCAACGCAGCACTCAGATTCAATGCCTTTACATCTTTTATGCAACTGTCTGGGAATCTGAATGAGATTTTTAAATATCAAGGACATGATATCAAGTTATGAATAAGCACTTTTTTTTCATATTAAGAAATTAGTCATGATCATTTGTTGCATCAAACTAACATGTATTTATCCTTTTATTTCAGGACATATCTATTTAACATGTTTGTTGGTATAGTGCAGGGGTCTCCAATCTTTTCCAGAAAGGGCCAGTGTGGGTGCAGGTTTTCATTCCAACCAATCAATGGTCACACCTGATAGTCATTGAAAATGAAGATCATTAGATTTGAACAGGTAGAATTTGGTGTGGACTTGCTTGGTTGGAATAAAAACCTGCACCCACACTGGCCCTTTCTGGAAAAGATTGGAGACCCCTGGTATAGTGGAATATGCCCTGTTTGAGGTCTTTCAGGGAGGTCTTTCAGGGAAGAAAACAGAATACCTGACGAAGACCCACGCAGGCAATAGGGGAGCATGTGACACATATATTCTCATATATATCTTTATATCTCAAAAATTAGATTTTTTACTTATTTTGGATTTTATATAGTTTATAATCTTTATTTATCTGCCTTCTTTTTCTTGGTTTATTGTTCTCCCCATCCTATTCCCTCATGCCGGACAGTCGTATAAAGCATTTCACTGCATGTGTTACTCTGTATGTATGTGCATGTGACAAATAACATTTGATTTGATTTTATTAGACATATCGCAGGTAATAAAGCTACCCTATGTGCTGCCATGCTGACCTTTTTAAATTGACATACTGTATTTACAAGAAAACCGATTATTAAAGGAATTAAACTGATTTAACAAAATAAAAAAAAGAAGAAATGTAAAATTTGTCAGAACATAGTATTTTTCACATCATAACTCCTGCACTTAAAAAATAGAGAAAATACTTAGAAAATATATATGAAATTAAAACTCAAAATTTTCATCCATCACTTATAGAAATCCATTTTGTTTTCTATTTGTGTGACAAATCAGTGGTGATGAAAACGGTTTTGTGTTGCTGTCTTATGGGATTCTGACCCAGAGAAAAAGAAAAAAATATGTCAGAAAACATTTTTGGGGGAAAAAAAAGGAGATCGTGGGCTTCGGTGTGACGGCTTACGGTAGATAATGATAGTGAAAGCTCTATTAAAGACTGTTGTTGAAGAGACAGAGGTTTTTTTTTACCAGACAAAAGAAGAAAGGAGCGACCACGCTGATCTCACAGCACGGCATACGATATTTTTATCTACTGTATATTTAAAAAAATCTCACTAGAAAATGTGCTCGCAGTATAAACAACCATAAGTATAAACAATCCTCAGTTACACCTAAAAGCCACTTACAAGAACCGAAGGAGTACAGGAAATGACCGTTTTATATTCAAGCATAAAATAAAATTTTCAAATTATACAAAAATGTAAATGACAAAAGAAATAAATGTATAAATGGTAAATAAACTGTAGAATATGATCCGTTTTATATGATGATGATTATTACCTTTTAAGGTGGTTATGGTCATTTGTGAATGCATCCTATATTTTATTGAATTTTTTTAAAGAAAAATATAATATATATTGGAAATGATGTCAGGCCCTCTTCTGAATTAATGGTCTATAAATATCTGTGTGGAAGTTTAAGGGCCATTATAAAATGTTATATAAGCAATTTGGGACGATAAAGGCAATGAGCACGCAAATTGGTAGTGAAATCCCATTTAGAAAGAAATACTGTATGCAATTATATAGTGTGATAGTTGTTTCATTACTTATGCCATATTACAAAATAGTTGAAGGACTTGCATTCATGTACATTTCATATGTTAACACACAAGTTATTCCCTAACACCTACTGACAGAGTAAAGACATATTGGGGATGCTTTTATGGGGAAATAATTGATGTCTGCAGACACAGAGCAGATCATTTTCCTATAACACTACATCCTAAATTGTTTAATTTTAACCTTTTTTATTCTTTTCAATATTGTTGGTCTGCAAATGCAGTTAATTTTTCTGCTTTATCACTCATGTAGGACGTAAACAATCTTACGTTTTCCCTGTTTTGTAACGCACTGCTGGTGATACTTACATTCCAAGCCAGGTATAATTGATTATATTTAGATCTTTATGAGGCATTTGTCCATTCAAATCATCACTATACAATAACTATTTTAATAAACTCACAGTTTTCTTTATCTGTGAATACAGACTTTATAGAACGTGTTCATAAAATCATTGTTAATGTAACCTGCATTATAGGGATAATTTAGAGAACCAAAAAATCACAGGTCTCTTACACAGCATTAAAAGTTGAAACCAGCTTTCTTACCCATGGTGCAGTTGGTGATGAAGAGCTGGTCATACGTAGCCGTCTCGAGTTCCCCAGGTTGGTCGTAACTGGATGAAATCCTGAACGGTGTTTCCCGAGCTCCCAGGCTGAGGTGCACCACGGCCCAGCTGCCAAGGAAAGACAAAACCAGCAAGATCAGCATCAGGAGCAGGCATAAAAGTCGACGAAGTAGTGAAGTTGAGCTGTTTGGGGTCAGAGCAGGCCCTGAGTACCCTTCGTCTTCTCCCTGGGTTAGCTCAGTCATTTCTGGAGAGCTGGCAGAGGGAGAATCTTTGCTTTCAGACACCAAACCTGCTCCCTCAGCCATTTTAGGCTCAGTTTCCGTGTCACACATGCGCTATCAAAACCGAGATCCAGCTGTTGCTCTGGCTCGGTGGATGTGAGCAGATGTGAGTGTATGTACGGACGAGTGGAGAGATGCTCAGTGATCTGGCTTTACCAAACACCCCCTGTCATAATGTAGTCAGTGTGCAGGCAAATTTTATTAAGCAAATTGAATAGATTTCACTTTGCCTTTGGCTGACTAACCAATGACTTTCCTTCTCATTCATCATTCATCACTCCCTCCCTCTTTGTTTTCATAGCTGTCTGTCTGTCTCTCTCTCTCACACACACACACACACACACACACACACACACACACACACACACACACTCACATTCCCTCCCTCCATCCTCCCTGACCATCCCCACCCTCTTTCCCTCTGTGTTCACCTGGTTGTTGTGTTTTTGCATGCTTGTTAGCAGGCCTCTAATCTCGGCACAGGATTTTCCCTTGACATCCGATTCACTCAGTGTGAATAAGATCTGAGGAGCATGACAAAATGGCATCTCCAGTTGTTCTAAATAAACATGCAGATGGAGACAGATTTTTCCACAAAGTGGGAACCGAATTGGTTGCATATAAATCAGGAGGAGCTGAACAGTGTAAGTGAATAGGAACACCATTACCGAGCTATTGCAGCAGTACCGTCTCTGGAGAAAGGTTTTCACTAGGAGTACATGAAGTATTTGGCTGTATGAGCTCTTTTGATGTTGAAGCTGCTGCTGTCAAACCCGTTACTGTAGCAGTATATATATAAAAAAAAAAGACAAACCTTTCCAGTTCAGTTCTCAGACTGTGAGAAAAGGATTCTGTTAGAGAACAAGCTTCCTTGTTACAAACGTCTACCTATATATCTGTAGTTTTTTGAGGGAACTGTGTTGTGTGACAGAGGGAAAAAAAGGTCCTGTTCAATGTTATATCCAACCTACGGTAACGTGATAAAGCATGCAGGGAACATTTCATTGTTTTAGACATTAAGCTACCTTCTGCTGTTCATCAGAAATGGGATTTTACTGATGAAGATAGAGATGAATAAAAATAGATGTATATTTAGAAAAGTGCTACTGAAAAGAATAGTGCAATAATTTTAAATTAATAAAAATATTTATAAAACAAAGTGCAAATGATGTTAATAATTCTGATGATGTCTATTATTATATATATATATATATATATATATATATATATATATATATATATATATATATATATATATATATATATGTATATATATATATATATATATATATATATATTTTTAGTAGTAGTTGTAGTTGTAGTGGTGGTATTAGTAATATATCTACATTATAAGGAGTAGCCTAATTACTTTTCAATATGAGCAATTGTGCATATTAAATAAACGATGTATTCATTTCAACAATGTTAAAATGTTCCACAAATTAGAATTTGGCAGCGATTACAATACCACCTAAAATTAGAGATGGCACTGATTTAAGATTAATATTGTTATTTCTACAAACTGATGGACTGCAATTTGGAAAAACCTATTGGATGGTGGATTCTGTACGTATCAGTAACAAAAATGGTATTGTGCCATTTCTAAATAGAATAATACACCTTATTGCAGATTTTAGAATGAATATTTATATATACATGCACTGTTGAGCTTTCCAATGGAGAAATATATTAAAAATTATATATATATATATATATATATATATATATATATATATATATATATATATATATATATATATATATATATATATATATATTTTTTTTTTTTTTTTTTTTTTTTTTTCTTGTCCGAGAGGAAACTCTTCCCTGTGTGTGCTATTAATGCTATTAACAGTTACTGTTTACACTTTTCTTCATTCTGATTCACATTATAATTTATGCGATTATTTCAGGTGAAGCATCCTGCTCTGTTCTTTCCATGGTGTGGGTTTCATTACAGTATGAATGCTGTAATTACCTAATAACGCTGTTTGATTCCTGAGCACGGACCAGCGCGATCTGAGGTGTGGGGGTTCATCAACTGTTTCAAATTCGATTAATCTCCTTTTTGAAGCTGCAGACGAGCCATGTTTTGTTTGGATTAGACCTCAATATTCAAGGTCACTGCTGGTCATTCTGAAGTTCGCTCCTGTTTAAAGAAGTGCTCATTTACATTTGAATGTCTCCCTGATGCTATTGATTGACAACAGGGAAGCCAAAACACATACAAAGTGCTTCTGTGTTACTAATTGATCTATGAGCTTTTACATCTGCCAATGCAAGACATAGTGAAGTCATTATCATTTTATTAGGAACAGCTGTAAAGATGCAGATACAGGTCAGGGATAGACAGTTCAGGTTTACATCAAACTTTAGAAAGTGAATTAGTATGAGGTTTGTGATTTTAAGCATGGCATGAATCAGGGTCCCAGATGGGCTGCTTTGTGTATTTCAAAAGCAGCTGATGTCCTGGGATTTTCTCACACACCTGTCTCTAGGGTTGAAACAGAGTGATGCAATGAACGGAGACATGACTTAGTCAAAGATGTGTAAAATGAAACGCTTTGTTAATAATAAAGGTCAGAATAAAATTGGTTTACGCTAACAGGAGGGACACAGTAACTCAAATAATCACTGTTTACTACCGTGGTGAGCAGAAAAGCACCTCAGAAATGCACAGTTTACATGAAATGGTGTAAAAAACAAACAAATCAAAGGCAGAGGGTCTGACAGGCTAAAAAACCTCGTTGATAAGTGAGATCAGGATGCCTTTTTTAATGGCATAATATTATTATGTGAGAGAAATCATGGCTTCTAATGTGATGGTTAGGAAGATCCCTGGTGGTCATTTGCTTGGACAGAGACTGAAAGCAAAAATGAACTTTCACCTACACAAAAGAAATTAGTATGAACAGTTGGCAATTGACACATTTGTACAAATTGTGTTATCTCCTTTCCAGTTTGATGACTCTACTCTTGATTGAAATTTTTTTCCAACCAAAAAGTGTTTGTATGCAAGAGGGCGACACATTATAATGGATTTTAAATGAATCTGTATAATCGGTGGTTCATTTGCAGCTTGTTTTCTCAGCTTTCTTGAAAGTAAGTCAGAGTTCTAAACTCTGAACTCTCGATGTACTGAGGTGTTGTCAAATATCCATGTGCTCAACTGGTACTGAAGATATGACATGGTTAGCAATTTTACACAATAGTGGCTCCGCTAATGATTTCCCATTTGGTTTGTCCCTCAAAATTAGTGCTAATGGATGCAATTAGTGTGCTAAGCCACACCACTACAGGCAGCAATGCAGTAATAACACACCTACAGACAAAAAATGACTGGCAGGTTTTCTTGCTGATCAGCTTTTCTTTCCCTTCTAGATTTATTTTTGTAAAAATTTGGACTTTTTTTTTTTTTTATTAAGACCTTAACTTTCAAATTTGTGCTTTGTCATGCTGTAACAGGTTTGGGTCTCTAAGTTCAAGGGACGGTAAAATCACATCCAAAGACATCTAATACAATTATGTGTCTCCAATTTAGTGGTTACAGAATCATATATGGTTGGAAAAGTCAGGTGTTTCAGTACTTTTTATCATATAGTTTTTCTTTGGGGGACATAATCAGCTCGCTAGTTGCTCGCTAGCTCGCTATCTTTTCTAACATCACACCCTTTTGTGTATCGTTGTGATACATTTTTTATGTCGTGTTTTCCTTGTCATACGTGAATGCATAATGCTTTTTTTTCAGCTGCGTGCGTGCGTGCGTGCGTGCGTGCGTGTGCGTGTGTGTGTGTGTGTGTGTGTTAGCGACAGTTACATTTATTTCCTAAGTCTTGACTTTGGTGCTGGAACATGATTTACATGCTAACTGCTTGTATCAGGGAAAGTGACGCTGCCATCTTATCAAACATCTTTATGAAAATGTTCAAACAATTTCCTCAAACAATAAAAAATAATAAAAAAGACATAATATTACCAGTGGCAGTCTGTGTAATTCAAGTCAAGTCAAGTCAAGTATATATATATATATATATATATATATATATATATATATATATATATATATATATATATATATATATATATATATATATATATATATAAAAGCAGTTGAGACAACATGGGACGAGGAAAAACAGTAAGAGTAGCACTGACCAGTACAGTAGGTTGCGTAAGAAGGATTGTCCATATACAAGTAATAAAATAAATACTGTATATGTAAACATTTGGCTGGATGTAAACTTTTGGCTCAACAGAAGGGTGCAAACAGCAGTTTGTGCTTAGTTGGGTGGTGTCCTACCTGAATTAATCCAACTCCTAATACCATCATTATGATGTCACGACAATAGAAACCATCAGTATTATAGAGAAATGGAGTATAACAGAGTGCTGTATGACAGACAGTTATCTCATACAGTGAGAACGAATGGCATTACTAAAGCAAGAAACCCAATGAATGCAACGCAATAAAAGTGTTTTTTCACTGCAGCCACAGCTTCACGGTCCGCATACATCATCTCTAACAGAAGCATCAATATTAACCTCAGAGAATGACCCAGGCTGTGCATTATTTTGTGCATTACGGTTTTCCTGGGGATTTCAAATAAGGTACACCCAAGAGAAAAGCTCTTGAATTTAATGAAGAGAATAGATTATTGAGAATAATGTAATTTACATTTCTGGACAAAAATCTATTAAAACATAAGCTACTGATGGCCTTGATGGCCAGCCACTGAATAGAATCTATTTAACTTCAGAAATAGGGAGATATGTAGGTGCCGTTTACACCTGCAGTAATGCATGTGTCCTCAGTGGCCACCTGCAAATGGATTAGTTGAGAAATAGTGTTACAGTTGGTGCTCCATTTTTTTTTTAGCTAAAATGTTGTGAGAAAAATGTATGCACTATTTCATATGTTCTGATCACATGGCTTGCTATGAGAGCGCAGATGATAAGTGAAGCTATGAAAATCTGTAGCTGTTCATGTTCATGTTGTTTTAGTGTCACCCATCTGCTTAGTGACAAGTTGATTTCCAATTTTTTTTAAATTAATTTTCTGATCAAGGTAAAAAATACAGCTGATCTGCTGCTCCTCAGTTGCTTAAATATATACCAATAAAGCAGAAGTCCCAGTGCAAGTTATTACTCCACCCATTACAATCTATTACTTTCTTTCCTTACTCTCTATCTCTTCTTTTATGTTCATTTGTGCCATCCTTTTTATTTTCTTCCTTCCTGCAACCCCTGCTTCTTTACTTCTTTCCATCCCTTCTTCTTTTCTTCCTTCCTTAGATCCCTCCTTCTTTTCCTATTTTCTTCCAATCTTTTTTTTCTTCCTTAGCCATGCCTCATTTTTTCCTTTTTTCTTTGTATCTATCCCTCCCTCTTTGTATTCTTTCCTTCCTCTCTCCCCTCCTTCTTTCCTTTCTACTATCCCTCCTTCTTTTCTTCCTCTGATCCCTTATCCTTCCTTTATTCATACTTTCATCCCATTCCTCCCATCCTCCCATCCTTCCTCCCATCCTTCCTTCCTTCCTTCCTTCCGTCCTTCCTTCCTTCCTTCCTTCCTTCCTTCCTTCCTTCCTTCCTTCCTTCCTTCCTTCCTTCCTTCTTCCCATTTCTCCTTTTATCCTTCCTCTCATCCTTCCTCCCTCTCCCCAATGCAGAGAGAAAGTAAGTAAATAAACATCAGATGAAATGACAAGTAAAAGCTTGTTTTTTCACACGTGTATTCACTCTATAGTGATGGAAACAGTTTCAGACGTTTCAGTGTGGACGAGCAATGCTTAAAAAGCAGCAGTGTAGATAGAGAGCGTTTGTAAAACAAAAGCACAGTGTTCGCATCGGTCCTCGTAATATGTTAATGTAGCCTTGATCTATGAGATGCATTTGACCCCATTCACAGCTGTATTTGGCAGAGTTCACTCACAATCCGATCCCCATCGATGCATGTTAATACGTGTGAAAACTGCACACAAACAAACAAACCCAGAAGAAAGAACCAATGCAGTGATGCCTCTGAATATAAGCAACACTATCAAGAGCATATCCAACACGAAAATACAAAATATAAATGAGTTTTTCGTTTCTTTCTTTGCATTTCCCCAAAGTAATTAACCAAAGCCATTTTCTGTGTGGAAACTTACCTTGGAACAACATTTGTGACTACACAATGCACTAACTAATATTCCCAGTGGTGTAGAGTTAACAACACAGTGCTTGTTTCTTGCGCTTATGCTTCGTGATCCGAGGAAAATTACTGCCAGGGAAATAAAGCAATGTTAAGCTTTCAGCTATTTCTTATGAAGGATGGAAGAAACAAACAACCTCAAAAACATGAAAAAAGCACATATTGGCATTAGCAAAAAGGATTAAATCTTATATATCTACTATTTATTTATCTGGGTTAACATTTTCTAACCCAACAGGACAGGACAGGAGAAGAAAAGAGACGAGAGGGGAAAAGGAAATGGAGGCATACTTTATAATTGGACTGTTATTTAATTTTGTGCTGAGGCAGAATATATTAAAGGTATTAAAGAGGAGGCAATGACAAATTTCCACATGAATGAATAAAACAGTCTTTGGCAGCAAATTTATATATATATATATATATATATATATATATATATATTCAATTTTTGTGCTTCCTTCATAATCCTTCTCTTTTCTTCCTACTTTCTTTCTTTCCTTCAATTATTGTTTCCTTCATTTTTTCCTCCTTCTTTTCTTCATTCTTTCCTTCATTCCATAATTTCTTCTTTCTTTTCTATCTTCATGATCATCATTATTGTCAGTAGCATCATTTTCATAATCATCAGCATATATACATATACAGTGTATATATATATATATATATATATATATATATATATATATATATATATATATATATATATATATATACACAGTACAGACCAAAAGTTTGAACACACCTTCTCATTCAAAGAGTTTTCTTTATTTTCATGACTATGAAAATTGTAGATTCACACTGAAGGCATCAAAATTATGAATTAACACATGTGGAATTATATATGGAATTATATACATAACAAAAAAGTGTGAAACAACTGAAAAATGTCATATTGTAGGTTCTTCAAAGTAGCCACCTTTTGCTTTGATTACTGCTTTGCACACTCTTGGCATTCTCTTGATGAGCTTCAAGAGGCAGTCACCTGAAATGGTCTTCCAACAGTCTTGAAGGAGTTCCCCGAGAGATGTTTGGCACTTGTTGGCCCTTTTGCCTTCACTCTGCGGTCCAGCTCACCCCTAAACCATCTCGATTGGGTTCAGGTCCGGTGACTGTGGAGGCCAGGTCATCTGGCGCAGCACCCCATCACTCTCCTTCTTGGTCAAATAGCCCTTGATGCCTTCAGTGTGACTCTACAATTTTCATAGTCATGAAAATAAAGAAAACTCTTTGAATGAGAAGGTGTGTCCAAACTTTTGGTCTGTACTGTATGTGTATGCATAGGATGAGAGATTCGGGAAAATTCCCCTATCACGCTTTGACTCTTCACATTTTGTTCTTAAATATTCTTTTTTCAGATGTTAATAATTTCAGAGAAAAAGAAAAATCATGGACAGATGTTAGAAGAAATGCAAAAGTTTCTCAAAAGAATAATCAATATTTTAAAAGTGTTGTTTGATAGGGGGGATAAAAGCATATTTTCCATCTTCAGAAGAACTGTGCTTGAACATGTGATGATGGCGTTCTGCTTCCCCGGAGTCTTTATGTTCTCCTCTATAATTGTACTATTTCATCATTTCTCCTTAAAATACAGCTCAGTTACTATGTGGAAGCAGTGATCAGTTGTTGAGACCTGGATGGATAAAAAAGTTCGTTTTCAATTTGACCTTGATATTCATTCATTCATTCATTTTCTCCCGCTTATCCGTAATTCGGGTCGCGGGGGCAGCAGTCTAAGCAGGCCCCCGCCTTCGACTGCTGCCCAATCCTCACAGCACCGTCCCTTACGGTCCCTCCCGCAGGTGGTGAGCCCACGGGAAGACCTTGATATTATTTAACAAAAAAAAAAGCCTTCAGTAGGCATTGACTGAGGACAAACCTGTTCCTCTGCTCACTAGAAACCACAAGAAGGCCATGAAAGGTAAGAAAACACATGTATAACCTGCAGCAATAGTGCATGCTGACACAGTGGTGATGAGTATAAACATTCCATGTGTTGAGAGTTCCATCCAGTGGAAGCTCATAAATATGTGGGAAACATTCAACTGAAATGTCACTGCACATATAAAGGTGTTAACTTTCTGGATCAGCTCATAAATGTGGTGTGCAAAAGACGGAAGAGCAGAGATGCCAAGACGGATTACAAAGAGAGAAAAAAAGTCGTTTGGTATATTGAACGTAACATTCCATCTTAATTTAATTCAACTTTAATGCAGTAAAAACCTGATCACGAAGCAGCTTTGCAAAAAATCCGGATGTAGATTTAGATCTATAATGAACAAATTAAAGGTGACAGTGGCAAAAAACTCCATGAGACAACATGATGAAGCAATAGAGCGAGTGCTCTCGAGGGTCACGCCGATATTTATAAAATACAGACAGTATACAGGTTTAAGACCAACAGTAAATTAAAATGATTGGTACAAAATGTGCTGATCTCAAAAAACAGAATATGCAGCAATTGAAGATAAGATTTTATGCTAATGCTGTAAGCAGCCATGTTGATTTCATGCTAAGTCCAGGGACAAGGAGACCATACAAGGTTTAAACAGAGAGCTGCTTCTGAGTTTTCCGAAATTCAAGACCTGCGATGAGAATTGACAGTTTTTATGAAAACAGCAAAGCTCTTGGGGAGAAATGTAGACTATCTATATAAGATTATTGACTTGAGCGTGTGTAAGACTCAGGCATAATCTATTTATTACGATAAAGTGCTTCGCTACATGAAACTGTCCATACAAGCAGAAGGTGACTCATAAGTGTATAAAGCTCCATGGGTGGCATGTGTGTGTGGTTGTGCAGAAACACGATAATGAACACAGAGAGTTTAGTTCAAATCTACTGGGAAGCGTTAGAGCACAGTCGGAGCTAATCGTATTATATCTGTATTTGGTACTGCGATGTGTCTGGGGAGGAAGAGAAAGCAGCAAAACAGGACAAAGTATGACCTGGATATTTACAGCTACAATTTTAGATTCAGTAATTCAGTCACAAGACATAATCAAGACATGCTGTTATATATGAGCTAGGAACAAATCAAAAGCAAAGATTATGCTAAACTATTAAGTAAAATATGTAAGAGGGGTTATGTAAGATAATATATATATATATATATATATATATATATATATATATATATATATATATATATATATATATATATATATTAGGGGTGTGGGTCGGTACATACCTCGTTTTTAAATCACAGTTTGGTACATTTACATTTACATTTGCGGCATTTAGCAGACGCCCTTATCCAGAGCGACGTACAAAAGTACTTTGAGTCTCTAGCAATGAATAAATCTACACTGATACGCCAGATTACAAATTTTATATAAATATAACTCTTAAATTCTACAAAGCAAATTTGGAAAGTGCTAATTTAAGGTACAATTTCGGTACAGTTGGGGGGAAGAAATGAAAAACATAAAAATGCTTGTAATTTTTTAAATAATGCAGTTTATTATTATTATTATTATTATTATTATTATTATTATTATTTGTGATTAATATTTAACAGTTTAAATTTATAAAACTATTTCAAATAAAATGTCTGCTTGGTTCAATAATATATAAAATTATATTTTACAATATTTTATATAAATAGAATAAATGATTAATGCAATACACTTTTTTATTATATTGAGTAATTAAATATTGATGAATAAATGGAAAAAAATGAAATGGTTTACATTTGAAAGACCCCGTTTGGGTAATACAAATATGTATGCAAGTCTGTGTTTTACATTTAAATATATATATATTTTTTTTAAAGATATGATCTCCTTCACTGTTCTACTTACTTCAGCCTACATTAGCAAATGTCTTCACTCCTTCCATCCCTTATTTATTCACTTTCTCTACATGCAAAATTGTCAGAATCTGTTCTTCTTTAAGAAAAAAATTCTTAAAGCTGGACATAAAACACTAAAGAATCAATAGCGCTAGCGTTAGCCGCTAATCAGGAGGTGGCACTATGGATTCAAAATTCAAGATTTTTCTTTTTTCAACTTTTCATTTCACTGCAACTTTTTTACTTCAACTATTTTTTTAAACACAGGTGCAAATTTATTGTCAGCTGCTTCATTAATTTAATCAGAGCAGCTCAAAGTTTCCAGCTCCAAGAACTCCAGGAAAATAAGTAAATATACATATGGTACCATATAGTTTAAAAAACAGAAATAGTTCATTAGCTAAGCAACACAGGTGCTTCTTGATGAAATACGGCAGCAAAGGCAGCCACATTAAAATAAGGTGACTTCATCCTAAACCAGACTGTAGATTGATCTATACTATTAGTGACAGTCATGGCAGGAGGATTACCATCTATATTTGAGCTGATCTTTTTTCCTGACTGCTTTGCTGACCTTATCTGTTACATTTCATCAAGTGCTGAGAGACATGACAGTCTCGGATTCATGTAGGTATTTATAAATAAATACATTATAGTATATGAGCTATTGTGTGCATCTTGACATGTTTTTAAATAAATAATATATACATTTTGTCTCAGATCAGAATATCCAGAATTAAAAATTGTAAAAAGTATTGTTTACATGGGTTTACATAGAGTGGAAGATCTTTAATGGCCTGCTATTGAGCACTAACCTCAACCCTATTGAACACTTTTGGGATGAATTAGAGAACCGACTGCACCCCAGGCTTCCTCACTTCACCTTCATCGGAACCTGACTTTACTAATGCTTTTGTGGATGAATTATCACATATCTCCATAAACACACTTTAAAATCTAGTGGAACATCTTCCCATAAAAGTGGAGGTAATTACAACAACAAATGTGGACTAAATGTGAAATGAGATGTTCAAAAAGCACATACAAATCCTATAGTCAGGTTTCCACAAACTTTTATTTACTTCTTTTCTACCTTTTAATTTGTTAAACGATTTTGTATACATCGAAGGTACAAAAAAAAGGATTAACCAGCGTTTATCTGGTTGCTAAGAAAAATGTTTGCAACATGGCCTTTTGGTGTGAAATTCTTGCTGGTGTTTAGATTCATGTAATTTTATTAATTTAATAGACACACAGGCCACAATAGATCCTGGAAATGGAGCTTTATGAACATGCCAAAATCACTAAATAGTTAGAGACCTAACCCAAAAGTAAAACAAAGGCTAAGTTTATTGCACCTTTAAATAAAAGTATCTTTCAAGATTTCTAGAACTCCATCATAGAACAATACCCTCTGGCTGGCAATTTGTAATGAAAACCTGCATACTGTTATACAGGTTTCTTTATCATTCTTTGCTTCTCAAAATGTGTTTGAGGAAGAAACTAATAGGAAGAATGCGTTAGAATAAGCACACACTGTCCAATCTAATTATACAGATGACAGAACCACCATTACGGTGTATTTTTTTCTGTTTCTGGATGTGATTTTATGTTTAGCATTCAGGGAAAACACACCATGAAGCCACTTGACTGTAGCAGCCTTTCTGACTATGAAAGTAAATATGTGACATGGCCTATGTCAAGCTACCTAGACAAACTAGATTAAATCCAACCAAAAACTACCATTATAATAGTATAACTTTAAAACTTCATTATGGATGAGTTCAGTATGAGGCAAATTGGCTGTTAAACACTGCTGTGATAGAAACGGTCAAGCAGCGTTATCATTGTTATTGTCAACAGCGTCACCCTAATCCTTCACTGTTTTCTTCCACGGCATGATCGCCATCGCTATCATCAGTAGCGCCATTATAATCATCATCATCATCATCATCTTTAGTGTCATCATCGTCTTCGTAATCATCATTGGCAAAGAGCTTGTTCATTCTAGAATCAGAAGCTGTGCTGTATTTCTGTACTAAAGAATGCCACTGACAGTAGTTGTGAATGTAACATGAATGATATTTCCGATAGGCTTATTTTATGTGTTATTTCTATAGAAACAGCTATTAGTGCTACAAGTATTGTTCCTGTAGTAACATACACAAGGGCTTTTATGATGCACATGCATTCAACAAATGTGTTATTGCTTAACAACAACAAAAACAATGTGGTAAAGGTATCTTATAGCTCCAGAATTGATTACTTTTGTTTCACAAACTGTTGTGTGTGATTCCTTACTTACTGTATATCATAACACAGGGGCGTGGTAAAGCAGCAGCTGTGAGTGGGAGGACAGGGTGAGTAACAAGTGAGTGGTTACACAAGTGTCTGTGTGTGTGTGTGTGTGTGTGTGTGTGTGTGTGTGTGTGTGTGTGTGTGTGTGTGTGTGTTTATGAAACAAATCTGTGCAATACCAGATTACGGGAGAGAGAAAGAGAGAAAGAGAAAGAGAAGAGAGAGAGAGAGAGAGAGAGAGAGAGAGAGAGAGAGAGAGAGAGAGAGAGAGAGAGACAGTTGGCACACTACCAAGCAGTTAAAAAAAATGACAATGTTAAGCAGCATCACGCTGTGCGATTATTAGCGATTTAAATTTTTGGTAAATTTTTATTTATTTATTTATTTTTGTGGCACCAACCCAGCTGAAATACATTAAGCTAAAAAAAAAATTAAAGAAAAATCTGCATCAGAATCCAAGCAGGAGTCGTCAATTTCACACATAGGATATAATATTATATGCTTATATTAAGTATATGTACTGAATATGTATATGTATTTGTATCTATGGCAGATGGCACTGGGGGTTACCCCCCAAAAAAATCCTTTCTGCGTTACCAGATCTACAGAACAAAAGCAGCCTGTCAGACTGTTACAACATGTGGTGAGTCTGAATAAAGCTTGTTTAAGTTGGTGAAATATGTTCAAGTATATTTAAAATAAATATGCAATGCCGTGCCATTCCCTTAAAAGTCATGGGTTTTTAAAATGTTTTATTTAATTATCCTTGCTCCTTCCACCCACAACACCCAGTGGCATCAATTTCTCTAATGCATAAAGAATAATCTTTAGCTATGCCAAGAAACTATAAAAACTTTATATAGGATCACACTTTGCAAGAAAAGAGTCCACTAGTCATCCTAAGTGATTTTCCAGAATGTAAACATTAGCAATCATGTGACCCAACCATCAAAACACAGCTCGATGTTCTTTTTCAAAAACTTCAGTCTTTACCAATCCAACTTCATAGAACCGATGCCCAATATGATGCCTCGCGTGCCTGTTCCACCTCCCTAAGGCAAGCACAAAGCATTTGCAACATAAAGCAACCCTGAAATCGGCTTCCCGTATCTTTTGGACTGACTGTGTCATCAATTTTGACTGTCATCAAAATTGTCAGAAAAGGTTATTTTATATAAATGAAAATAAATATCACTTAATCAATAACTGCATCAAGCTGGTGACACACAGAAACAACTGCATTCTTTGTTTGGGAGGCTTTTTTCCAGGTGTGTGCCACAGCTTATATTAGTTTAGTTTGTTCCAGGGGGATTTCCCCTTCAGTCTTCTCTTCAGGAAGTAAAATGAATGTTCAATGGAGTTAAGGTTTAATGATCGACTTGACCAGTCCAAAACCTTCCACTTTCCCTCCCTGATGAAATCCTTTGTTGTTTTTATCTGGGTGGTTTGGCTCATCTGTCAATGTGTGTGTTTGTGTGTGTGTGTGTGTGTGTGTGTGTGTGTGTGTGTGTGTGTGTGTGTGTGTGTGTGTGTGTGTGTGATTTATATACAATTCGATCACACACTCATTTACTTTCTCAGTCCTGTCTCTCCACTATCCCAAGGTCTGAGCTCGGTTTCTCTGTTCTCACATTGTTAACAATAATGTAACAATGATAATAATACTACTACTACTACTACTACTAATAATAATAATAATAATAATAGTGATTAATAATTATATATTATTAATATTAATAATAATAATTATTATTTTTATTAGAATTTTTTATTAATAATTATATATTTATAAAAAGATTATTATCATTATTATTAATAATGATTATTATTATTAATATTATTAATAATAATTATTATTGATATTAATTTTATTATTATTACTATTACCATTACTACTATTATTGTTTTATATTTAACAACAACAATAACAATAATAACAATAATAATAATAATAATAATAATTATTATTATTATAATTATAATAATTATTATTACTACTACTAATATTGTTACATTTGCAATACCTTTTAAAACTATTATTGTAGCCTGATTAGTCTGCCATCTGTTTTCACTGCTGTTACAAATTTCATTTCATGCTGTTACACGTCTTCCAGTGGGCTCACCACCTGCAGGAGGGACCGTAAGGGACGGTGCTGTGAGGATTGGGCAGCAGTCGAAGGCGGGGGCCTGCTTAGACTGCTGCCCCCGCGACCCGAATTACGGATAAGCGGGAGAAAATGGATGGATGGATGGATGGATGTTACACGTTTCATTGCACCTAATATATACAATTCTTTGTATTTATTTAATACTTATTTAATTAAACTGCAAGAAAACGATTTTTATGGGGATCAATAAAGTATTTTGTTTCTGATAAAAATGTATAAAGCTTTGTATGCTTAGCTCATCTTGTCTACTGTTCATATCTTTATATATATATATATATATATATATATATATATATATATATATATATATATATATATATATATATATATATATATATATATATAAATTCAAATGATAACATTGATGACATGGCACTAGCAATAGCATATTTATATGCGGTTGTGTAATTGTTATGGAGGCTCATGTCCATTTTTTAAAGTAACAGACTCCATACATTTTAAATTCTGTTGAAATTCGAGTTCCCTTTTCACAAAACAAAACAACTTTTTTTTTTTGACAGGTACCAATCCATTCCATTGAATTGCAGGCTTTTCCAGATGTGGCACAATCAAATTCACCTTGTACCTAGTTTTTTTTTTTCAAAATAGGCTCCAGAAAAATAACTAAACATTCAGCCATCTGTAGCCAAGAGTCAAAAATGAAAAATCTGCCATGCATTTCGTTGGCAGGAGAGATGGTATACTGTCTCTCCTTTGTCATTCAGAAAAAAACAAACTAATCATAGGTGTCTTTGTGAGCTCATGTTGTATGCAGAAGAGAGCAGGAATGCAGAAAAAAAAATTATCCAGCTTCTCAAAATATTTTCAGTGATTTTAGTTCATCTCTAAAACATACAAGTCAAAGCGTATTCATGCACATGAGTATTCATTACACTGCAGGAATTCTGGTTAATAATGAAGTGAGATTGTCCTAGTGGACAGTAAACAGTGGCTATAATGTCTGCAATCAAACCTTACAGCTGAGGACAAAATGCTGTAAGTCACCTAAATGATACTGAATATCTTTGGCAACCATATAGATAGAAATGAGATAATTTTTGTAATGATCTGATTTTATACTTGCTGTTAGTATAAATTATACTTTCTGCCACGTTGTGTTTCTCAACAATGGGGAAGAGCAGAACGATAAATCAAAAAGACACCGCTTATAAACCGCTTAAATAAGTCTACCACGTTTGTTTTTCCAGCATTTAGCACAAAATAATATACAGTACGCCTCCGTGTATGTGTGTGTCTGTGTGTGTGTGTGTGTGTGTGTGTGTGTGTGTGTGTCTGTGTGTGTGTGTGTGTGTGTGTGTGTGTGTGTGTGTTGGCTTGCAGGGGGTTGATTGTTAGCAAAGATGAAACCTAAAATAATTAAACTTGTTAACAATTTCAAAGAAAAATGTTAATGAGGAAGTAGCGAGAACGTTTATACAGTATATATATATATTTAGAGATACATGAAAACCCATATTTTTGCAAATGAGTATGAGGACATTGTTTCTGACACTGATACACACATGATTACCCTACAGTTCCTTTAGCTTTGTTAATGCCAATAACTGCAGAATTAAATGTTTAGGTATCCTATGGCATTCAAACAGTATGTTTAACCTTTAATCGGTCCTTGGGGTCTATATGACCCCAATCGACATTTCCTTGATTAAAAAAAAGGGTTCCCTTCATCTGAGTGGAATAATATTTTGTGACTTTTCCTACATAATCTATCTATACACACACAAAAAAACTGGGCTTGTTCTGAAGGTATGTAAAAAATTTTTTTACACTTCTGGTCTTCGGGGTCAATATGACCCCACATTGAAATGAATGGGAAATGTGAAAAAAACTCAATATTTTTTCTTCATTTGTCAAAAAAAAAATCTATAAATCCAGCATAAATCAGAAATTTAGATCATCATTTAAGTGATTTTTTCATTAAAAATTAATATTTCATATGCAAGCTTATGGTGTAGTTGAGGAATTGTGTGGTAAATAGGTACAAAAGTACTTCATATCTCCCAAAACACAGCATTAATGAATAGATGAGAAGTAAACAAAAAAAAAGATATATTATTTGTATAATTAAAAATGTATATTTTTTGTATAATTTCTCTATCAATTGTTGGGGTCATATAGACCCCAAAGACCAGATTTGTAAACAGGAAACGAAGACCTTATGAGGGTTAAGGCCATAGGGCTCAAGATTACAAGGTGGACATTGGACGTTGTCTCAAAGCAGCTCTGCAAAAGAAATTGTAGTTGTATAAAAGTGCATAAGTTCATTGCCTATAAGTTTGTTCCTATGATAACTGTAAGTTTCACAGAGAATTTGTTACTGTTTATTAGTCAGTATGCTTCCTGTTTAACACCTTCTATTTCATTCCTGATTTGTATCCAAATGGGAAAGTGATGTTTTTGCTGAGATGTGATTAATCCAATCTAATCTTTGCTTTAAAATACATTTTCTATGCATTTTCTATTAATCAGTGTTTGTAGAATGTTTATATAATATCATTCCCAGATATATAATTATTTCCCCATTCAGACCCAATTTAATTTGTATTTTGTTTTTTAGTTTTTCTTAGATGAAATTGAATTGTCTGTTCGTTATATGTGTTCACTTTATACCGCAAATTTGATTTAGCAGACACCATACTGGTCAAACACACAGTTTTAAAGACTTTTATTGTTTATATTTTATCAGGAATGTTATCTCCTTTGTTTTCTTTATATCTTCTTTGTCTGTTGTCTGTTCCTGATTTATATGTAAATAGGAAAAAAATCAAGACTTTAAAAGCTATAATTGTAGAGATACAGTAGCTAAAATATTACCCAGTGCCCCCTTTAAACTTTCACTTCAGTAAAAGTACAAAAGTATTTGCCTTCAAATGTATATAAGTATCTAAAATACTATGATTTATTACAGTGATAATGTTCCTATTATCATTTATGTCTCAAGATTCTTGCTTAATCAACTCAGTTTATGTGAAAAGACTCTAATGTTAATCACAATAATCTATTAATAGAATTATATTAATTATTCAAACTCTAATTGATATCTATTAAAATGATCATTAGCCCAAAATCTTCTTTTCAACCACTTTTTTAAAAATAGAATAAAATTAAGTCTATTAGAGTCAGGAGTTTCTTCCATCATTTATTCCTCTCTAAATGTTCTGCTTGCCATTTAATTGATGCTGAACTCTATGTTGGTGATAAGTAGATCCAACCAAGTGGCAATCAAAACATGTTAATCAAAACAGAACAGCGTGCTCTAGCCTGATTGGTGGCTTGCTGTGTGTTTGACCAGTTAAGTTTTTATCCATTCAAATAAAAAGAAACGACTGATTACGCAATAAATATTTGACTTTGAAATGTAAAGTTAAAGTAAAAGTCTCCCCAAATGGAAATACTTCAGTGAAGTAGAGATTAACACAAAAAAGTTACTTAGGTATAGTAACGAATTACATTTACTTCCCTACTGTCCACCATTGAAAATAAATTGTACAAATTGCAAATGTTAAGAGTCTCACTGATTTCATTCATATAGAAACACTGGTCAGGTTACACTGGCGAAAGAATCTGCGCATGCTCAGTGCTCACTGATCTTAAGTCTCAAAGTGAATATGTTGCTATCTATTAAACTGGAATGTGATTCCATGCCCAATGTTCTTGTTGTAGGCTCCGAATTCTGGTTTAAACCAGGTAATGAAAATGCAAAAAACAAGTACAATTCTGAATTAGTTTTGCCTTTGAACTGCTAATTCTGTACTTTTAATAAGGTCTTTTTCTACCTCAAAATGTAAATGCAAAGTTGGGCAAACATGGGCACCCTTATGAAAGCTTTTTTGTTTGCTCTGTAAAAGAATGTACAGCTCAAAATAAATAAATAAATAAATAAATAAAAAAATAAATTTTATATATATATATATATATATATATATATATATATATATATATATATATATATATATATATATATATATATATGTATATATATAAATAATACATTAATTGCACATTTATTATTACAGGCCTGAGTAGCTACTGATTCTGTTCTGCTGCATTGAACGTCAAACATTTGTAGAGCATTCTGGAAAAATTGTAAATAAAAAAGCTACAACAACATACCATATTGTGAAGCTTAGCAACAAGCTGGCCAGAGGACAATGGTAATACATTTAATGTTCATTTTTACATTCTCAAACAAGAAATTGCATGGTCTCTATTCTATATTTAGCCAGTCACTGTGTATACAGATTAAATGATCTAAAGCCATTAACTCTAAACTATCTTATTTACACAATGTCTAAAGAAGTCTAAAAAAATCGATGACAGCACACTGTTTGCCATTACACCATTCATAATCCAGAACCAGCAGAAAAAGGACAATTTCTACCTGCAGGCCATCATAAAAAAAAACTGTAATCAGTCATTCCTCCACTCTCTCACTGATGCCTTCACTACCTCCCACACACTGGTCACCTCACTGACAGCTCAAGGACACTTAGGACAATCTCTTCTCACATATCTATCCTTTTTGTGCATGCTGCAGTATTTGTCAAGGCTCCATTGCCTTCTGACAGCCTGCTAAGGACTAAGTCTTGTCTCCTGTGTAATATATTTATTACACACAACACCAGAGGTGGGAAGTAATGAAGTACGATGTCTCTGTACTTAAATAGATATTTCTGGTATCAGTATTTTACTTTACTATCTCTTTTCCGGACAACTTTTCATTTTACTTATTACGATTACAATCATTAGATCAGTGGTCCCCAACCTTTTTTGCGCCACAGACCGGATTAATGTCAGAAAATATTTTTTACGGACCGGTTTAATGTCAGACAATATTTTCACGGACCGGCCTTTAAGGTGTGGTGGAAAATACAACAAAATAAAATGAAACGACCAGCATAAAAACTGGTATTTTCTAACTATAGTAATACACGTAAATCCACTGTGTTGTTTTTTGTTCGTTTTGCTCGCTTGCGGGTTTGAATTTAGCGGTAATGTTTTATGTGTTAGCGGTCGGAGCAGCACCTTTAAGAAGGTAGTGGATGGAGGTAAGACATGTGACCGAGATATCATGACATGCATCAAGAGTGAGTCATAGACAGATGTGGTGGAGAGAATCTGGTCATTTTCCAAAATAAACATCGTTCAGAATCAGAAAATTATGAAAGGGAAATAATCTAAGATACGTATTCTTTCTGTGCGGCCCGGTACCAATTGACCCACGAACCGATGCCGGTCCGCGGCCCGGGGTTTGGGGACCACTGCATTAGATAATGAAATTTGAAATTATTTTGGATATTCATATGATGTGAGGTCCACACCAGCGTGACTCTAAAACAGGTAGTAATAATGGCTACTTTTTACTTAAGTACAAATTTCTTTACCTTGAGTGAAAAAGTGTAGTCAGTACTTCAACTTTTACGCGAGTCTTTTAAAACATGAGTATCTGTACTTCTTAAGTGAAGGATGTCTGTACTTTTGCCACCTCTGCTTCCTTTGAATATGGATTTGCATAGTTAATTTATTGAAAACTGGGAATTTTGCATCACTGTATAATACTTAATTGCTGATAATGTAATATGTTGTTGGGTTAAAGTAATTTAGTTTTTTGCATTTAAATGACTGTATTTACCTGTTTTTCTGCTGAAGTTTATTATACAGGGTATTTTTAACATACTTGAATTGAGGCAATTTTGCAATTAATATTTAAGTGTTTAACCTTTTTTTTTTTTTTAAAGGTTAAAAATTATTTATATGGTCTGGGGGTGTAGCATTGTGGTGGGAGGGTGGAGCCATTGGGGGGTCAAAATTGGAATCTTGCATAGGGTGACAAAAAGGCGAAGAAGACCACCCATTAATTTCAATTTCCAGGATGAGGAGGTGTTTCTGATTTCTATCAGTTGTAGGCAGTTGCAATTTCACCTTTATGAACTGTTATGGTTTCATTAAATACAAAAACTGTGTAGGTGAAGCTACTTGGAAAATGTCTGTACAACTGCCTAATTACGTATAAGTGATACGTTTGATAATACAACCCTCGGGTTCTACTTTCAAAAGTTAGTTATTGTATGACTAATTGCGAAAATTGACAAATTCCAATAACCTTGATGAATATCAGCCCACATGATGATAAAGTGTTTCTAAACATGACTACATCAGCTGTAAAGCCCAGAGGTCAGTTTATTGATCATAAAGAGCCGTAAATATGTTTTTTTTACACATTATGCACTGGACACTGCACTGGACACTGACTAAACCAAAATCTCTTCTTTGTTCATGTTAATTATATTGCTCTCGCTCTTTCTCTTAAAAATTTGCACTGAAACGTTGATAGATTCCACAAAACAGAAATAATAAGCCTGTGACATTATAATATATACTTTAATACGATTAGTGGCAGGGTGAAAAAAAGAATAAAACAGTATACTAAGTTTCCATTTCATTTTGGCAGCTGAATTTAGCAGAATGGCATGTTCTTGCACAAAACTTCCACAATTACGTGGCTTGAGTAACATAATCTGCAGGAAAGTACAAAGTCTTCACCATCCAGTTCTAGGCCTTCTCAATTAAAGTGACAGCAATTCATTAGATAGATAGATAGATAGATAGATAGATAGATAGATAGATAGATAGATAGATAGATAGATAGATAGATAGATAGATAGATAGGTAGGTAGGTAGGTAGGTAGGTAGGTAGGTAGTTACAAGGGCCCAACAGTGGCAGCTTGGATGTCCTGGAGATTGAACATCCATCCATCCATCCATCCATCCATCCATCCATCCATCCTTCTATCTATCTATCTATCTATCTATCTATCTATCTATCTATCTATCTATCTATCTATCTATCTATCTATCTATCTATCTATCTATCTATCTATCTATCTATCTATCTATCTATCATTGGTACACTATATTTATTTGTGATAGTTATTATAGACCAAGTACATCACAGGCATTTTTTATTTATTTATTTATACATTTTTTGCTATCAAAGCCTTCAGTCCCACAGCAATACAGTTCTCATGTCATGTTTTAAGTATTGTACTCCAGGTCATATTCAACTACATGCAGTACAGGAGTGTGAGGTAGGGCAATGTGCCGAAACTCCATTTTCACCAAGAACCCATCCTACAGAGACCTCATTAAAAGAATACACTCCACCTCAGCGAGCATTCAGGTTACACGATGTGCAGCTGCTGGCCTTCCTTCTGTTTCTTATTTTTTTCATTTATTTGCAGTGCTGAATCTGCCTGATTTCTCAGCTAAAACTAGTTTTAGTATTGTCTAACCCCCACCCCTTTTTTTTTCCTGCAGATAAATAATTACCTATGCAAGAAATCTGTGTATAAAGTAAATGATTTAATGTTTACTTATTCAATATTAATACAGAATCATAATTCAAAAACTAAATGTCGCTTTAAACAAATCAAAAACGAATGTATGATTTACACATACATCAGTCATATATTTGACTGATGACATTGAGTCCAACATTGTGACCACTGGGATACAGTCACGTCCCCGTCTGCTATGATTGTACAAATTGTCATGCATGACAAAATCAGATACAGTTTACTAAAAGATCTGTTAATTGAACGCATTAGTATTCGAGTGCATGAAAGAGCAGCAGGAATAGCAATAATGTATCTGCACCAATAGTAAACAATAGTGTATCCCACACCAGCATGATTTGTTCCTTCATTTCCAGACACACAGGAAATAACAAAGAAGAGATTTGGCAAAGTTTGAATTCACACAAAGTGCATTCATAAATCACAGCAGCATACAATATTTCTTCTTCTTCTTTCTTTTTTTTTTTTAATCCCAGCTCGGGTTACTTTTTGTATTCTGTTCTTGGCGCTTGCTATCAAGGACACCAGAATGCATTTCTGTGGATAATGCAAAGGCAAGAACGCATTTGTTTGGAAAGCCGTGGTGAGTTGGATGGGTTTTAGATGCATACAGACTGCAAATTAGATGCCAAAGGTGTTTTTTTTCCCTTTCTTTTTTTATTTTAGTTGAAAAGAATAATAATTCTGTATGATCATGAAGTAAAAAAATGGTAAAAAAATATTTAAAACAATATAACTATCACTTTTTTCCCCTTGTGTTTAAAAACACATCTGATGTTTATAGCCCATACATGCATTCAATTACCGCTTAAATCCGAATGCCTGTTTGGTCACATACATACGTCATTTTATGTGGGGGGGCTAGTGTGGGGAATGTTTTCTTATCACAAATTGGGCCCCATGATTGCATTCGATTGGGATTTGTCTATTTGCTTTATAAAATTTTCAAGTTAACTAAGTAAGTAAAGGTTAGTCAATATTTACAGACAATCTGCTTTCACATTCAGATGTACCGTAATTTCCGGACTATAAAGCGCACCCATATATAAGCCGCAACCACTGAATTTGACAAATATTAATATTTTTAACATAAATAAGCCGCACCTGTCTATAAGCCGCAGGTGTCTACACTAATGTACTTTACACAGGCTTTAACGAAAGACACGTTACACACGGTGTAACGGGTGAAATATGTTGCGCGTCCTTTAGAAGCATAGCGTTATTTTGGGAATAGCCTGCCGCCGCATTTTTCTGCTATTACTGCATGTGTTCAAGACGAGGATTATGTCCTTATTATTTTCTGATGCTGATTTCTAAGTTTCTTTGACTAACCCTTAACGCTGTTATATGATTTCTGTTGCAACTGGAGTTAGCGAGCTATCCCATGACCCTGACTCAACGCGCTACAACGGCTTGTTTCTAAACAGTAGCCTATCAAGAAAGTAATTGTTCACTGTCTTCCTCCTTCCTTTCACAACTATTTCTCTCGGGAGTTTATCTTTCGGCATCGTCGTGCGTTTAAAAAAAAAAAAGTTTTCTCCCGATGCTGTGCAGCTCAGAACACAGGTGAGGTGCGTTTTTTCGTTTCCGTTCTGAAATTTCATTGGTCTAATGTTATGGGGTTCAGTTTTTGGCTTGAAGTTTGTGAAACCGGGAAAAACCCAGGAAAAATTCTGAAATTAGCCGCTTCGTTGTTTAAGCCACGGGGTTCAAAACATAGGAAAGAAGTAGCGGCTTATTGTCAGAAAAATACGGTATACACCTTCTTTTTTTTGGTTGTGTGTGAATTTTGATTATGAGGCACAAATAAAACCTAAATTACAAAAAAAAATAAGCAACTTCATATTTTAAGATCTAAATTGCATTTGATTTCCATTATGATCTGTGCCAGGCAGAACTGAGGACGAGTTAAAACTATAATTTAACACTATAATTCCCTCCACACTCACCTCTAAGTTGGAGGTCCTGGGACTCAGCCTGCCGCTGTGTCAATCGATCTCTAACTTCCTGACTGACAGACCACAAGCCGTACGGGTGGAAAAACACACTTCATCCACCCTCACCCTCAGCACTGGAGCTCCCCAGGGTTGTGTTCTGAGCCCCCTGCTGTACTCACTGTACACGTATGACTGTGTGGCCACTTCCAACTCCACCACTATCATCAAGTTTGCTGACGACACTGTTGTGGTGGGCCGGATCTCCAACAACGACGAGACGGCCTACCTACAGGAGGTTAAAAACCTGGAGAGATGGTGCCAGGTGAACAACCTTCTCCTGAACGTCAGCAAGACTAAGGAGTTGATTGTGGACTTCAGCATGAAGCAGGAACGGTCATACCAACCGCTAAACATCAACGGGACCCCAGTGGAGAGAGTGGACAGTTTCCGGTACCTTGGTATTCACATAACACAGGACCTGTCTTGGTCCTGTCACATCAACACCCTGGTGAAGAAGGCCCGGCAGCGTCTGTACCATCTGAGACGCTTAAGGTACTTTAAACTACCCTCTCAGGTGCTAAAGACTTTCTACACCTGCACCATTGAGAGCGTTCTGATGGGTAGCATCACTTCCTGGTTCGGGAACAGCACCATGCAGGACAGGCGAGCCCTCCAGAGGGTGGTGCGTTCAGCTAAACGTACCATCCACACCGAGTTTCCTAACCTGCAGGACATCTACAGCACGTGGTGCCAGACCAGAGCCAGAAAGATTGTGAAGGACCTCAGCCATCCCAATAAGGGACTCTTTTTTTTTCTGTTGCGTTCGGGGAAATGCTTCCACTTCCTGAAAGCGAACACAGAGAGAATGAGGAGGAGCTTCTTCCCGCAGGCCATTCAGAGTTTAAACCAGGAAACACCCAGGATCTAAAAAACAGGCCCACTCTCTCCATCATCACACATTTTTTTCCTGCACATATCACACTTTTCGTGCTTTGACACTTTAGACACTGGACTTGCACAGCACAGTGCACTTTACATTTCATATTTTTTATATTCCTATTTTTTATTCCACACCATTCTGCACAAGGACACTTTACACCACACCTTACTGCACACGGACACTTTATGGACAATCAAAAACCATGCTTAACTTGTCTACTGTTGTTTACTGTTTAACTGCACACTGCCATAAGCATTTTTGTGTGTGTGTGTGTGTGTGTGTGTATATATATATATCCTCATATATTCTTTTTCTATAGTTTTTATACTTTATTTATCTGCCTTCTTTTTCTTTGCTTTTATATAATTTTTTTATTCTCTTTTTCACCCCATTTTATTCCCTAATGCCGGACCGTCATAAAAAGCATTTTACTGCATGTTGTACCCTGTATGTATGTGTATTTGACAAATAAAATTAGATTTGAAACAATTTGATTTAATTTGATTTGATTTGATTTGATTTAATTTGGGTAATATAGAGGTGATGGCCATATGCTTCAAAGTACCATAAGAACATGATATTTCATAGGGTTATCAAATTAAAAGTGTGCCCATGCTGTCTGCGGGCAGAAATACAAATTCTTTGTGCATATTGGAAGCATATGTTACAACAAGTATATGGGTTAATGCTAAGTGAAAGTATTGACTTGCTGGAGGACAGTATGCTCTAATTGTATCGACAGGCTGGATTAAACCAGCTGGCAGGCCGTAGTTTGCCAGGACTTGCTCAAAGCTCTACACCGCATGATTAGTGTTTAGCACTGACCCACTGGACCTTGCCTCTAGGTGTAAATACTCCATCTTGCCGAATCGCCACCAGTGCACTCCAGCAGGCCTGTGGGGTAGATTAACGCCACAGTGCCTGATCAGCCACCTGCCTTGTGCTTTCAATCACATTGGCATGGAAACAAACAATCCTGGCTGGCTGCTGTCCCACAACAAACACACTCAGATTTAAGACCACACATCAAGTCCATCCCATCCCTGACCTTTTCTACCCTGCCCTCATGTTTCTTCCAGCACTGGCTAGCTTGTGAGTTAAGGAGGCCTCGCCTGACTCGAGTCGAGGTGCTGCTTCCAAGCAGTTAGGATTTCGGTCATTTATGTTGCTGCTTGAAGTTTATATATTTTTTAACACCGATGTCCTTGAGCAGCTGTGTTTTGGTTTAAGGCTGTTTACTTCATTTCAACAGATGATTTATAGGACTGTTGGAGATTTTTCCGTTTGTTTTTTTTTTTTTACCCTAAAAAATTTACAGAAAAATGTTGGCCTTGATAAATGTGTTATTAATAATTAATTAACTTTTTTTTTTTATGTAAAATGAAAGTAATCCACCTATGCGAATACACAGCCCTGTTCATTCCCTCACATTTTTCTTTCCTCTCAAGAAATAGACCTTCACAGGTCAGTGACCGTCTATTGTTGTCAAAGGGTCTATCACAAACTACCATCTATGGATTTCTCTCTCTCTCAGTCACACACTCTATCTTACCCAGAATCCCCCACTGCTTGCCTTTTAGCTGTCATGTACACCCAGTCACCATGCATACATCAACACACCATCAATCACAGCTCCTTCTACCTCCCTTTCCTCTTCTCTGGTCTCTCAGCAGCTCAGGGCTGACAGGCCAAGGTTGTGTGAAAGGCATTCGTTATTAAACACTGAACAGTAATGATTGTGTGAAAATGTTCATGTTTAAAATATATTACTTTAACTATTACTGGGAGTTCAAAATGTAATTTTCTGAATGTAATTCTGTGTATCTGGGTGATGTACACAATTTTTCTATACCGCAGTCCATGATTGCTTTTCTGTGCTATTTAGATGAGGGTTCTATGAAGTGATTTGATACACTCACTTTCCAACCACTTTCATGCAGATATCGATCCAGCCAATTATGTGTCAGGAGCACAATGCATTAACTTATGCAGATAGTTAATGATTAGTTAATGGTCATATTAGACATAAAAATGCAGAAGAAAATATGATCTCTGTGACTTTATCCGATGCATGGCTGTTTGGACCAGATGGACTGGTTTAAGTATTTTAGAAAATGCTGATCTCCTGTTAATTTCACACACAACAGTCATTAGAGATTGGTGCGAAAACTAAAAATACACATAGTGAGCGACAGTTCTGTAGGCGGAAATGACTTGTTGATTAGAAAAATATGAAGAAATTGGACACATTAATTCAAACTGCCAGGAAGGATATACTAATTCCAATAATCAGTCTGTACAAATTTCATGAGCAGAAAATAATTTCTACTTGGACAATACACCAAGCATTTAGGCAGATGACCAACAATAGCAGAAAAACATATTAGGTGTCACTCTTGTCAGGAAATCAGTACAGACGCACTAGAACAAAACAACAACAACAAATTTTCAGTCTTTTTCCAATTTTCAGCAGTCCCGATTAGGCTGATCTGTACCCATGACAGCTTCAAACACTTGCTTTTGTCTGACAGGAGCGGACAGGACGTGGCCTTCTGTTTTTGTAGCCCGTTCACCTTAAGGTTTGATGTTTTATGCCTTTTGTGATGCTTTTCTGCTCACTATGTACTTTGTACTTACTGCTATCTTAATCATCAACAATTCGTATGACTATTTTTCTTTTCAAAGCATTTAGTGTAAAGGTTGTGTGTATGAAAATTCAGCACTTTCTAAAATAGTGAAACCATCAAAAAAGTATAATTATATGTCTGCACAAATGTACAGGCATATGCATGCAAATATGTCTCATGCATTGCAATTGCAATTTTTTTTTTCTCGCCATCCAAAAAACATAAACACTGTATAATCCTAACAGCTTTTAAGTAGGTTAAAAGGCAAGCCACCTATTTACATGTTTTGAAGCTTCACTATTGGTCAATTTAAAAAAGGGTCAAAAGTACAGAGTCATGCACATCAACTCTGCCTCATAACACTTAATGGCACTTAATAACAGGTTAAATCAGCGTTGTTGCGGATGTTCTTCCCTCCTGCGAGTGGGTCATTATGTCGGTAGAGTTGTAAGCGCACTCTGTGGGAGAGCCATTAGTGTAGATGCACCCAGGATCTGACTCCAACCAGCGAAATGCAGGCTTTAGGTCGTAAGCATTTGGCAACAAACTGAGCACTTAGCTATCTAATTCTGTTAATTGCTGCCTCAGTAGATGAGATAAAACCACTCTCTCAGGCTGAGGGCTTGACTACATGTTTTGTAGGAGGTGTAGGGAAATTCAAGGGGAACCTGAAATCAAGCAATGTTAAAAAAAATAAATAAATAAATAATTGAATATGATTGTCATCTTTTTTTCTTTTGTAGTTAACTCACTTTGAACGCAAAGATTTACTCAATGTTTACTTAATTGCATGCTGCTTTTTAAGGATGAGGGTCAAGTAGAGAAATAAGAAAATGAAAGTGCAGGGACCACAGCAGACCACGTTCACCTCAAAAAACAGACAAATTAGTTGGAGTGGATGAACTGTATTTTGGGATAATGATAATCAATCAAAGATTTATTCGTTTTTAAAACAGTGGATACGCTGCCAAGTTTGGTTCATTTTGTATAGCATCCAGTTGTAACTGATACTAGAACACACAAACAGATAGCTCTGGTAATTATCAAGGATTATATTTGCTTCAGGAAGTTATAATGATCCATCAGCAAAAAAAAAAAAAAAAAAAAAAATTTATTTTTATATTTATTTTAATTGTATTTTTTTCTACATTCTTATTTTTAAAGCCTAATACAATTCAATAATGAGGACTCAATGTTCCTGCATATATTTAAAAGTCTGTGGACACCTATCCATATGTTTTGTATGTGTTTCTTGAACATCCCATTCCACATTTAATCCCTATCTGCTGGTATAATAACCCCCACTTTTCTGGATAGACGTTTTACTCAATTTTAGAGTGTGCTTGTGAAGATTTGTGCTTATTCAGCTACAGGACTGATGTAGGGTGAGGAGGCCTGGGGCGCATTCAGCATTCCAATTTATCTAAATGGTGTTCAAATAAGTTTGAGGTCAAAACTCTATAGCAATCCACTCAAGATCTTCAACTCCAACCCATGTAAACCATATCTTCATTGAGCTTGCTTTGTGCAGAGGCAATGAAATGTGGGAACAGGTTTCAGTCTCCTAGTTCAAATGCAGGAAAAAGTTTATGCTACTGCATCTCAAGACATCCTATACAGCTGTGTGCTTCCAACTTTGTGGTAACAGTTTGGGAAAGAACGACACATGGTTGAAAAAGTCAGTTATCGAAATACTTCAGTGCATATAGTGTATGTAGCCAGAGTGTATAAAACAGTAAGTTGATGCTGGAAAGGACTTAAAACTTTACCACATAAAACTTTATTTTACTGTGGCGTAACTGAATATCAGGTTTGGTTGATATTGTTTTTCCTCTAGCGAAAATAAATAACTGGCTCAGACTGATTTATGTTAAAGTTGCATTCTGTGAAATTGGCTTCCCATCATCATTTTCATCTGACCAGCTTTAATATTTTAAGCCAAAAGTTCTATTCATGTTGAACCTTTTTAAATAAAAAAGTGGAATTATATGTGGTAAACACAAAGCAGCAGACTGATACACACAGCGAATTGTCCCAGTGCAGTTATTTTAAATATGAGTACTCTTGAAATACACTCACTCGCTCATCCAGTACTCATATAACAAAAGGAATTCTCCATTAAGTGCCATAAGTTAAGCATTAATAATGTATTTGTCCCTATAGGTGGCACTAAAAAGCAATTTTCTCTAAGAATTAACAAGACCTACTGTGGGACAGTTTGGGAAACATCTCCAGAAGGCACGGTATACAGTTTAGACATGTAGAACTAAAGCTGATGGTAATGTTTTACACGTACGTACAACACTTTATTAGTGCTGTTTTATTAACACGCTTTCTTCCTGGGGGATAAACACCATTTCGGGTGGCTTTTTTAAGATGGCATTTGGTTGAACATTTATCCGTAAAATCTGTTAACCCATGATTTGCACATTTTATAATCCCATATTTTGTTCAGAATTGAACATAATAAACATATTCAATGTTTAAACTGAGGAAATGCACTATTTTAAGAAAACAATAAGATTTTTTTATTATTATTATTATTATTATTATTATTAGTTTTTTAATTGCTGCAACACGTCTCAAAAAAAATTGGGATGGATGCAGCAAATGCCTGACAAAAGTATGTGTTATTAAACAGTTGAAAAAATATTGACAACTAATTAGGTCAGTAAGATGTTTATCTGTGTAAAGCTGCTTTGAGACAATGTTCATTGTTAAAAGCGCTATTCATTTTAAATGAATTGAATTGAATTAAATGATTAGGCATAAATACTGTATTATTGAAAGGCAGAGTTTTTCTGAAGTAAAGATGGGCAAAGCTTCATCAATCTAGGAAAGACTGGGACTGGTTCCTCAACATAAAACTGGACACCATAGACACCACATCCTTCAGACTAAAGAGGAGAGGGACCATCTGGCTTGTTATCAGTGTTTAGGTTAAAAAGACCTATGTCTAATGGTACAGGAGTGCATTAGTGCTTGTGGATTGGGCACTGCACACATTTGGAAATGCTGCATCATTGCTGAATGGAATATACAGGTATATATACAGCATTCAGAAAATGTAATTTTCAGGGAAGACCAGGCATATTTGAGCAAGACAATGCTCATTTCATACTGCATCTATTACAATAGAATGACTTTGTAGTAGAAAAGTCCAGGTGCTAAACTGGCCTGCATGAAGTCTAGATATTTCACCATTTAAAAACATTTGCCACATTATGAAACAAAAAATACAACAAAGGACACCCAGAAATGTTAAGCAGCTAGAATCCTGTATCAGACACATATGTAATAACATTCATCACTTAAAATTTCAGCGACTGGTCTCCTCAGTTCCCAGATGTATACGTTTAAAAGACGTGATGCTACACATGGGTAAACATGCCCCTGTCTCATCTTTTTTGAGACCTGGTACAGCCATCAAATTCAAAATTACCTTAATTTTTCCCTAAAATAAAATATTCTCAGTTTAAGCATTTGATATGTTTTTGTTTGCTTTATTGTAAATAGAATATGATATTTGCAAACTTATTGCATTCTGTTTTTATTAGGGATGCACCGAATATTCGGCCACCGAAGATTTTCGGCCAAAAATGGCCCAAAAGTGCATTTTCGGTTTTCGGCCGAAAGAGTTTGATCACCGAAAAATCACAGCCGAAACAGTTTGTTTGCAGTGATGAGGCAAACAGAAACCGCTGCCTGAAGCAACATGTCTGCGGTGTGGACGTATTTCAGTATATCTGAGAAAGACCCACGGATAGCGATTTGCAAAACGTAATGCCGAAATTTCAAGAGGGGGTGCGTCTGCAAACACTTTCTCCACGTTGGGTTTAATTTATCACCTGAAATCCAAACATCCTGATAGCTATGCTGAATATAAGATGAACACGGCACAGAAAAGCAAAAACCCCTCCGAGCACGCGCACTCCGTCTGTGGCGGACGTTTTTGAAAAGGCAGGAAGTTTCCCAGTGATATTGTTGTATTGTATCTTTAAGCAGTTGCACTTGTTCTGAATGCACTTTGTTTTTATTAAAGAACATATTTAATTTTACAACCTTTCAGGAGGCCAGAGGGCCTGTACATTATTATTTAATGTACACATGAGTGCATTTAAGTTAAACATTTTAGTTTGAATTTTTATTTTTTATCCTGTGCATTGTTGCAATGTGCTATAAATAAATATTTTCATAATTTGTAATTGATTTATTCTTTGAAACTTTCATATTGATTTATGCAATTGAAATGCCTTGATTTTAGTAAGTTTAGTACACAGTCATAGCCCTAAATGCAATGGTAATAATAATTGGCACAATTTCTTACGGTGCTTCGGTTTTCGGTTTTCCGCCTTGCTTTCCTCTTTTTCGGTTTTCGTTTTCGGGCAAAGATTTTCATTTCGGTGCATCCCTAGTTTTTATCTACATTTTGCACAGTGTCCCAACTGTTTTTTAAACTTGGGTTGTACATTTACACATCATATGTCCAAAATAAAGAAAAAAAAAAAAAAAGAAGATCAACATAACATGATCTTCAAAGCAATCATTGCGCATTTTTCAGCTACATAACATTAACTGAATTTGGAGAGCACTTCATTGTAGCTTTAAGTACTACATTTTATTCAAATGTATTCATTAAAATCCTTCAAAAATAACAATCTTTCCATTAATGTAGGAATCCATTTTCCATAAATAACCTTTTCTTAGAAGTAATCCATTATAGGTTATGAAACCTGCAGTGTAGAAAGATTTAGACATTTTACAGAGTCATAACATTCATCCAACCCTGCTACCTGAACACATTCATCCTAATGAAATACAGGAACTGTTCAATAAGTAATAGAAAGTTGCTAAAAATTTTCTGCAAAACATAGAAAGAACAAATCTAAGCTCTTCTGTTCCAATTTATTTTCAATGTCAGCGATTGGCAAGGTTGAATGTAAAACCCTGTTACCAACAAACAAAAAACTCCAGTTATCACAAACAAAATATGATCTTCATAGCCATCAATGTGTTTAAAATCACACTATACATGTCTGTCTGTTACAACATGAGATTTTGTTTCTATTTCATCCCTGTCTCTGCCTCTGCCTCTGTCTTACTTTTAGACTGACCAATTTGCTTAGTTGTATGCAGTCCCCCAAAGTCCTAAGCCTCCCATATTCAATGTACAGTGGTTTTTAGACTGTACTTCCACTTTTAGACCCATGCCTTTATTCCCATTCATGATTATACTGTATATGATTCCAATATAAACCCTGCAATTGACCCTGCCAATGCTTTTAGGATTCATCTGAACAAGGCAAGCATTGATTTTATGATTGTTGTTTTTTTTTTTATAATAATTTTTTATTTATTTTTTTTATTTTTATTATTTTTTTCAGTTTTAGCCCTGTCTTGTCATTGGTCTGTTACTCAAAGTGCTCACCAACATGGTCTTACCCCTTGATTTGTTAATTTCTAACCTTTCCATATTAGCTATTCAGTGGTTTTCAGCTGTACTTCCACTTCCACAAATCTACACCTGTATTCTCCTTCATTATAATATTGTATATTATTCCCATCTGATGCTGCCTGCTTGTGGTCTGAACTCTGCCATAGACCCCTTCAATGATTTTTAGATTCGTCTATATAAAGCAAACATCAATTTTAAACTTGCTTTGCCTTCTGTCTCGCTTTGCTGCGTGTTCCAGTAAAATATAATTTTTAAATAACAACAATAATAATCATTTTATGTCAATCATTTGCATATATTTAATGGGAAATGAATGCTATTTAACCACATGCTGCGTGTTTGATAATTACATGCTAAGAGGTATCAACCCCGTAGTTTTCAAAGCTGTTACTCATTTGAATGCTTTCTTTGATTCGGTGGTTAAAACATCAATAAATGTATATATACATTAATGCTGCTTGTTGCTCCTATGTTATACTCGCACCTACTGTATAACCAACTTTAGTTGGTAGAAACCTGGTCATCCACCCTGCCAGGAGAACATGTGATCACAGTATGATTTAATTTTATGTAAGAGGACTTTGATGTTTTGGTGTTTCTTTGTATAATCTTGAACCACAGGTGCTCTAATGGGTTTGTCAGATGAAATTAATAGCAAACTCAACAAGACTACATCACCTCTTCAGCGAATGACTATCAGGTCTGCATATGTCTGTGTATGGCTATTAGATGAAATATTCTGGAGATACTCAGAGACAGGAGATCACCACTACTTTACTTATCATAAAAACAGTGTGTGTTACGGCTTAACTGGTTAAAGGTTGGATTAAAAGAGGCAGATGTAGAGAACAGGGGTGTCTGGAGACGGATGATACGCTGTGGCGACCCCTAATGGGTGAAGCCGATTGAAGAAGAAGAAGAAGAAGATTTAACTGGTTAAAGGCATGCTGTCAGAAAATGGACAAGTTTTCTGAATAGCAAGGAATGGCGAATGGAAGACATGGTGTGAGAATGGTCAGAGAAGTTTAAGTCTGTTTTATGTTTCTTACATTTACATTTTACATTTGTGGCATTTAGCAGATGCCCTTATCCAGAGCGACTTACAGTTATCTCAGCCAATTGAGGGTTAAGGGCCTTGCTCAAGGGTCCAGCGGTGGCAGTTTAAAAGTGCTGGGATTTGCACCCGTGACCTTTTAAGAAGACTTTGGTGGTTCTTTATATAATCTCGAAGCACAAGTTCTCTAATGGGATGCAAGTTTATCAGATGAAATCAATGGCAAATTCAACAAGACTACATCATCTCTTCAGATAATGGCTAGCAGGTCTGCATATGTCTGTGCGTGGTTATTAGATGAAATATCCTGGAAATACTCAGACCTGATGCTGCCGTCTGCCACTGAGGTCATTATCATGACTGCATGTTTTTATGAAAAGCAATGTCGCCATATAGCTTTAGAGAGAAATTGCCGGCTTTTGGAAAAGATGCCTTTCACTTTAGCTGATTGCATGATTGGATGGTTATATCAGGCATGGAAGATATAAGAGAAAGAGAGAGAGAGAGAGAGAGAGAGAGAGAGAGAGAGAGAGAGAGAGAGAGAGAGAGAGAGAGAGAAAGAGAGAGATGGAACTGCTAGACCAATAGATGGGCAGGTAAACACTTGTGCTTTTGCCAACTTGACCTTAGAAATCAGATGGTGCTGGAACACGTATTAGCGCCGCTCTCTGCTCTGTTAGCACATGAATACAAAGCAGCTGCTTAAATGACTACCTGGAGCTGCATCCAACAAGCAAAACACAGGTGTGCATACATTGTGCTTAAGCAAGACGGCAAATAAACAAAAATAGACTGAACATTAAAAGGTCTTTGTCTCTATAAGGCTTCCGAAATGCTTAAGAAGGTGTATCGACAGAGTAAAACAAAAAGGTGATCTGGCTCATTCAGTACACTGTGCCATGACTGAAATGAAGGAGACACTAAGGTAATGTAATAAAGGAAGAACAATATAATTATTAGTTAATAGCCGGTCTATAACAGAGGACATTTTAATAGACCAGACGAGTACAAATGACAATCACAGATGACTGTGTGAGAGAAGATTGATTTGTAATATCATGACGAGTGGCAATCATAAAGATTTTTGACTTCTCTATCAGGTCCTGTATTACAGTTTGAAAGCATTTATTTATCTGGCTAATGACATGATGTCAGAAAAAGTCAGAGTTTTCTGAATAGCAGATGGAAGATATGGTTTAAGAATGATCAAAGTATAAGTCTATATTTACATTTATCAGATGTGCTTATTTAAAGCCACTTACAGTTGTACAGCTGAGCAGTTAAGGACCTTAATCAAGGGCCCAGAGTGGCAGCTTGGTGGTGCTGGGATTTGAACCCATGATCTTCTGATCAGAATTCCAACATCTTATCTACTGAGCTTCCACTGAGCAGCCACTTCCAGGCTCTCGAGTCTACAACAGTTTCAGTTTAAACCGTATATTCATAAGTATCTATATACAGTGAAATTCTTGTGCTATTGTGATACACACCATTAATTCTAGGCCATCATTCAGTTTGTTTAGTATAGATTTTGTGTAATCAATTTGGCCAGATATGGAGCGAAATGAATTATGGGATTTCCCCAAGAAAACCTGCAGCACTGCAAAGCGCCTAATGCAAACAAGATCTGCCAGGTGTGCGCTCAATTTGGCAATAATAGGCCGATGTTGCCTAACATCTCTGTCTACAGCATTACATGGGAGCCTTCGTGGGTCTAATCTCGTTGACAGCAATAAAACAGGTGGTTTGATGGAACACAGTTCTCGCTAACAGGCTTTACCGCAACAGCCGTCATCTTCGGCTAATAAGACTAACCAGACATCCTTTTTCAGAGCAGGACGTTTTTTTATATCATGCGACTCTAAGTAAAGTTTGTTTTAAGAGAGAGTCTCGAGGAAGGATATACAATGCACAATAAACAACAACGGATTACACCTTGAGGAATACAAAAAGCAATTAATGTCACTAGGAAATTAAATTTATACAGGCATTAAAATAAACTACTGCTTAACTGATTATTATTTGGAGGCTCGTTTACAATTATAATTGCCTGTTTGGGAATAAAATGGTTGTTTGAATGATAGACAACCTGCCACAATGTTCTACAGGACGTCTGGCTCAGACCAGCTATAAAATCGAGTGGTTATGGAACCAAATAGTTAATTCAGAGTTTGTGAAATTATAAATCAAATATCATTGAACACTGATGGATCTGTAATGGATCGACATTCGGTGCCACCCACATGACGATGTGTTCCCTTTTGAGTCTGGTTCCTCAAAGGTTTCTTTTTTATGTCAGGGAGTTTTTCCTTGCCACAGTCCTCACTGGTGCAAACCTTAGGGTTTAATGATAAACTTACAATTATAATGAACAAACCGAATGGCACTGAACTGTGCTTAGTCTCATTTGCAAATATGCATCTTTTCAAGCAGGCAAATAATTGATATTGTATACATACGTATTACGATATTGTATGTGTACATATTGATATATGTATGTATGAACCTATACACTGTTTTCTACAACTTTATTTCTTCTGTAAAGCTGCTTAGAGACAATGTCCATTGTTAAAAGTGTTCAAAAATAAAAATGAATCAGATTGAATAGAATATATATTTTAAAAGTCAACAAAATTGCTACAAATACATTAATTAAAGAGATCATGCATTCTGTGAGTGCAACAAGCTGACTAACTAGTTTAGGACTTCAAGGTTCTTTTGTATTTAGCACAAAACGTCAGTGAGTAAAGTTCTTCTTTTGACTGTTTAATTATGAATCTCAAAACATAAAAAAATAAACTTAGGATCTTTACTTTTCTTACAAATTAACTGTGCAGTTTCCTGTAGGTCAAAAGACTGTGTTGCTCCAAAGTCCAGTGGCTTCTGACTGTTTCGCTGGGTTCTATTTCTTTCATACTAAATCTAACAGCCAATCAAATTACATTATACTAGATCACTAGCTAACTGTTTACGTTCCAATTTCTACATTTTATTTGCAACACAGGTTTTTCTCAGATTTTACAAAATAAACTCCAAATATTATTACTTCCATAAAATTGGCTTCGACACATTCTAAACAAAAGGCTGAAACCTAGCTTTACTGAGCTCTAAAATAAACCATATCTTTACTAACTGGCATGATTATTTATAAAAGCAATATGTTTTTTTCTTTTTTTTCTTTAAAAATGCAGCCAATGTTCCATATAGCCCACGCAGACCATACGCATTGCAGAGGGCAGCATATGGTTTCTCATTGGACTCATTGAACATGTTTTTCCTCATGATGAAATGAACGCTCTGCTTCATTATAAAATTTTATTCATTCAGGCATTATAATACACTACTGCTGAAGAGACTGCTGATCTTTTTGGAAGATAAACAGAAAGAAAAAAAAAACATACTAAATATTATTTAATGCGAAATATAATTTGAAAATATAATTTTTCTAAATATGGAATATAATTTGGTGGATCATATACAATTAATAATTGCCTGCTTTGGGAATGAGATGGTTGTATTGAATGATACTCCGAAGTGGAGCCCTAGCTTAGACAGGTACATTAGATAGATAACCTGCCAGAATGTTCTACAGGATGCCTGAATCAGACCATTATTGAAATCAAGTGATCTACAGTGAAGAAACTGTAGAATATTTTGCAGTGTTTCCTGGTATTTCCATTTCCATTTCATTCAGGGTAAAAACACAGAAAAATAAAAACACTTAACTCATTTTTTTCAAATATGTATGCTAATTTAAACATATATATATATATATGTGTGTGTGTGTGTGTATATATAATGTATATATGTATATATACAGTAAATATATACATACATATATGGGAACAACCATCTCATTCCCATATATATATATATATATATATATATATATATATATATATATATATATATATATATATATATATATATATTAAATGCAAAAGCCAGATTAACTATCTTTAATTTAGACATTTTAAAGCTTATAGTAGCTGGGTCCCCTGGTGGTCTAGTGGTTAAGATGCAGCACTCTCACCGCTGCGACCCGGGTTCGATCCCTGGTCAGGGAACCATCCCCAGCCACTCTTAGTGCCGGTCCCAAGCCCGGATAAATTGGGGAGGGTTGCATTAGGAAGGGCATCCAGCGTAAAACATGTGCCAAATCAAACATGCGGAGGATCCGCTGTGGCGACCCCTAACGGGAGAAGCTGAAAGAAAGTTTAAAGCTTATAGTAGCTGCTGGTTAGTGTATGTGGGATTTCTTCTTTATACAAATTCACTCATGTTGGGATGTTTTTTTCTGTAAAAATAATAATAATAATAATTTCAGTATACAGTGTGTAAATTGTGTAAATCAACACTTGTATTGTTTTTAGTGATAATTGCAGATGGCAAATTGACAACCATGCTTTAAAAAACAGGTGTTTTGTTCAGTTGTAAACATATTAGAATCTAGAATATAAGTAATTAAATTTTGTGTAATATTTAAATGACAAATGCATAAATTAAGTATACAAATATTGAAAACAAGCATTTGACCGTAGTAAAGCAGCAGTAAATTACGTTTGAAAATGTTCGAAAAGTTCAACTGTTACTGTTATAGCACTTAAACTAGACCATTTTCACATGATGAGGATTATACAGTTTTTGCTTACCGTGTTGATGTTTCGCCTTCATCCCTGACACCAGTGTGTTTCCTCTTCCTGCTGCTGGTTGACTCTGTACTCTCTGCCATTTTGGCAAGCGGCTGTGTTATCTTACCGTCACGCAAAAACTGTAACGTGAGCATCCCTAATATATATATATATATATATATATATATATATATATATATATATATATATATATATATATATATATATATATATATATATATATATATATATATATATATATATATATATACATATATATATATATATGTATATATATATATATATATATATGTATATATATATATATATGTATATATATATATATATATATATATATATATATATATATATACGTGTGTGTGTGTGTGTGTGTGTGTGTGTGTGTGTGTGTGTGTGTGTGTGTGTGTGTGTGCGTGCGCGTTTTCTTTTACTTCAAACTATTTTTATTTCAAATAACACATAATGTTTCTTTCTTTGCTTTTGCTTGTCCTACTTCAAACCCCAGCCATAACTTTATATATCTTTTGTGCACAGCTCTTGTGAACATGACATTCAGCCTGACCTCCACAAACCTCATCCTCCTCAAAAAAATTAATAAATAAAATAATAAAAAAAGTAGCATTTCAGCCTGAACTTCACCATCTCTCATCCAGACTGAAACAAAATGTGAGGACAGATTTGGCATGTCTCTCCCCAGCAGCATTCTTTAGCATTCACTCTAAGATTTGTTTCACACAAAGCCCAGATCTCATTATGCCCAACCTTGTCTCTATCCTTTCATCTTATGGCTTTATTCCATGCATGAAAGCATCAACATTTTTTTTTTTAATCCATAAATTCATTATGTCTTCTGGCCTTATTATCATTCATCTGATTTGTACCAGCAAGTAGTGGCTGCTACTAAAAGCAGATGGTTTACTAATCAAACATCAAAAATGCTTAGAGAATAGCTGCTCAAAGGTTAGAGGAGAAAACCGCAATAAGGAAAGAATAAAACAGAACAGCACATGCTGTATAATGGAAAGAATAATAATAAAATAATACAACGTATTATTCAATCTGATTCCGAATTGTTTCTCTTTTACCACAGAAAGAAAGAAAGAAAGAAAGAAAGAAAGAAAGAAAGAAAGAAAGAAAGAAAGAAAGAAAGAAAGAAAGAAAGAAAGAAAGATCAACAGACAGACAGACAGACAGACAGACAGACAGACAGACAGACAGACAGACAGACAGACAGACAGACAGATAGATAGATAGATAGATAGATAGATAGATAGATAGATAGATAGATAGATAGATAGATAGATAGATAATTGTCACTGCTATATAATGTATAAATATTCCGTACATCATTATTCTCTCTCTTCAACTTAACCATGGATGGATGGATGGATGGATGGATGGATGGATGGATGAATAGTTACCAGCTAAATAGTTACCAGCTGTATGTCTATTCTGTTTACTATAAATATTGTTTTTTTTACCATTTCAATTCCACTGCCCACTGTCATTTAATAACGCTCAAAATTATTTATGAGTAATTATTTACATCGATAATGGTGGGTTGTTGTTTCCAGCATTGTGTTTATGCTTCACAGCCCTCCTGGGCATCCCTGGACTCTGCTTTGAGCATCAAGACACAAGAGACTGTTCCAAGATAAAGATGCAACAACAAATGGCACGTTTTTTTATTCTTCGGTTTCCTAAAAGCGACAATGAAAAGCCGAAGGCGTGAGGTTAATGTAATCAGTGATTACAGCACAGCCGCATCCCACACATCTTTGAAAAACTCCAAAAACATCAAAGCAGCTTCGCTTTCCTCTGGCCTTTGGTGTCCTCTGCATGACAGCCACCAGCCTGTGAGGCAGCAGTGCTATTGCACATTAGCATAAAAGCAGCCTGTGAAATAAATATAACATTTCGCATAAGTCAGATTCGAAGTGATGCATGTATATAAGAAATATTCGAAAAAAAAAGTAGCAATAGATACAAGTGTTAAATCTCTGGGGGTTAAAACCATTGTGTAATAAAAAGCTATGAATACTTTCAAGTCAAGAATCCTGTTTGTTGTTGTTGTTTCTTTTCCCCTTCATTCAAATGTTTGCTGTTGTATGTCATGATGTTGCATCAGGATCAGAAAAGGTGCCGGATGTTTGAGAAAGCCGTTCTCATCATGAATGCTTGCTCAGGCATCCCCCGTCATAACACCGAAACTGCAAAACAGCCAAAGATGTGACACCCAAGCAAAAACAAGGCCTCGGGTTGGCTCAGTGGTCATTTCGTGGTCATGTCATCAGGGTTGGCTGACAAAGAAGGAGGAACGTGTTCAATCAGCGTCGCACACTCGGGTAGGTGATGACGGCTGGAGGCTTTGACAGCTTTAAATTGTGGAGCATTCAGATAAAGAGGACAAAAGTACACTGGCATTTTCAGGTCATCTGAATCTTCGATTGGTGTCCACTGCAGCTTAGAAAATGTCCGGTCCACATTAAAAGTTTTTTGTAAGCTTATTTTGTTGCAATTATATTTACATTTTCTTTTTTTAAAGAATGAACCAACCAAATGTATTATTGAGCCAAATAACAAAAACAAGCATCACAAAGCATAGCATAAGGAGGAAAGGATTAAGAGCTCATTACTCTTTGAAAACGAGCCAAAAGCCATCAGCCGAAGACGCAACGAAGACAAACGGTCTCGAAACTAACGAGGTCAGGTGCACAGTCTTAGATTTGTTCGCGGCGGGCCGTAATTACGACAAATTGCACGGTCCTTTTTTAAAATTGTCTTCGTACTTGTAATATCGAAAGCTTGTTTAAAGGTTAATTAAGTAATGACTTTGTTTCATATGCATCATAAAGCTAACTGATTCTAATCACATACACACGTTTTATTATTGTTTTTCTTTCCAGACGCCAGGTGCCAATCTCTGCATGGGCTGGCAGGAAAAAAACAGGGTTCTTTTTTTCTTTATTCCATCTCCAATGCAAGGCAATTTCTGTGCTTGGAGAAAATTGAGTTAATTTAAATGTATGTAGAAGCAGATTTCAATTCCAACAGCATATTGTTAAGTATTCAGTAGGGGGGGATATTATTCTATCCACAGGTTATTATTAACGTGTAACAGGCTTCCCGGAAGGATTGGATACAAGAAACCTGTGTCAATTACAAATTCCGATTAAACAGTACCAGGATCACTTGTGGCTGTTTCAGCATTATTCTTTATATATTTGGTTGCTTATGTAAGTGCATGACTGGTTGGAAAAGTCAAGTCAAGTCAGGTTTATTTCTATAGCGCTTTTCACAACAGACATTGTCTAAAAGCAGCTTAAGTAAAGAAAGCAATGAGTATAGACAAGATGGAAGAGAGTATAAGATACATTGGTACACTGACAGGTACACTAATAGATAGATAAAACAGTCATGTTTTAATGATATCTAAAGGTTACTTATTGTGTATAGTGATTAAAACACATTCATTCATACACAATGCGTAAATGTGCAATTTAAACAAAGTACAATATCACACTAAGTTAACTTAAGAGTATTAAATAATCTAAAAAAATCTTTTTCGGTTAACAGAAATTAATTTATAAAACAGAATTTAAGTTATTATTACTAGTATAACTTAAAACTATAAACTAAATATACTACTAATTTATTTGTCATTAATTAAAGTACACTGTATGACTTTACAGGTAGACATTAGTATGATTGTTTTTTGTACCATATATACTGTATGGTATTTTTATATAACCGTAATTTCCGGACTATAAAGCGCACCCATATATAAGCTGCACCCAATGAATTTGAGAAAGATTTTTATTTTAAATAAATAAGCATAAAAAAGCCGCACCTGTCTACACTAAAACTAATGAACTTTACACGGGCTTTAACAAAAGACAGCGTCTGTTACACGGTGTAATGGGTGAAATATGTTGTGGCTCCTTTAAGAGCAGAGCGGCATTTTGGGAATAGCCATTTTTCCGCTATTACTGCATGTGTGCAAGACCGAGGAATATGTCCTTATTATTTTCTAATGCTCATTTCTACTCATTATTTTCTGATGCTCATTTCTCTGACTAACCCCTAACCCTGTTGCCAAGAAAAATAAAAAAGCACGAGTTTTGGAAACCTGTCTGTGCTCATATGATTTCTGTTGCAACTGGAGTTAGCGAGCTATCCCATGACCCTGACTCAACTCGCTACAACGGCTTGTATCTAAACAGTAGCCTACCAAGAAAGTCATTGTTCACTGTCTTCCTTCTTCCTTTCACAACTATTTCTCTCGGGAGTTTATCTTCTAGCATCGTCGTGCGTTTAAAAAAAAAGGTTTTTTCTCCCGATGCAGTGCAGCTCAGAACACAGGTGAGGTGTGTTTTTTCGTTTCCGTTCGGAAATTTCATTGGCATATGTTATGGGGTTCAGTTTTTTGGCTTAAAGTATGTGAAACCGGGAAAAACCCAGGAAAATCCATAAATAAGACGCTTCGTTGTTTAAGCCGCGGGGTTCAAAACGTGGGAAAAAAGTAGCGGCTTAAAGTCCTGAAAATACAGTAATATCCCCTGTTTTCTGCACAAGCTGTGGGGAACGGTGGCAAGATGGAAGTCGTTTCTTACAAAGAAGAATGCGCAAGCCCATCTGAATTATGGCAAAAGATTCACTAAGCCACAAGGTTCAAAACGTGGGAAAAAAAGTAGCGGCTTATAGTCCGAAAAATACGGTATATGTTCTATTAAACACTTGGGATGTATTGAAATGCTGAATGCACCCCAGGTCTCCTCACCTCACCTACATCAGCAGCTGACTTTACTAGCACTCTTGTGGCATTATCCTCTCTTCCTTGTCATTTAAAACAGATCTATTAATTTCACAATAAATACATATATTTCACATAATCGCATACTGCTCAAGAGTGTGTAAAGACGTCTGAGAGAAGAACCTTAAATTAATTTCTTACACGTTATCAGGTTTTTCCTTCAGTATATATGATTTATGCTCAAGCCAGACAAATGTATTGTCAACACTAAGATTCGGAGTGAGTGCTTGAATGTTTGACATTCAATTTGAGGTAATATAAAGCTGAAGGTAAGCAAGAGCCTGAAAAGCCAGAATTAATCTCGCTAGTTAAACAAATGCTATTTACTCTATATTTTCCTGAGTGTTCAGAGACAGATTAATACAGATCTGTCTTATAAAAAATTGGCAGTCTGTCATAATTTAGTGCACTGGAGTGCATTCGAATAAAAGTTGAAATAATTTCTGTCTCTTGCAGGTAGAAATTACTACTGAATGCGTTATATACAGATATTTACCATAAAAAAATTATGTTATATATAATGACACACACACACACACACACACACACACACACACACACACACACACACACACACACACACACACACACACACCCCTCCGGTGTTACAGAAATTATTCAGGCCCTCATGTCCAAACTGTAACAGTTTCCATAAGCCATCTGACACACACACACACATACACACACTCACACATAAACGCACACCTAAATGAACACCTTAATTAAAACATTGAACACACATAACTGTTGATAAAACAACAACATTTACATGTACATTAATATTATTACAAGGACAATTAATTTGCAATAACAGTCACTGTACTGGTAGGTCACTGTGTTTCAATGTTGTTTTCACATTTGCATTTTACGTAGTGCTCTAATTACTTTGGTGTTTTTGCATCATCTTGCGTTAATTCATGTTGTTTCATGAAGGACCTTGTTCCTGGAGGAATGTTGTTTAATTTCGCTGTGTACTCTACTTTATATGACTGTAATGACCACTACTCTTATTCGAACAAATGATCAGTTCTACAGTAATTCACAGGGATTTCGATTAGGCAGACAGGGCCAGAAAAGTCTTCTCTCCTGGCCTAAACACTATCAGAAGCACTGACCTACATTTACAACCTAAATAATTATCTTCATTTTGTAGCGTTTCTCTTGGCTGCATTGCTTTCAGTACGTGTATGTGGATGTTAGATTTTGTGTCCAATCAGATTTTAGCCTCTATTTGCTGCCATGTCAATCTAATCTGCAGAGGGGCTTTTAAAGTCTGTACTGCTGGCCTTTTTAGCATAGAGAATATTACCAATGAGGCTGTTTCTTTAACCAATCAGATTTCAAACTCGCCTCACAGTGCAGCTAGCTGGCCCAGAATAGCGTCAGCATTTTTCCGTCCTCTGATTGGCTGGTTAGAGGGGAAACTGTTACAGTCAAGTTCGATTGGCAAAACATGTCTGTAGCTCTGCACACATTAATACATCTGAGTTAGACTTTTTTTTACATCTATGGAGGAAGAGAAATTTATTTGGTTTCCGAAGCAAGCTAGCATGTCTCAGCCCGGGAAAGGGTTTGTTCACCACTACCAGACCAGTGAATACGAGCAGAACCACTTGCTTACAGCCTCTGGGGAGAGGTGCAAATGATGAGTCTGCATCTCTGGTGAGTAGGTTCTATTTTATTTACATTTTTACAATTTTTTTTATGTTATTAAACAAATATTGATTCTGAACTGCTCCGGATGATGTGCGTGGCACAGTTGCGGTTGTAGTGTAGAGGTTTGGGGTCTTAACTGGGTTTCTTGCTTTAGTAAAATGCTATTCATCCTCCATATGTGAAATGTTTCTCTCTCTATAATGCCATGTGTTGTTATATTGCATTTTTGTATAGTATTGACGGTTTGTATAATTGAGTTGTGATAGTGGTGGTATTAAGAGGTGGATTAAGTCGGGTAAGTCCCCACTGAAGGCCCAGGTACCAAATGCACGGCCCGCCACTGATAAAAGCTAATAAAAAAACACAGCCATTTAATTTTAGAAGCAGCCAAACTGACAACTAAAGAAGTATGTGATCCATCAAGCAGCAATCAAATAGTTAAACAGAACTTTATATATAATATTTTAAAATGACAGTGTATATCTGTTGAGAGGTCGGTCATGTTCATTTCTGCTTATGGCTGAAAAGTTTTACTCCTTTAAGCAGCCTATCAACCATCATAAGGAAAATTGACATTTACTTGTATGCCATTTGTCAGACACCCTTATCCAGAGTGACTTACAACTAAACAGTTGAGGGTTAAGGGCCAGCATTGTCAGCATTATTAGTTCTGGGATTTAAACTCGTGATCTTCTATTCCAGAGTCCAATGCCTTAAACACTTAGCTACCACCTTCCATTATCTGCATTCAGATATCATGGGCGGGATTTCAATTCAAATCGAGAGCATTTCAAATTGGAGTTTAAGTGCAGTGCAAATTAAGAAATAAAAGGCTAACTACGAAGATCAGATTTGTAAAATTGTAAACAGAGAAAAAACTTTCAGGGCACACACAGGACTAGATTGCAATATCACACACATCAAGAGAGGAAATAAAGCCGGCAGGCTTGAGACACAGGTGGCAGTAACATAAAAAAATAAAAAATCAGAAATCAGGTATGAAGGTATTGAAGGTTACATTTGCTTTTTACTTGTCACATGTTAGAAAGCTAGGGTTAAGGGCCTTGCTCCTGGGCCCCAAGAGTGGTGATACTGGGGCTAGAACCCCCAACCTTTCGTTCAGTAACCCATGACAAAAAAGATAGATAGATAGATAGATAGATAGATAGATAGATAGATAGATAGATAGATAGATAGACAGACAGACAGACAGACAGACAGACAGACAGACAGACAGACAGACAGACAGACAGACAGACAGACAGATAGATAGATAGATAGATAGATAGATAGATAGATAGAAGTGAATAAATAATTATAAGAAATATAAAATAATATAATAAAGAAAAGCAAAAAAGCAAAAAAAGAGCAAGAAATAGCAAGAAGATAGATAGATAGATAGATAGATAGATAGATAGATAGATAGATAGATAGATAGATAGATAGATAGATAGATAGATAGATAGATAGATAGATAGATAGAAAGTAATGAACTGCACGACACTGCAGTGAGAGTTTTTCCATTTCATTCACTGAAAAAAATATTGAATTCTAGCAAAATTTCATGAAAACTAAAGGCACTTTGGTAAACATTTCATTACTACGTTGTAATGAAATCTTAGAGAAAGTCAAACTTCCCATGTTGCCTTAAAGCAATTGCCTGTGCTCCAGTGCAGCAAATACAGTTCTGTTTCTCTGGAAACTGAGGAGCTGAATTCTAAAAAAACAGCCAGTAATTGGGTTAGGGTGGATCTAAAGCAAATATTTGTGTATACCGAATAAGCTAAAAGAACTGCTACTTTTGTTTGATTTGTCATGTTGATGTATCGTCACTGGATGAATTTGTAGTTGACACAGTCCTGCACTCCAGAGCACAAACTCTACATTAAAAAATGTTCTCTTTTGAGTTGTAGTTGGAAATGACAAGTTTGTCGAATGCAGCATCTTCTGCTGCAATTTTGAATAACAGCAGGACTTTTCTTCAAGCTAAGAGGCTTTGGACAGTCACTGCCTTTAAGCTGCATGAACTCAGATTTTTCCCATATATCCTGAGACACACATTCTGACACACACATACACACAAAAAATACCTTCACTCCTAAACACACACACACACACACACACACACACACACACACACACACACACACACACACACACACACTTCTCTAGCAAATACAACTACGCAGCTACTCTTTAAGTAGAAATACCTACTAAACACACACACACACACACACACACACACACACACACACACACTTCTCTAGCAAATACAACTACGCAGCTACTCTTTAAGTAGAAATACCTACTAAACACACACACACACACACACACACACACACACACACACACACACACACACACACACACACACACACACACACACACACACACACTTCTCTAGCAAATACAACTACGCAGCTACTCTTTAAGTAGAAATACCTACTAAACACACACACACACACACACACACACACACACACACACACACACACACACACACACACACACACACTTCTCTAGCAAATACAACTACACAGCTACTCTTTAAGTAGAAATACCTTGACTACTAAACAAACACACACAAACGAACACACACACACACACACACACACACACACACACACACACACACACACACACACACACACACACACACACACACACACACAAGCAAATACAACTACATGGCTAATCGTTAAGTAGAAGTACTTCAACTACTAAGCACACACACACACACACACACACACACACACACACACACACACACACACACACACACACTTCTCTAGCAAATACAACTACGCAGCTACTCTTTAAGTAGAAATACCTACTAAACACACACACACACACACACACACACACACACACACACACACACACACACACTTCTCTAGCAAATACAACTACACAGCTACTCTTTAAGTAGAAATACCTTGACTACTAAACAAACACACACAAACGAACACACACACACACACACACACACACACACACACACACACACACACACACACACACACACACACAAGCAAATACAACTACATGGCTACTCGTTAAGTAGAAGTACTTCAACTACTAAGCACACACACACACACACACACACACACACACACACACACACACACACACACACACACACACACACTTTTCTAGCAAATACAACTACGCAGCTACTCTTTAAGTAGAAATACCTACTAAACACACACACACACACACACACACACACACACACACACACACACACACACACACTTCTCTAGCAAATACAACTACACAGCTACTCTTTAAGTAGAAATACCTTGACTACTAAACAAACACACAAACGAACACACACACACACACACACACACACACACACACACACACACACACACACAAGCAAAAACAACTACATGGCTAATCGTTAAGTAGAAGTACTTCAACTACTAAGCACACACACACACACACACTTCTCTAGCAAATACAACTACACAGCTACTCTTTAAGTAGAAATACCTACTAAACACACACACACACACACACACACACACACACACACTTCTCTAGCAAATACAACTACACAGCTACTCTTTAAGTAGAAATACCTTGACTACTAAACAAACACACACAAACGAACACACACACACACACACACACACACACACACACACACACACACACACACACACACACACACACACACACACACACAAGCAAAAACAACTACATGGCTACTCGTTAAGTAGAAGTACTTCAACTACTAAGCACACACACACACACACACTTCTCTAGCAAATACAACTACGCAGCTACTCTTTAAGTAGAAATACCTACTAAACACACACACACACACACACACACACACACACACACACTTCTCTAGCAAATACAACTACGCAGCTACTCTTTAAGTAGAAATACCTACTAAACACACACACACACACACACACACACACACACACACACACACACACACACACACACACACTTCTCTAGCAAATACAACTACACAGCTACTCTTTAAGTAGAAATACCTTGACTACTAAACAAACACACACAAACGAACACACACACACACACACACACACACACACACACACACACACACACACACACACACACAAGCAAATACAACTACATGGCTACTCGTTAAGTAGAAGTACCTCAACTACTAAGCACACACACACACACACACACACACACACACACACACACACACACACACACACACACACACACACACACACACACTTCTCTAGCAAATACAACTACCCAGCTACTCTTTAAGTATAAGTACTCTGACTACTAAACAAACACACACGCACACATGCACACACAGAAAAAAGTAAGTAACTATGTAAAGAAAGAAAGAAAGAAAGAAAGAAAGAAAGAAAGAAAGAAAGAAAGAAAGAAAGAAAGAAAGAAAGAAAGAAAGAAAGAAAGAAAGAAAGAAAGAACAAACAAAAAACATACAAACATACAAACACACAAACAAAAAGAATGAAATAAAAAAATAGATAGATAGATAGATAGATAGATAGATAGATAGATAGATAGATAGATAGATAGATAGATAGATAGATAGATAGATAGATAGATAGATAGATAGATAGATAGATAGATAGATAGATATGTTAGTACACTATGTATTCACCCTGAATTCTCTGTTCTACAGCTGCACAATGATGATCTGCATCTGCACTATACAACACTATACACTCTTCAGTACAAATGTTTTCCATTGTGATGTCTTGGGAGCTGTGCATGTGTTCCACTGTTGTGTTTTGCATAATACACACGTCCAATTATGTGTAATTAAGTATCCGTCTGATATGCACACTGCCTGAATTTCTTCTTAGGGACCAATAAACCGCAGTTACTAAGCCACTAAAGCTCCTTTTCTCACAGCTGGAGGAACCCAATGTTGCCAATGGGATAATATAAGGACAGAGATGTTTAAGCATTCTTAAGAAACATTATGTTCTGAATGTTGATTGTATTTTTCCAACCTGCACTTCTATCTAGTGATCTATCGCTTTCAGCAAACACAATGTCTTAACATGCATCCAGCTTGATTATTGGATTTCAGCTCAGAAATCATTTATATGCTTGCACTAAAGTCGAGCCTATATGATTATTTAATAAGCTTATATACAATTCTGAACACTGAGAAGTTCCCAGAAGAGCAATTCACACTTCAAACCCAAACCTTAAATCCACAGCTTTTTAAGCTTTAAAGAAAAAAATCATTGCAGCCTGTAAAGCTTCCTGGATTAAAAATTCTCTCCTTTTTGCAAAAGAAACTTTTATATAGGACATGTATTATATTTGTTATTCAAAGCATGACTGAGGTGACGTTCCAGCTTACACATCACATAATCATCACACTCACATACTCATCAAATTCACATGCTCATCACACTCACATGCACAGTCCCTTCAACATACCATCAAACTGGACACAATGAGGGACAACAACAACAAAAACAAATACTGTGTTTAAATCAGTTACAATAAATACAAGAAAGAAAGAAAGAAAGAAAGAAAGAAAGAAAGAAAGAAAGAAAGAAAGAAAGAAAGAAAGAAAGAAAGAAAGAAAGAAAGAAAGATAGAGACTGTGTGTTTAAACCACTTACAATATATATAAGAAAGAAAGAAAGAAAGAAAGAAAGAAAGAAAGAAAGAAAGAAAGAAAGAAAGAAAGAAAGAAAGAAAGAAAGAAATGAAAGAAAAAAATGAAAGAAAGAAAGACTGTGTTTAAACCACTTACAATAAATATAAGAAAGAAAGAAAGAAAGAAAGAAAGAAAGAAAGAAAGAAAGAAAGAAAGAAAGAAAGAAAGAAAGATAGAAAGAAAGATTAAATTAAATTGAGGTTATTTGTATACGTTGCTCTACAATTGACTGTCACCCTGTTTTGTTCTCACCTCACACCTCTGAACAGTATAAAGCTTATTTTACAAAGGATAAATTACTACATTAATGAATGGTTGAATGAATGAATCGAGAGTAAGATCTATTATTTTTTTTAAAACAGTTTTTATATATAATCCTTTTCATTGTACTTCTTTAAAAACAGTTTTCGAGGTCATGGCCGAATAAATGCTCTACCACAGGGAGAAACTGTGCTTGGTGACACATACCAATCACAATTTTACTCGAGTGTAACAGAAAAAGAGCACTAAAGTGAACATCTTTTGGCACACTGCAGCACACTCTATACTTACTAAGCATTTCAGCACTCAATCCTGGAACACTGAAAAGCTGTGAGGCTGTGAAAGACACGTCGCTTCCGAAACTGCCAGTGGCCTCATGACACTTTACTTCTAAAGATGAAAGCTAACACAGTCTCTTTACAAGCCATGAGCTTTCAGAAAATATATTAACATTCACCAACTAAACAATATGGCCTTGTACTGAGTCAATCATAACAGCAGGATAATGTGGAAACGTGACCTCAAAACACACCACAGAAGCCGTCTGCTGTATAACACACGTCTCTTATTGACCATATATTGTGGGAAAGAATACATAAGTGAAAAACAAGTCTAGTACTCCTTGAACTAAATTTGTTTGCTTGAAATATCAATGAAAAAACAGAAATAACAACATAAATGTCAAGATTGCTACATCTTAAGTGGGATTTTCTTTTCCAACAAAAGAAATCCAGGGAAAATAAGCAATATTTGATAAATGGGAACAATAAAAAATAAAATGATATATATATATATATATATATAAACCACTCTAACACACTGATTGCATAAGTCTGCACAGTCTTTTATATTTGTGGCTTTAACTAAACCCGAGAGTTAACCAATCACATGCAGACATTCGCGTAGCATCAAATACATTGATTTTGATTAAAATCTAAAAAAAAGTCAGCAGTTGCTGTAGTTTTTGCTTGAATGTTTGGGTTGCATTCTATTAAGAGCCATGAGCCACACAGACTTGGCAAAGAAATGGCCTTAATGGCCTGTTGAAAGGTAGCAATCAGATTGGGATATAAAATATTGAAGGTACCGAATATTCCATAGAACACAGTCAAGACTACATCAATAATTAAAGAAAACTTGTAAGGGAGGCTAACAAGAAGGCAACAGAAACACAGAAGTAACTACAGAAATTTCTGACAGGTACTGGTCACACCATGCATGTGACTAATATCCCTTTTTTTTCTGCACAAGTCCGGGCTGAGGAAACGGTGGCAAGACGGAAGTCGTTTCTTACAAAGAAGAATGTGCAAGCCCATCTGAATTATGGCAAAAGATTCACCAAACCACTGTCTAATTGTCTAAGAGTAGAAGAGTACAATTGTCTCTTATTGTCTAAGACAAAACTTTTTTTGTCTCCAATGCATAGCATCATCCAAGTAACACCATACACTGTTAGCCCAGATTTTATATCTGATTAATCAATTAAATTGCAACATACTTCAATTATTTGAGATTGGGTTTATGGCTATAAAAAAGGAGGTAAGTTCTACTGCCTCTCTAGATATTTTTGAATGTGTGAATAACTTTAAGTTTAATGGATTCAAATGAATACCCTTTTTACTGACCACCTCATCACCACCCCCACCCCAGTCAGCTTTTTAAACAGAGCAGTAGTTAGATTCTAAATATTTTAGTCAGTTTTTGATTTTATTTCCCACCGAGAGGTTGTTTGTTAGTACTGAAAAACATTTCAATGTCTCAAGTGGTGTTTCAGTGTTTTTGGCCGTGCTTGAACACCTGAGAGGTGAATTCGGCAGACATTGTTTTTAACAATTTAGAACATTTTGTCTGTTAACCTGGAAGATTTCTCGCTCCGGCTGAGTTCCGTGTCTTTTCAGTCGTCTGTTTATTGTTATCGTTTTTTTCCATGGAGGTACTGATTGCGAGCAGAGAAATCTAGACGGTTTTCTGTCTGGTTTAACCCCTGCGAGTTCGAAACACAGTAGCTTCCACAACGTGGTTCCCGAGGAGCAGACAGTGCGACAGGACGACTACAGTTTAGGAAATCTGGTGAGTGAATTAAAAACTAATGTTATAAAATATATATTATAATGTTGTGTACATGTACATTTCGGTTGACAAAACAGCATTAAATAACTGCCATGATAACATCATCTTGTCAATCTGTTTCTTTTTTTTTTAAGATGTCATTAACTCTTCCTGACTGTGCATCATTTTGAAAAGGAATTCATTGATGGGATTGGACAACCTGCCTCAGGCCTTCTGTCTTCTTTTTGGATTTATGCCCTGCAATAGAACTATCCAAAGTGTATGAAAAACACTTTCCATTTGGTCCAGCAGGTATTTCTTTACCTTGCAAAGGTTGACTCTTCTTTTTAAAATATGTGTAAAAACATTGGCTTAGTTGTTTTAAACTTTTTTCTTCACTAGTTTGTATTTTGAAATAAAAAGTTTAGGAGAAATAAAAGAAAAACATTTTCTTTGTTATTTGCTTTTGTAGATAATTTAATGTAAGTGAAATGTTAAGTGAAGTAATTTGACAGAAAAATAAATTCTATTCAACTGAAAATAATTGTTAGAACAACTTTTTACTCAACAAATTTTAAGTTATGTTCACTGAAGTGAAACTCAAGTTTATCAAGTAACCATTACTTAATTTTTTTAGGGCAACCAGTTTTCACAAATGTTTTAAGTAAACTCAACTCATCCAGGCTTAGAGTGTACTGACAGTGAAGCATGGTGATGGTAACATTATGCTTTGGGACTGCATCTCTTCAGATGGGCACGTGTCAAGATAGATAGGAAAATTAATAGCTCCAAATATTTTGACACAAAACCCTCTGACAACTGTCAAAAAGCTAGAAATGAAGAGGAATTTTACAGATCAGCATTGCAATGATAATGGGAGTGTGTTAGAGAAGTGAAGAAAAGAGTGCAGGCAGGGTGGAGTGGGTGGAGAAGAGTGATAGCAGGAGTGATTTGTGATCGAAGAGTATCTGTAAGAGTGAAAGGGAAAGTTTATAGGACTGTGGTGAGTTGTATGGTTTAGAGACAGTGGTATTGAGTAAAAGACAGGAGGTGGAGCTGGAGGTAGCAGAGCTGAAGATGTTGAAGTTTTTGTTGGGAGTGACGACGATGGACAGGATTAGAAATGAGTTTATTAGAGGGACAGCGCATGTAGGACGTTTTGGAGACAAGGTAAGGAAGGCGAGATTGAGATGATTTGGACATGTGCAGAGGAGGGACATGGGGTATATCGGTAGGAGAATGCTGAGGATGGAGCCACCAGGAAGGAGGAAAAGAGGAAGGCCAAGGAGGAGGTTTATGGATGTGGTGAGGGAAGACATGCAGGTAGTTGGTTTGAAAGGGGCAGATGTGGTATGGAGATGATCCGCTGTGGCGACCCCTAATGGAAGCAGCCGAAAGAAGATGAAGAACAGCATAGTAAAACACTAAAGGGTTTACAGGAAACATTTTATACACAATTCTTTGCTTCTATCTTAGTGGCAGCAATTTAGGGGAAGAATGCATTTGTTATGATAGTTAAGTGTGCAAAAACCTTTGGCCATATTCTCAGCAGCTGCAGGTGTTTACAGTGTAAAACCGATGCATGTTTTGGAAAACAAAAACAAACAGACACACAAACAAGCAAAAATAAATGTTGGTACCAAGTTACAACATAGTCATGATCAATAATTTCAATAACATTGAATTATTTATTGCATAGTAAGCTTCGGTGAAAGGCGCTGGAACAGAACATGGAGTGGAATTTTGATGTGCTTGTGCCAGAACAGAATCTTTTTAGTTTTTTTGAGATTTTACATTAACTAGTTTTTGAAGGTTACACAAAAGTATTTAAAACAGTGAAAAATAAAAATAAAAAAAATAAATAAATAAATTAAGAACCAATCCTTCCCAAGTTCTTTGATGCACAAGCATCATACACCATTAGATTTTCAACACTGGTGATGTTTCATTAATGGATAGACACCATTAGATAAATTAATTAATAAACAAATAATCCCTTTTTTTTATGTGGGTATGGCACAGGGCAACACTGAACTGCAGTGTATCACAGTAGGGAAAAAATTAAGCTGCCCGCTGTCGCGAAGTTACGCGGACGAGTACGACGCATCACTGGATTTCCAACAAACGTTACTGGAGCTCCCTTTGCACAAACTTATAACAGACGTTTTAACAAAATGGAATAGTGCCTATGACATGGTTGAATGTTTTCTGGAGCAACAGGCTGCAGTAACAGCTGCACTGCTCTCACCTGAGGTGAGGAAGAGAGAGAAGGATATTAGCACCTTGACTTGTTGGACATTGGAACAGTTTAAACAGCACTTTTATTTTATTTTAGAGAGTATTGTTTTTAGTTATTTTGTTGCACATTTAAATAGTATATTCAAGTTATTGGTACTTGAAAGTTTTATGGTTCAAGGTTCTTTATGCTCTATGTATGTGTGTGCTCCTGAAATAAAAATTCAGAAAAATGTGATGCATTGTTTTTGTTAATATAACTCATATACAGTCTCTTTCAGGGTATGATCAAGTATTTGTCATTGTCTTATCTTTATTAAGCAAACAAAAATCACAATTTAAACAATTAATCGCAATAGCTACAGAATCGCAATATGTATTGAATCGGCACAAAAGTATCGGAAAGTATTGAATCGCGAGATTAGTGAATCATCCCAGCCCTATATCACAGGCAGGTTAGTTAGTTAGTTAGTTAGTTGTCTGTCTATCTATCTATCTATCTATCTATCTATCTATCTATCTATCTATCTATCTATCTATCTATCTATCTATCTATCTATCTATCTATCTATCTATCTATCTAGGGTTAGGGTTAGAGTTGAATAAATGATTTGTATTATCATATACATTGAAAGGAAATATACATATTTTTAAAGTTTCATGTATCACATTAAGCATTTTACATTTTTTTCACTGGTACAAATGTCCAGAGCACATCTCATTCCTGTAGCTTTACAGCTTTGTCCTTCGCCTCACGTTAACACAAATAAAAACATCAGTTTAGTCGAATTTTCGTGCAAATGATGTTTTTTTTACCTAAATAAATACATTTTTCTAAGCGCTGCCCATAAAACAAAATACATAGCAGGTTTCCTGCAGTTTGAGCAAATTCAGAATCAAATCACTTTCTCACCACAATCAAACCTGACCAAAGTTTAGTTGTGATACTACTGAACCAGTTCTTCTACTCTCACATACCACACCACAGAAGGAAACACAACAGGGTTCAAATTAAATTGACTAAACACCTCATACATGAAAACGCTCTGGCAGCATTTGAAAGAAGCCCCAATCGAGAATCTGACAATCGCTCCAAGTCACAGAGGAGAATTACCATATTTTCCGGACTATAAGCCGTTACTTTTTTCCCACGCTTTGAACCCTGCGGCTTATTTATGTATTTTTCCTGGGTTTTTCTCAATTTCACAAACTTCAAGCCAAAAAACTGAGCGACATAACATTAGACCAATAAAATTGCCGAACGGGCATGAAAAAATGCACCTCACCTGTGTTCTGAGCTGCACGGCATCGGGAGAAAAGCTTCACCGATGGTGATTTTTAAACGCACGACGATGCAAAAAGAAAAACTTGTGAAAGGAAGGAGGAAGACAGTGAACAATGACTTTCTTGGTAGGCTACTGTTTAGATACAAGCCGTTGTAACGCGTTGAGTCTGGGTGAAGGGAGAGCTCGCTAACTCCAGTTACAACAGAAATCATATAAGCACAGACAGGTTTCCAAAACTCGTGCTTTTTTATTTTACTTGGCAACAGCGTTACGGGTTAGTCAAAGAAACTTAGAAATGAGCATCAGAAAATAATAAGGACATATTCCACAGTCTTGCACACATGCAGTAATACCGCTTCGCTCTTAAAGAAAAAATCTTTGTAGAATTCAGTGGGTGCGGCTTATATTTGGGTGCGCTTAATAGTCCAGAAATTAGGGTAAGTCTACTTAGGATCTGTGGGGGAGCACATGTACAATCACAGCGCTGAGTTTAAGCAACAATCACAAGTGTATACACTTAGAAATGTTCACAAAATGACACAGGGATGACAGAAGTGGAACCCGATGTGGTCATTTGCTCTTGTAACCCACATGCCTAAACATTTTTTCATCAAGGCTATAAAAACTGCTCATTTGACTTAACACAGCTTTCTGGTCAGACTTCTCTCAGCAGGTTCTGGAACACTCAACCCAGTCCATCTGGCACCCCACAAATTATGCATTGTGTTGTTTCCCTACGATGTGAATAACTGCAAGACCTTCCTGCTCAGTAAGTGTATGTAGACAGCGATTGTCTGGGGTATGTGAAGAGTTCAGGAGCCCTGCTAGACTACCCTGCACCCTTTCCACTTCTTCCAGACTTAAAAGGTACTTCAGAAATCATTACTCATCCTCGTTCTGTCAGCATATTATGACTGCAGGGAGTTGAGAAGTGAACAGTTTCTGAGCTAAAAGAAAAGAACAAAGTTTTCCAATCGCACAGAAGCAAAGAGTCGCCTTTCCTCTGTGGGGTGAGAGAATGAGAGGGAGGTAGCGGTAGCTTTAAAGGCAACCCATATCTCATAAAACCACTTCGAAACTGAGGGCATTTAATTAACAGGATGTAAATACAGGTCAGGCAGAAATTCTCTCTCTTTCTTTCTCTCACTCTCTCACTGTGCATTCTGCTTCATCTGCTTGTTTTGAACTCAGCAGGAGGCTGGAACTGGCAATGCCTCTGAAAATGTCTTAGGTTTAAAACGAAAGCTGAGAAAATAGTATGAAGTATTGTTTGCATGTAAAAGTATTCTATTAAACAAGGTTAAATACGCTGGGCAGCTTCTCAGAGTCAGATACCTGTTTACTATTTAAATCCATTGGGGATGCGGAAACAATTTTCATTCAAAGGCATGCACTGATTTTTCTTTATCGTTATGCATAACGAAACGATGTTGCTTCATGTTTAAAGAGATTTCGCATCGAATAATGCTCCACCAGGCCTAATCAGTAGTCTTCTGACAACAGCACAAATGTAGAGAGAGAAACAAAAAGAAAAGAAAGACAAAAGGAAATCATAAGAATGAAGAACAAGCAGAGAAGCCCTTTGATGTATGATTTAAAGGCTTTACCTGTTCTTTTGCCCATAGGTGCATTCAAATAAATCTTAAATCCATGATCCTTGATACAGAGTGCAAGTCAGTTCTGTAATGAATAGAGATGCTATGACATGCTGGGTTCACAAGGGAAAAAGATTTCTCATGTAATTTGTGGATTGATAAATGTAAACTTTAAAAACTATATATAGTGGATTCAAACTTAGGCCTTCAGTGGTGTCTTACCTGAGTCAATCCATCTCTTTCTATCATCATAGCTATAGAAACCATTAATATATACTTTACCTGACCTTTCCTGCCATATATGGTTTCCACAAAGCTGTATAGAATGTCTTTGGATGCGGTATAATATAAATTTGCAGTCACTTGATATTGAAAACCCAAACGTGTTCCAGCATGGCATTGCCCCTGTGCACAAAACAAGCTCTTTAAAGATCTGGTTTACATGGTTTGGAAAGGAAGATATTAAATGACCTGCTATAGTGCTCTGATCTCATCCCTACTGAACACCTTTGTGATGAATTGGAACACTGATTGCAACCCAGATCTTCTCACCTCACCCTTTATCAGTGCCTGACTTTACTAATGACCTTGCGGCTGATAAACACAAATGTCCACAAGCACACTCTGAAATCTAGCGAAACATCTTCCCAGAAAAGTGGAGGGCATTATAAGAACAAATTGAGACTAAATTAAAAATGTAATGCTGAAAAAGCACATACCGTACTTATGACCAGGTGTCTAAAAGCTTTTGGCAACATACTGTAGTGTAATATAGAAATGCAGCATAGCAGACCACTGCATCACAGATGTATTCCATACAGTGTGAATGAATGCCAATACTAGAGCAAGAAACCCAACGAACTCAATTAAGCAAGTCTCCTTTCACTGCAGCCACAGCTACACCGGCCGCATACATCGTCTCCAGCAGAATCATCAACATTAACCTCATATAATGACCCAGAGTTTTCTGTGGATTTTTGTTCATTTTATTCCATGCATTACGGTTTTCCTGCGGATTTGAAAGGAAGACTCATCGTGTGCTTTTTTTTATGTGTATTCGACAGAAAAGAAAGAGAACAGTATAAATGGTTCATGAAAAAGCTTAACAAATGTTTTGAACTGGCTGAGCTTTCCTCACAATGTCTTCTTTAGAAAAGTCCATCTTGTAAATGTCCTTGCAAGTGTATCTGCAAACAAAACAATTTCTTCTATATAAAAACTGCTATATAATCCACAAGCATAAATATGCAGTATGCTCTTGTGCAGTCTGGAGCAAATGCAGTTTGATTAGCGCACATTCTGACCATTCAATCATAGGATTCATTCCTAAATCCATAGGATTCAATCACGTGAAATGGCAGATGTGCTCTGATGCCTGCTAGGGGGCCTCGGAGTTACCAAATCACAATCTGATTGGTTAAAGCAAGAGCTTTAAGTAACAGAGTTTATGGTTAAAAAAAAAAAAAAAAGGCTGCAGGTGCTCGCAACGAGGAGAGCCGACAATTGGGAATAATTTAATACATATACATTAATAAAAATATATTAAAACATTAGTCATTAATTTTGATAGATTTTAGGCAAGCAGGGTAGCTTTTTTATGATGGAAAAAAAAAACAATTAAAGCAGGAAAAATTATTTTCTTTTTTTTTTTTCATGGAATGTGATATATATATATATATATATATATATATATATATATATATATAAAAAAAATGAAAAATACAAACCTGTGAAAAACAAACAGAAATGTGTTAAAAAGAAAAAGAAAATACACTGTTGCCTGCATGCCCTTAAATTTACACCTTTTTAAATACATATTTTTTCTTCTGTTTGAAAATAGATGTTCACCAGCAACCCAACTGTGAAGGAATTCCGTTTGCACACCTTTTAAGACATTTCACAGGTTTTTAATCCGGTGCAAATCTAGCCTATGCCTACAGTGTAGGTCATACTAAAATGTTGAACTACTTCTTAGCATCTCCTTTGTTGAAAACCTTTAGATTTGTAATAAAGTGGTATTTTCATAATTAACTTTGCTACATCTCCAGTCCCATATGAACAAAAACAACCCTTATACCCTGATGCTGCCATCACCATGCCACCTTTGCTACACATTTTGACAAAATTTGGTAGATTTTTTCATGAAAGAGAGCTTCCATCTATTCACCCTACCCCATAGCCCCCATGTGAGGAAAAGATTTGTTGATACACTATGTGCAGGAAGTGAAGAGTACTTAAAGGATATTCCTGCAGCTCCTTTAATGTTGCAGTATGTCTCTTGGGGGATTCCCTGAAAATCTTTCCATCTTGTCCTTTCATCAGCTGAGAAGGGACGTCCTGTCATCCTGTTATTGGTGGCCCGTTATTACCACTTGTTGATGATAGGCTTCATGGTTCTCCATGGTACATCTGATTCTTTTGCGCTTCTTCTCAGATTGATACTTTTCAACACTGAGATCATGTACATGCTTTGTCGGCTGTTTGACATGGCTTTAGAAATTTAAAAGAAACAGCGGATCTTTATTTTGTAGCTAATTCAAAATCACTTCACTTATGTCTGGTGTTTGACAATTACTTTTAAACAGGACTTTCAATATGATTGGCTACTTTGGAGCACAGCTAAATAGCAAATTCATTTTGTCTGTCTGCCTGTCTATGATGATGACGATAATGATGATAAAAAAAAAAAACAGCTTCACGCATACAAATGTTACACTACACATCATCTTCATTTCTTTTATGTATCACTGTCCAGTTTTATGGCTATCCATCTTTACACAGATTTATCGCTAAATCATATCCTAATGAGAGAAAAATGAACAGATGCCTAAAGCCAACAGCTTTCTAAAAGGTCAAACTGTCAGATGAGAGGAGGCTATTAATGAATTAGTCTCAGAGATCTGATTCATACATTACTGGATTCATTCATACTCAAATTTTTTCCTGCCACATTATATGTCACATACATTTACTGTATATAACAAAATTGAAACCTCTAATAGCCTTTGGAAATGCATTGTTTATATTATAAACATTAGCTTATTGTTCTATATGAGTTAAAGATGCATGGAATCATTGTTTTGTAATATCAGACTCAGAATCAGACTAATGTATTGTGGACCACAGAGAAATTGTTAGGTTGCAATTGCTCACAGTGCGTTCATTCGTTCATTCATTTTCTCCCGCTTATCTGTAATTCGGGTCGCGGGGGCAGCAGTCTAAACAGGCCCCCGCCTTCGACTGCTGCCCAATCCTCACGGTCCCTCCTGCAGGTGGTAAGCCCACGGGAAGGCGGCCCCACGTCACGGACCTTGATATTTCCCTCGAAAGGGACCCCCGGAGAATAGAGGGTTAAGGGCCTTGCTCAAGGGCCCAAGAGTGGCAGCTTGGCGATACCGGGGCTTGAACCCCAGACCTTCCGATCGGCAACCCAGCGCCTTAACCGCTGGAGCCACCACTCCACACCACAGTGCAATTAAAGTTAAATAAAGTAAAAATAAAACATACATATGAAGTTATTTATTAAGTGTAGATGCTGTACAATCAATATATTTTTAATCTTATTGAAATCATAATAATAATTATTATATATATAAAAAAAAAAACACTTGAGTGTATATATATTATAGAACTGATGGAATTATTATGGAATTATTATATATAACTATAATGCATTTGTTAGGCGGAGGAACGTGCCGGAACTCGGAGTGCAACCAAAACGAAGATTTTAATGAAATGCAAAAGCAAGGGGAAGAAACGCCAAACCAAACAGAACACCCAGGTTTAGCTAAGCCTGGTGAATACCATGAGTGGCGAGTTGTAGAACTATAAAAGTCCAGCTAACGAGAGTAATCCCACGTGAGATAGGATATCCGTGGCTTGGGTAGTCAGATTAAGTTCTCCAGCCTAAACTGTGGAACGGACGGTGAGCTAATTGGAGAACGGAGGTAAAATAGGGTAGCGGCTGATGAGTGCCAGGTGCAGGTGGTTAGTAGGATGTAGAGCTACTTGGAGTGATAGGTGGGTTTGGTAAAGGTGTGGATGGTGGATCCCTGACAGCATTATAGAATATATTTTATATAAATATAATGCATTATACTGTACAATACTTTGCCATGGCCTAAAATATAGCGTAACAATGATTTTATGTGCTCTGAAAAAAAAAGTTTTAAACTTTAATCTGGTTTTTTTTTTCTGTATATAGATTTACTGATAGAGTAAGATTTAGTTTTGTAAGCAACCTGGTTTCCTTTTATCTATATACACAAAGGTTCTGAACTAAAGCAGAAAAGTTGTAATTAAAGTGGGGATTTTAACAAAATATGTAGCATTAACTTTTTACAAGCCATCTACACCCACCATTTTTGCAAGCTCAAAAGTAATTGGACTAACTAATGTCATCGTTAATATTTGGAAGCAAATCCTTAGCAGGAGTTTTCTACGCATAAAATGCTTTGCCAAGTCTTTTCTGCAGCTGCATTCATTTGCATTAACATTTACAGCATTTGGCAGACACTCCTATTCCAAAGCGTCCTACAATTATCTCATTTACAGAACAGAGCAGTTGAGGGTTAAGAGCCTTGATCAAGAGCCCAGCAGTGGTAGCTTGGTGGTGGAGGGATTTGAAGTCACAGCCTTCTGATTAGAATTCCAACATCTGAATGACTACAAATATATAAGGCAGTAGAGCTCTTTTTTTTATATATATGGACCAAATATCTTCAGCGAAAAGTAATGATTTTACTTTCAGTTTTCTAAGAAAAGCATCCAAGCGCTGCAATTGATCCAGAATGCAGCCGCATGACTTGTTTTCAACCTTTATAGGATCTATCCATTGCTTCAATCCCTCCACTGGCTTCATGTAGCTTGCTGAATCAGATTTCAACCACTGATGTTCACCTACAAAACCAAAAAAAAACAAAAATAGCTCTTACCTCACCGTGTACATGTTCTCTTCGATTCTCTACTAGTCCCAACATGTCTTAGGGTACAAGGAAAACATGAAACAAGACTCTTCTCTGTTCTTGCACCTAGGTGTTGGAACAATCTTCCACTTGATGTCCGAACAGCTGAGTCACTAGCAGTCTTCAAACAACATCTAAAGACCTACCTCTTGTAGCAGTCCTAAAATGAAGAAAATAGCTTTTTCTCCCCCAACAAAGATTTACAATAATGGTATTTTTAGCTTGTGTGAACCAAAATTAAAACGTATTTATCAATAGAATCTTCAAAGTCTTTGGACAGGAGTGTCTTCCAAATGCCATAAATGTAATAACATTATGTAGTGTCTTAAATGTATAGTATCTTAAATGTGTAATATCAAAAGGCCTAAACTCATGTTATTCTGCAATGGTGACATTCCTGGAGAGGCCAAAGTTAATTACTGAACCGCCTGGACAGATGGTTCTCTGTAAACAAAAGTGTAGGGGGTAGACTTAATGTTATCTTAAGACTGGTGAGAGATACGCGCTCTCACCAGTGTTGAGATAATGTTCTTAAAACAAATATGGAATGTGGTCCAGGATGTATATCTTCTTGGGAGGCGACCTCGGACCCATTCGCCATATACTTTGAGGTACAGGAAAACGGGATGCGCTTTATGTTTTATGATCTGGGAATGTGAGCCCTGGAAACATCTGGACATTTCAGGCTTCTCTTTACGTTCAACATTACTGCACAGTAAGCTCATATGCATCTCATTTACATTAAGAGGTGGACCCAGGAAACGGGCAAGCATTTAATGTGTGTGTAAGCATGGATCTGGAGTCAGACTTTGAATCAGAGCGTGCTGACTCTAGGCTTGACCGGAAGGCCTGTAAAGATGCTATATTTCTGTGCTGAATAAAAATCATTATTTACACGAAATACGGTGTCTAAAAAGAGTCCTTCCAGCCGACAACTACACCTCATCAAGACGACGAATAAACAACAATTTTAAGCGTCCATTTCCTCAAAGCCATCTTATGAGGCAAAGTTATAAGGTACAGATAGGTGACAAACATGTTAATAATTTAACCAAGCACTATATTGTATATGTGTGCAGACCGAACACGGAAATCAAGAACAGCACCGTGAGATACACCTTAGTAAATGTTTTAGTTTGGTAACAGTCACCAAGAGTATCCGAAAGTACTTTTGAAAAGTTCAAAACATGTCCTGACATTCTAATCCATTTTTCAAACCCAGTGATGAATATTGCATGGTCTACAATGTCAAAGGTTAAAGAAAATTCAAGTAATACAAGCACTCATATGCCATTCACATCACCATAGTATCTGAGATCATTAACTCAGCGCAGGCTGCAGAAAAATTGAATAATACAAGAAGCGATACAATGTACTTATCACACTGAGTCTGATATTATAGCTACTCTCAGGTGTATTATGACCTGATCAAAAAAGTGAGTGCTAAGGTGAAAGACGTTGAGCTCTCGAAAACGACGCTTCTCTCTAATCATGAGCAATAAGCGCAAGTCAGACGTTGGTCTAAACGGAATCGGAAGGGTTCAGTTTATTTTTCTTCATTAATGGTCTAACAGCAACAAGCTGGGGTGGAGCTGGAAACCTGCCAAGTTTTAGCAAGCATGAAGTAAAGAGCTGTGGAGATAGTCAAAAACTATTTTTTCGAAATATAACTTAATCACGCACCATTGGCCCATGTGAACACGTAGTAGATTGAGACTGAGACACCATGAAAGACAGCGTGATTCCTTTCCTATTAATATTAATATAAAAACCGGAAAATCACCCGCATTTAATAAAATTGTGGAATTGCAGAAATTAGTCTGTTCATAGCGGTGTTTATTTTGATTACAGGCTAAGCTGAGTACTAATAAGAGGGAATGAATTAAACCTCAAATCCTAACCATGTGTAGCCAGAAACAGTGATGACAATGTTCCAGGTTTCTACAATGCCCAGGTCTTCAAAAGTACACAATATTGGGCAAGACATTGGCTACGAACCTTCATGCATTTTTGAAGATCATGTGGCATGTACATACTTATTCATTTGTAATGTAAAGTCATCAAAGTGCAATTTGCAAGGATTTTAGCTCTGGAAAGGCAGGAGACAGTCTGTAAAACTCAACCTTTTCATTGTGATTGTGTGAAAAGGTAAGTTTACTGCACTGGCATGGTCACTCCCAGCTGAGTGAAGGAAGGGAAACTGTTTCAAGTGTACATGGTTGTTTCTGGTCGAACGACATGCTCAGCAGAGTTAAAATGAATACGTTCGCAGTGGTCCCAACGTGCTTTGCAGACGCTGACTGCCAATTTCAGTCATGGGTTCAGGGGAATGGGGTACAATTTGCAGAGAGTAGGGTGCCTAGTCTGCTCAATATAATCCCCTACTTTCATTGACCAAAGGCTGAGGCATCAGACAGTATTACATTTTTCTTTTTATACTTCTAAGCTTTGCGTTGACTGAGGCACATGACTACAGAGCAGGTTTAAAGAAGCACGTTAACAAAAAAGAGCAAGCAAGCAACAACAAGAAAGCAGAAAAGAAAGAAAGAAATAACTAGGCAAGTAAAAAAAACATTAAATGAATAATAAAAATAATAAAAAGAGTGATAATAAATACAGCATAGCAAAAAAAAGGTGTAAAACAGTATACTAAAACATTTATTAGTAGTACTATTAGTATTACCAGTAGCACACACAAATGAATTAAATAAATACATAAATAAATAAATAAATTAATAATAAATAAATAAATATGCAGCTTTCAAAAATGAAAACAAATCACTTAGTATCAAGTAGATCAGTGTCAGGATTTTGGTCAGACAATACACTTCACTGCACATCCATGTCACGATCACATGTCACTGATCTCACACACACACACACACACACACACACACACACACACACACACACACACACACACACACACACACACACACACACCTGATTTTATTGCTGATTAGCACTTGTATATAACCTCACCTTTGAGAGCACTCACTGTCTCATGTTTGTCCCTTATGGCTATTGTTGTGATTCTTGTTCCATGGTTCAGGTTATTCTCTGCTTCTTTGTTTCGTGTTTTCAGTGAATTTATTTTTTGCACTTCATTATCCGAGATTCCTCATGCCTGTCCAACATTTTGGTTATGCTGCTGCCATAACTAGTTTTGCCAGAGTCCATACTTACACCCTGATCACTGTACAATGTCTGATTTTATGTAACAACAAGAATACTTAACAATCCTTATTTTTCTCTTCCCATCACCCCCCTTCTTTCTTTCTCTCTCTCTCTCTCTCTCTCTCTCTCTCTCTCTCTCTCTCTCTCTCTCTCTCATATATATATATATATATATATATATATATATATATATTTATTTCCCTTTTCAGTCTGGTTCCTCTCAAGGTTTCTTCCTCGTACCATCTCAGGGATTTATGTTTCCTAAATTTAAATTTATGAGGCAGAAAACTTATAGGCAACATATACAATCCAACTCCATAACCTCTTAATCCCTGTAGCTGCTTTGATCCAATGTTTATTGTTAAAAGCGCTATGGACAGTGAACCCCTGACCATACGAGACCATCCAGTATAGACAATCCATATACACTACGATCAGCAAGCTCTCAATGACTATGTCAATATCCCAAACGTCTACTTGCCTAGCTTCACTTAATATATTTGATAAAACACACACATCCCAAAGTCAGCCAATTCTTTCTTGGTGCGAAGCCTTTTCTTTTTGAGCTTCATCAAAAAAGTATTCAGTTTTTTAAGGATTTGCACCAGCAGCCTCATCTTTCTTTAATAAACCTTCCCCTCGGTGCCACATGCCCATGAGATGTGTCTAAATTTTAAAAAAGCCTTTACGTACACTTCAATTAACATTGGAATAGTGTTCATTTTTAACATTCTAACATTTAAAAGGTTTGAACAAGAAATCCCCTCAAAAATATTCAATTTCAAATAAATAAAGAGATAGATCATTTATTTAGCTGACTTATTAAGATGCATGAGCTGGAAGCGCAGTCCTGCAATTAGTTAACAGCGTATATTGTACATAACAGCTATAATTATGTTGTGCACTTTAACACTGATTTACAATTACTTACACGGCGTAATTAAGCCTGATGGATGTCAAACCACATTTCTGATCGAGCTAAAAATGATGCTGCAGGCAGAACCACAACAAGTTAAAGATGCATTGATAGACAACCCTCTGCAAAATGCCACATTCACAACCGCAATCACTACCGATTCATTTGTCCAGATTAGAGCTTCCTCTGTACAATCTTTTCATGTCTACCATCGAGCCAGAAAGGTTTTCTTGATGATCTCTTTCTGTTGAAAATTCTTCAGACTTCACAATACTGCACTGAATAATACAGTATAGAATGACTGACAGTCATCGATAATGCACACAGGGCTTCGAATACAGCATTCAGAATGAACAAATAATACAGAATGAACATATAATGTGTCAATGTGATTATTTCTTTGGACAGAAAAAAGAAGCACTGAACTGTCAGTTGTTTTTTTTTATTGTATACCAATTGATATACATGTCATTATATTGCTAAAAATAATATAGGCTCTCGGGCTAATTGTTTTTAAACTTTTTTAATAGAATTAATAGAACAATGTTTACTTACACGAAGGACATATGATGATTCGTGCCCATGAATACTACCAAAAGAAGCCTATTTCTGGAAAGGCGAAATGAACATTTTAAGATGAGTATAAAATAAACTTTTTCACATCTGTGACTTAATATTACTGTTTTTAAGTTGGTTTTATATTTAATAGATTCAACACATTTACATGTCCAGTGAGGTATTAGATTCTCAAAGATTTTCTTGTTGTATTTTTAGAATTCTTGATCCCACAGGGAAATTATTATTTCTTTATATATCCAGTGATGTAGGAAGCTGGAGTCAGAGCACAGGGTCAGCCATGATACTGCACCCCTGGAGCACAGACAGTAAAGAGGCTTGTTAAAGGGCCCAAAGAGTGGTAGCTTGATGATACCCGGGTTTGAATACCCGACATTCTGATCAGTAACCCTGAGCCTTAACCTCATATACAGTATATATGAATGAATATATATACACACACACACACACACACACACACACACACACACACACACACACACACACACACACACACACCTTGGGTATTGTGATTTGTGTCAAAATTACATAGCGGGTTGAGAAAAGCCTGGAGGGGTGGTGGTACATGCTGGGGAAAAGGAGAATGAATATCAGTAGGAGCAAGACAAAGTGTGTGAATGAGAGGGAGGGCAGTGGAGTGGTGTGCTTGCAGGAAGAAGAGGTGGTGAAGGTGGATGAGTTTAAATCCCTGGAGTCAACAGTGCAAATTAATGGAGAGTGTGTAGGCAGGGTGGAGTCGGTGGAGAAGAGTGATAGCAGGAGTGATTTGTGATAGAAGGAATGGACAGGATTAGAAATGAGTTTATTAGAGGGACAGCGCAGGTAGCACGTTTTGGAGAAAAGGTGAGCGAGCCGTGATTGAGATGGTTTGGACATGTTCAGAGGAGGGACATGGGGTATATCAGTAGGAGAATGCTGAAGACAGAGCTGCCAGGCAGAAGGAAAAGAGGAAGTCTAAGGAGCAGGTTTATAAGTGTGGTGAGAGAAGAAATGCAGGTAGTTGGTTTGAAAGAGGCAGATGTAGATGATGTGGAGACAGATGATCTGCTGTGATGACCCCTAGCGGGAGCAGCCAAAAGAAAAAGAAAGAAAAAGAAGAAATACCTTGTGAAAGGGGACACACACTCAATAGGCAAAAATAAACTACTAAGCAACTGTTGCTGAAGTAAACCTCACTGTAATTATTTTCATATAATTAAAGTGACAATTCATTTAATTATGAAAACCAGTCAAGAATCTAAATGTAGAGCATAACATGAAACCTTATTAGAAAATGTTATTGCAATGTTTTTCAAGAAACCTATAAAAAAAAAAATATATATATTTTTATATATATATTTTATATAAAATATATATATATATTTATATATATACTGTATATATATAAAATGTGCAAAAGGGAATAGAGGGATGTGATAAATAGAATGTGGCATGGTTGCTGGTACCAGACAAACTGCTGAGAATTTTGCTGAAAGATCTACTGGATTTCTACATACAACACTATTGAGCTGCAGGTCTCACTTGTTGATAAGAAGTCAGCAATGAATAGCCAGAATGTCTGTAATGAAAGTAACTTAAGAACAGTAAACACTTTCTACAAATGTGATGAGCAGAAAAGCATCACAATAATCCATCTTCAGGTAGATGGGCTACAAAAGCACAATCCCTCATCAGTTCAGGTTATGAAACTGAGGTTACATATTTACAAGTTCTCCAAAACTACATAATAAGTGCGATTTGAGTGGGCAAAGGCATTGCCTGATCTTTACAAGGTTCTTTAGATGCAGAATTATTGCTAATCAGATGTTTCTAAACCTCTTTTTTGTAGCCTCTAGTACTTTTACCCACAGTACTGCCTTTCTAAGAAATGTTGGTCCACAATGCATTTCTTGGTGTTGAGTTGTTCCTCATAAAAGCGGCCTCAAAAACCACATTTGCAGAACCACATTATTATCCTTCAGCTTGGATCTTTCAACACATCACCGCTCGAAACGATTATACGGCACAGCGTTTTGTTTGACAAGCTGCCTGACACAAAACAAAAATTGACTTAACTTGATGTGCTTGCATTTTTTCATAACTTATTCCATTTGAAGTCCAGGTCACTGCAGATGTAAATCTGGTCCCAGTGTACCGGTCAAACTTCCCCTCTTTCTCCCATGTGACTCTACCTGGAAGGACAGAATGAGGACAGCTGCTGGAAGGCTGGGGACATAAATACCTGCACCCGGCTCTCTGCATTAGTCTTGTCCCCCCTTCCCCCTTTAATGCAAATCTTCCAGCTTGCACATTAAAAGCCTTGTCTTTGTATGTTTGCATATTTGTCATGAGTCTGTTTGATAGCATCGATGAATTTGAACTTCTTGCACAGTTGAGCAAGTAAAATAAGGTACACTTTTATGGCCAATGCAACTTTCGGTTCCTCCTGCGGCATTTGGGGCAGTGGCGTCAATGCTGGACGAAGCAGATTTGCATATAAAACGATGGGATGACTTGTGGGAGTCTAGCCTTCACTGCCAAAACATACAAAGGGACAGAAAAGCTCATCCAGTGAGGAGTGACACTTCAAACATAATCATTACGAAAATAACAATAATAATAAAGGATAGCACAGGTCGGAGAATGTTCTTTAGAATCGTTTTGTTCCGCCAGACCTTGACAACACACTCAAAAAGCACAGAACTTTCAATTGGTGATGTTTGAAACTGATGGCAACTTTATTTCTCTTTCGTTCTTACCAAATCTCCTGTGTCTCTAAGCAGACGGTGGCTTGTCAGTACTCATTTGACTAAATGGACCCATTACAGCCCTCTGAGGCAAGCAAAGCAGATTTAGGGCGTTGGTGGGGTTTTTTTTTTTTGACACCATTCCTGTTAGAATTAAAGGATTACTTAACAAAAAGCTAATATATTTATTTAAGGTAAAAAATAATGGTCAGGTGATGGCACAATGTCTCCATTCCCATCATTAAATCGTCATTTAACAGTACTCGGCTGAAAGATTCCGAGCTCTACGAATGAATATAAAGCTTCTGGCTCTTTTCCCAGACTCTGGCAGCCTGTGTCATCCCCAAACCCATCAGCTCTGCTGTCTCTGCCATTGGGTTCAACAGCAAGAAGTCAGCTTTGGCAAGGGCTAAACGATGAACTGAGGGCAAAAGGAAAAGTCACAAGGCCGGTAACAAACAAAGAACCGCAAAATGTAGTGACAGGCAAGTTATTTTGCTGAAAACCCACTGTTAATTTGATGATCTCTCGATTGTATTTCAGGGTCAGCTGTACAGCATATAAATTCACTGCAGATCCTCTTGGATGTGTGATGTGTAAATTGGTTTCAAATTGGGGAAATAATAGAAATTCAGTGAGCCAGACTGAATAAAAAAGAGCAATAATCGACATTATTATTATTATACAAAAAGTATATCATCAGATTTCATCTACAAGTAGGTGCAGCCTGAACATTTGATTTCCTTGGTCTATAAATTAGAATTTACTCAAATATTAATAATAACACTAATGTTTATAATTTATATGAAGTACAGATTTGTGCATTTTTTAAAACACAGATTTATGGGTTATGACTATGTTTTTATTTAGTTTTTGCTTGTAATCTTTTCTAATGAATTAATCGGTTTTATTTCCCAAAACATGCACACACTAGTAGCCTGATCAAGCAGTAACTAATGATAAATGACTGCATGCTGTGAATTTATAAGGTTAATGAATATATTGTGTGTTTTTATACACACTTTCATTCCCTTATGAGGTGGGAGGAGGTAGATTAGCGATTAAAAACATTGAATCTGATGATCATGAGTTCAAATCCCAGTCACACCAAGCTGCCATTCCTGGGCTCCTGGGCAAGGCCATTAACCTCAAGCTGTTCAGTAGTATGAAGATAAATAAATGAGATAAATGTAAGTTGATCTGGATAAGGGCATCTGCTAAATGTCACAAATGTAAATGAATGTACATGAGCATAAAAACCTCTGGCCCCTATTGATCCCATGGGTTCCCAGTCCTTAGATGCACACCCTAACCTTTCATGAAAGTGCGATGAAAATAAATAGTATTTAATGTGTTATATTTGTGTTATATATCAGTTTAAAACAAATTATCTGTTCATTACAAATTAGCTACTGTATTCGGTTACTTTTTTATTAGTCTCAGGTATGTATTGGGCAGTAGAGCTATTTGCAGGTGCAGACTAAAATGCTTGATTTTTAAATCCAAAAACACAAGGGAAGATGTAAACGCTGTTAAAATGGAAGAGTAAAGCAATCAACAAGCAGACTATGACACACAAGCACAATAATCAGGAACCAGGAAATGAGACAAAGATCAAAACCATGAAAGCAATCACAATAACAAGGAATGTCAGGAGAACAAGATCTATTGAGCAATACTTCATATTGATTTGAGTGCTTACAGTTTGTATATATAGTATATTTATTTCTCAGTATTATATCAAGAGAACATTGAAATTCAAAATTCCATGTGGAAGTAGTTGCTCAGTGGTTAAAGTTCTGGGTTGATCAGAAAGCTGAGGGTTTAAGCTTTAAAACAATCTGCCACTGTTGGGCACTTGGGCAAGACCCTTAACCCTCTGTGCTCCAGGACCGCTGTATCATGGCTAAACCTGTGCTCTGACCCCAGCTTTACAAAAAGAGAATTTTACTTTATATATATATATATATATATATATATATATATATATATATATATATATATATATATATATATATATATATATATATATATATATTGAGTATCTCTTTTATATTGCTACTGTAACCTTAAAATTTTCCCCTGGGATTAATTGGTAAAGTTGTCTATATGTCTATTGGTTAATCCATATGTAACTTGTATATAAAAATGTATAGCAACATTTATATTACTAGACATATGCAGCATTATTCTAATGCTACATTCAAGTAAATGTGCAAAACAGAAATTTGTATTTGCATTTTTCTTCCCTTTCATTGTGGACATTGTGAATTACCTCCATTACCATTTTTTTTAACAAAGTAACAACAGAAGCCAATATGTCAGCACATTGATGTCCAGGATAAAGAAAGCAATGTGTTAATGATCTTAATGTAAACCAGAGAGTGAAAGCAGTGAAAGTTATGCACAGTGCCAGCCTTAGAGGTTCGGCCAAATTGTTGTTTGTGTAATAGGAGACCTTTACGCTCAAAAGATGCCAACCTTCAGTATTACTTTACATGTCATTTAAAGCTGTATGGAAGAGAAGTATTGAGTTTTAAACAGCATCGCAGTCCTATTAAGAGTGTATTATTATAGCAGACAATCAACTACAAAGCTTCACTCCTATTCATGAGAATAACTTAATTTCATTAATTTCCCCATCAAAACCATCAACTTGCATTCTCGATCCCTTGCCTACAAGTTTCTTTAAACAGATAACTCCAGAGGTAATTGAACCTGTTTTAAAAATAATAAACTCTTCCATTAGCACTGGTTATGTACCTAAATCCTTCAAACTGGCAGTTATCCACCCCCTTATTAAGAAACCTGACCTTGACCCATGTCAGTTGTCCAACTACAGACCAATATCAAATCTCCCCTTTATATCCAAAATTTTAGAAAAGGTTGTAGCACAGCAGTTATGCTCACACCTACTTATGAATAACATTTTTGAAATGTATCAGTCAGGATTTCGGCCTCATCATAGCACAGAGACGACGCTAGTTAAGGTGGAAAATGACCTGTTATTAGCCTCTGATCAGGATTTTGTCTCCTTACTTGTTTCGCTCAACCTTATTGCAGCTTTTGACACCACTGATCACACTATACTACTTTCTGTAGTAGCACACTGTTTCAGCGTGTACGGCTGTCAAAGACCTTGGTGTGATTATTGACCCGAGTCTTTCCTTTGAGTCTCACATGAATAATATCACCAGGATCGCCTTCTTTCACCTTAGAAATATTGCTAAAATTAGAAATATGATGTCGTTACAGGATGCAGTAAAACTAGTTTCTATGCTTTTGTTACATCTAGATTAGACTACTGTAACGCTTTACTGTCTGGGTGTGCGAGTAAGTGCATAAATAAGCTTTAGTTAGTTCAGAATGCAGCAGCAAGAGTCCTCACTAGATCTAGGAAATGTGACCATATCACCCCTGTTTTAATCAGTCTACACTGGCTCCCAATCAAATCTCGCATTGATTATAAAATACTACTACTGACGTATAAAGCACTTAATGGTCTCGCACCGCAGTATCTGAGTGATCCTCCACGCCTACTTAGATCAAAAGGTGCAGGCTATCTGTTGGTTCCTCAAATAATGAAGACTACAGCAGGGGGCAGATCTTTCTCTTATAAAGCCCCACAGTTATGGAACAGCCTTCCAACCAGTGTTCGGGACTCAGACACAGTCTCAGTGTTCAAGTCGAGTTTGAAAACTTATCTATTTAGTCAAGCCTTTTATCAGTAGATATTTCTTAGGTAAAGGCTCAGATCTGGAGAGAACATGGATATAGAGTGTTTGGTGAACTGGTATATTTGTATGCTGTCGTCCCCTGACATTCACACGTTCACTCGGGTTTGTTGACAGTGGTGTGGTGGGTCGTCTCTTATCCCAGAGATCCCTCATATCTGTGTTACCTTCTGGTTCTCCCTTTTATTTATGCTGCCATAGCGAGTCTTGCCGGAGTCCAAACTGCACAGTGATATTAACTTTCATACACTAATAGGGACACTTAATAATCCATATCCTACTCTTCCCGTCACCCTCTTCTCTCTCTCTCTCTCTCTCTCTCTCTCTCTCTCTCTCTCTCTCTCTCTCTCTCTCTCTCGGTCGAGTTAAACATGCTCCTGAGGCTCCAGTGACCACTGTTCCTGCCCCTCTCCCCTCAGTGGATCTTCACACTTCTGTGCAGCTTGGGACGGTCTCTCAACAACACCTTGGGTGGTTCCATGTAATTCCGGAGTAGAACGGGTGCTTTGAGGATGGATTGGACTGTAGTTAATGTCAACAGTCTCCTACACTGACTCAGGAATACAGTTTGCTTCTGATCATCATCACTGTACCCTGCAACATTGTATATCTGCTTCAAATGGACATTTGGTGCAACCCAGATGAGGATGGGTTCCCTCTTGAGTCTGGTTCCTCTCAAGGTTTCTTCCTTATGCCATCTCGGGGAGTTTTTCCTTGCCATAGTTGCTCATCAGGGACAAACATACTTACAAAGAACATATTTACGTTTAATCACGACATTATCTGTGTAAAGCTGCTTTGAGACAATGTTCATTGTTAATAGTGCTATACAAATAAAAATTTATTGAATTGAATTGAATTGTATTAACCTTGGATCTCGAACGTCAAAAGCACTGTTCCTGTCCAAACAAACTGGAACTTTTCCATTCTCACCGTCTCTCTGCTTTATTATAATGTCCATTAGGTGGATCAATCAAAATACTAGACTAATAAATAAAGAAACAGATGCATGATTGAGCACTGACATTTATTTGATCTTGAGAGGAAAAAAATGATGTGGAATTTTTTGTCCTCTTTTGTCTTCTAAGGCTTTCACTGTGCCTCACATTCCACCCACGTCTACTCCCCAGCTGTCTTTCTTGAGACATAATGTATGTAGAGGAAGAAAAAAATTGCTGTGTAGTATACAACGATTCTAGAGGATTAGGGCACTTTTTCGTCAAGTCCTTTATAAACCATGAAAGCAAAGTGCTTTTGAACCTGAGGTAAAATTTCAAGTTGAAAACTTAAATGGTGGATGATGCAATTGTTCACATTGTTGTCATGTTAGTTTCAAGTAGCCATGGACTTTTATTGTCAGCACATGGTGTTTCTCCTAGACCCAAGGTGCAAGACGCATGTATAACATGCACAGTCCTGGATGTTAATAAAGACCAACATGATCCAGAAGCAAACAGAGAGGCAGTGGTACAGTGGTGGTGAGAAAACAAAGAAAAACATGACTGAAACATAACATTAACCATAATGTAGAATGAAAATGTTGTTTAATACGTCAGATATTAGCTCCTGAGAGAATTCAGTTTCCAGCAATCACTAGGCCAAAGTCTCTAAACATGGCCACCCCAGATTTCCCATCTTCCCCTTCAGTCACAAGCTCCTGATTCATTCTGACTCATTGTAGGATCCAAACAGATGTTTATTTAATCATCTATTGTTTATCTGTTTTTATTGATGCAATTTAGTAAGTGAATTTAAGTTAAATATTACAATATTTCTAAACATATACTTTTGTTATAGCAAATGGATCTCCAATTTCAGTTTGTATCGTTTATTAGATGTCATTACGTGTCTTTGTAAATGTTAAGATTGGAGCGGCAACGTTTTTTGACAGTACAACATCTTTTTTTCGGCTTCTCCCATTAGGGGTCGCCACAGCGGATCATCCGCATGTTTGATTTGGCACATGTTTTTACGCTGGATGCCCTTCCTAACGCAAGCCCCCCCATTTATCCGGGCTTGGGACCGGCACTAAGAGCGGCTAGGGTTGGTTCCCTGACCGGGGATCGAACCCGGGGCGCAGCGGTGAGAGCACCGCATCCTAACCACTAGACCACCAGGGAACCCTTTGTCCCAGTTCCCAATTCCCAGTTATTAAAAAAATAAACTTCTAGAAAGAAGATACTGGATTAATCAATTTTCTTCCCAATGTTATATCTAAAAGTGGAGCAGTGTATAAGAATTAGAAGGTTTGCTACCACACTAATGCGCAGTCACATTCACACACTCAGTTTTTAAAAAGATGCTCTCATTCAAAAATCTGATTTTATATTGCCCTTATTCTTGTTTGTTTTTGTACCATTTTTCAATCCTGTTTAAGCCTAGTTTGGTCTGTTTCACCACATTCACCAGACCTGTGCCTGTTTTCTGTTTTTTATTTTCAATTCGGATCTGTTTGCTATTTGTATTTAAAAAATGTCCTTTACTGCTTGTGACTGCTTTACCTTCCACATCACAGTCATGGTTGTGATAGTAACCTGAAAGGAATTGAGCTTAAGAGACCATGCAGTACTGTAATGAGTTGGTGCAAGGGGCAAACAAAGCGACATGTCCATCATTATTGATTTCAGTTGTCGGTCCAATTGTCTGGGGGGTGGATGGAGTTACTTGGTGATGTCTGTGGAGGGTGGCAAAACAGTGTTCAGGAGTCTGATAGCCTGGGGTTAAAAGCTTTTACCTAGTCAGGCAGTCTTTTAACGAATGCTGCACCTTGTTCTGGATGGTAGAAAGTGGATATTTTGTGGGAGGAGAAGGAGGAATCATACACAATACTGGAAATCATGTGGATGCCCTGTAAAGGATAAAGTCTCACCGATGATGCGTTCAGCTGTCAGCACTAACCTCTGTGGGTGCTTGCGATCTAAAATGGTACAATTCCCGGAGCATGACAATGATGTAGCCGGTCAGTAGACTCTCTATGGTGCTGCTAGAGAATGTGGTGAGAATGTTTCAGGTGCAGTTTGGGAATGATTTTCTTAAAACAGGAGAGAAAATGCAGGCAATGCTGGCCTCTTATAGCCATAGTTGGTTGTCAAAGTGAGGTTTTCTGTGATGGTGTGAACGCCCTGGAAAATAGTGTGGTGCTTATCATTCTTTTTACTTTGAACCCAACTGTGACTTCAGGATGACCTGAAGTCAACAATCATCTATTTTGTTTTGTCAACATTTAGAGGTAGATTTATGTTCTGGCACCAGACTGTGAGGTGATCCTCCTTCTCTCCATATGTCTCATCGCTGTCACTGAAGAGGTCAACAACTGTGGCAGCATCGCATGTGTTTTGAGCTGCATCTGGCAGTGTGGCGTTTGGTGCAGTCATGGGTTACCATGGGTTACTTCATGTGACTTCTCCTGGTAAAGTTGTCTATATGTCTATTGTTTAATCCACACGTAGCTTGCCTATATAAATGTATAGCAACACTGATTTTAGTAGACATACGGCTTTCTTCTAACGCTGCATTCGAGTAAATGTCTATAGCATTTTTAATAAGAGAAATTAGTTTTTTTTTTTTTTATTCATTGTAGACATTGTGAATTACCTCCAATACTATTTTATTTAACAGACAATAGAAGCCATTATGTCAGCACTTTAATGTCTATGGCATAACATTTAATGTATTTGGCAGTGCTGTCTTTGGTGCAGTCATGTGTTACTTCATGCGATTTCTTTTGTAGCAACAACTGGTTGTTTTTACCAATACTAATAAAAATAATTATTTAATTTTGATTTTATGAAGATGCTTCATTAATTGATCCTATTGGTGTTTCTAATGTACCTGCCTATCTCTTGCAGAAAAAAAAAGAAATGATGATCTGAGGCTTATCTTAGTAGCGGTACTAATGAACTAATGAAGTTTCATTTTACATTTGATAGAATTTACAATATCAAAAAAACAATAACACACAAACATCTCCCATTACTTGCTAGCCTTCTATTACGAGATTGCAACTGGGTAACAAAAATTCCACAACAAGGATAAGTTGATTAACTATCATTCACCAGCTGTCTACTAACCTGGAGGATAAATAAATGCTTTACCTGTTTATCAAGAAAGTTCTTATTGATCTTGAATCCATGCTCTTTTTATATTTTTATCTAGTCACACACTCAGAAAACCATTCATCATTCTCCTTCACACCTTCTTTCCACTGGTAGGCTGCCATATCTTGCCAGTCACCACAATCAAGCTTCTTTCATGCCTAGAGTTCTACAACTGATGACATACAATGCTTTTTTTTTTTCTATTTTACCTGCAACACCTGCGACACCTGCAAAAATCGTCTGCACTGTTGCTTAAAATATTTTTTCAACCCCCCCACTACCAGCAGTGTATTAACTCCAATTAGTTACTGAAAATAGGTGCAAATACAAGGTGCAAAATAAGTGTATGTAGCAACCAAACTGCACCAAATAGATGTTGTGTAAAATGTGATCTCACCATGCAACTACAAAACAATCTGGTGACTGCCCAAGCACCACAATTACATTATAGTAATCCCTCTCCTATTGCAGGGGGTTACTTTCCAGACCCTCCCCTGATAGGCAAAAATCTACGAAGTGGCAACCGAATATGTATAAAGTACAGTATACAGAATATCTGTGTATCTTAAGGCTTTATAAACCATCCCAACACTCTTATAAACCTTTCTTCTGCTCTTACACACTTTCAATATTCTTAAACCTACGCAATTTTAACATAGAAAAGTCTATATGAAGATACAACTTGAATGATGAAAATGACGATGAAGGTGATGATGATGATGATGAAATGAATGTACTGCACACCCAAGAAAAGCATTACAACTCTTTTGAAAGCTTAATTTTTTAGGCTAGAAAATGCTTATTTTACCACAAAAAAAATGTCAATAAATCAGCGGAAAATCCGCAAAACAAAATTAGATATGTTCCATGTAAAAACCCGCGTAACAGTGAGACCGCGAAAGCTGAACCGCGATGTGGCGAGGGATTACTGTATATTCACATTTTTTTGTTGTTGATATATTCATCTTTGCACAGTCGGTTGCAAGTTGTTCAGAAAGTGTAGGATTCCCCTGGAAGGCAAACACTGATTGTGAGTGATCTTTTTTGGGAACTATACAAACTTCTGGATATCACATATGGGCTTAGTAAAAAACAATTTTAAAGGTCTTAAGGGTTTAATGATATATCATTAAAGCTTAGAAATGAATTTAGAGGCATTAATTCCACATTCTTGGGTAAGTAACATAATCATTAAAGGAATCTAATATATGAAGATTAGATTCAATGGAGAAATAAAACCTAATGCAGTAAACAGAGAAAATATTCACACTGGAGCCTTCTTGTTTTAACTTATATCCACAGTATAACACAACACACATTCGCTCCTGACCACTTCACCCTTAATCCCACAGTGGACTTCGTAGCAGACATACAGTACACATCGATGCAAGATTCTGCCTATAACAGAACCATGTACACTTTTTATTCTTTGACCTTTGACACTAAGTGCTCAGTGGGGATTTAATGACTCCATCTCTAAATGCTGTTGTGTTTGAGCATTAGCTGCTGGGAAGAAATGTCAAGCTAATCTTGTGACACGGAATTACACAGCGAGGCCACATCTTGGCTGCTGAGGTGCTGAGGTGTTCCGAGCTTTGTGATGCATATAATCCCCGAAATAAAAACAGCCTCCAGGGGTTTTTCCATTTACATATACATGTTATTTTGCCTGTCTTTTGCCTATTCCGCAATATTGCAAATCATCAGCTATAATATAGAAAGTTAACTGGAAGCTTTCCCAGTTTTAAAGTACTCTACATTTTAGAGATTTGTTGGCAAATTTGAGATTTGAGATGATTTGGACATGTACAAAGGAGGGACATGAATTATATTGGTAGAAGAATGCTGAGGATGGAGCCACCAGGTAGGAGGAAAAGAGGAAGGCCAAGGAGGAGGTTCATGGATGTGGTGAGGGAAGACATGCAGGTAGTTGGTGTGAAAGAGGCAGATGTAGAGGACAGGGTGGTATGGAGACGGATGATCCGCTGTGGCGACCCCTAATGGGAGCAGCCGAAAGAAGAAGAAGTTGGCAAATTTGAGATGGGAATTGGGTGCCATTTGGGGCATTATTTACAAAAATGTAAAAAAATTGTAGGTAAGAACATCAATAGTAAAAAATTGCTTCCCTTTGTCCATCTATCTATGCTTCTAAAGAAAGCATGTGTAAGAAATCCTTACTTTTTTTTTTACCTGTTGCAAGTATTATGAAGACTGCCCTTAAAAATATGTACCTCTCTAAGTATGTTGTGTGTGAATATATATATATATATATATATATATATATATATATATATATATATATATATATATATATATATATATATATATATACACATCTGTTATGTGCGATTTGACAAGTACAACTATCTCACAAAAGCAGTCAAACCCAACAAGTACATCCAGGAAGAAAATGTATCAGTAATGCACTTGGACTGGAAAGTCTTTTGGGCTGTTTTGTGCATTATGTGAAATATGGGCAAAGTAGAGAGATGAGAGCATACAAAAGAGACTGTAACTCAGCTGAGCTATTTTTGTCACTTTTTTTTTTTCCCCACCCCACTGTGTGCAGTGAGGAGTTGAGGTTGGCCCTTTGGGGAGGGGGGATGTGGAGTAGGCGGGAAACTGCTGCCGACTACAAATGAGAACAGCAACCTTCGCTCTGATCCCATCAGCGACACTCTAAAAACACACTTTTCCCCTGATGGAAAGCTGAAACATAGAACGAAGGACATGATGCGTGCTTCGCACATGTATATTATAGCGTGCAATAATTATGAGTTACGTATTCCAGTTTAGGTGCCTGGGAAAAAAGAGGCGCTTGATTAGACTAAAGGAAGTGCATTGAACCCCAGTTCATGTGACTTAACACCATGCTATTCTTTTTCATTTATCTATCTATCTATCTATCTATCTATCTATCTATCTATCTATCTATCTATCTATCTATCTATCTATCTATCTATCTATCTATCAATTATATATATAGAAAATTTTATATATATATATATATATATATATATATATATTTATATATATATATATATATATATATATATATATATATATATATATATATATACAGTGGGTACGGAAAGTATTCAGACCCCCTTAAATTTTTCACTATTTTTTATTTTGCAGCCATTTGCTAAAATCATTTAAGTTCATTTCTTTTCCTCATGAATGTACACATAGCACCCTATATTGGCAGAAAAACACAGAATTGTTGACACTGTTGCAGATTTATTAAAAAAGAAAAACTAAAATATCACATGGTCCTAAGTATTCAGACCCTTTGCTCAGTATTTGGTAGAAGCCCCCTTTTGATCTAATACAGCCAGGAGTCTTTTTGGGAAAGATGCAACAAGTCTTTCACACCTGGATTTGGGGATCCTCTGCCATTCCTCCTTGCAGATCCTCTCCAGTTCTGTCAGGTTGGACGGTAAACGTTGGTGGAAAGCTATTTTTAGGTCTCTCCAGAGATGCTCAATTGGGTTTAAGTCATTGCTCTGGCTGGGCCATTCAAGAACAGTCACAGAGTTGTTGTGAAGCCACTCCATCGTTATTTTAGCTGTGTGCTTAGGGTCATTGTCATGTTGGAAGGTAAACCGTCAGCCCAGTCTGAGGTCCAAAGCACTCTGTAGAAGGTTTTCGTCCAGGATATCCCTGTGCTTGGCTGCATTCATCTTTCCCTTGATTGCAACCAGTTGTCCTGTCCCTGCAGCTGAAAAACACCCCCACAGCATGATGCTGCCACCACCATGCTTCATTGTTGAGACTGTACTGAACAGGTGATGAGCAGTGCCTGGTTTTATCCACACATACCGCTTAGAATTAAGGCCAAAAAGTTCTATCTTGGTCTCATCAGACCAGAGAATCTTATTTCTCACCATCTTGGAGAACTCCATGTGGGTTTTCATGTGTCCTGCACTGAGGAGAGGCTTCCGTCGGGCCACTCTGCTATAAAGCCCCACTGGTGAAGGGCTGCAGTGATGGTTGACTTTCTACAACTTTCTCCCATCTCCCGACTGCATCTCTGGAGCTCAGCCACAGTGATCTTTGGGTTCTTCTTTACCTCTCTCACCAAGGCTCTTCTCCCCCGATAGCTCAGTTTGGCTGGTCGGCCAGCTCTAGGAATGGTTCTGGTCGTCCCAAACGTCTTCCATTTGAGGATTATGGAGGCCACTGTGCTCTTAGGAACCTTAAGTGCAGCAGAAATTTTTTTGGAACCTTGGCCAGATCTGTGCCTTGCCACAATTCTGTCTCTGAGCTCTTCAGGCAGTTCCTTTGACCTTAATGATTCTCATTTGCTCTGACATGCATTGTGATCTGTAAGGTCTTATATAGACAGGTGTGTGGCTTTCCTAATCAAGTCCAATCAGTATAATCAAAAATTTCTGGACTCAAATGAAGGTGTAGAACCATCTCAAGGATGATCAGAAGAAATGGAGAGCACCTGAGTTAAATATATGAGTGTCACAGCAAAGGGTCTGAATACTTAGGACCATGTGATATTTCAGTTTTTCTTTTTTTATAAATCTGCAAAAAGGTCAACAATTCTGTGTTTTTCTGTCAGTATGGGGAGCTGTGTGTACATTCATGAGGAAGAAGAATGAACTTAAATGATTTTAGCAAATGGCTGCAATATAACAAAGAGTGAAAAATTTAAGGGGGTCTGAATACTTTCCGTACCCACTGTATATATATATATATATATATATATATATATATATATATATATATAAATGATAGATAGATAGATAGATAGATAGATAGATAGATAGATAGATAGATAGATAGATAGATAGATAGATAGATAGATAGATAGATAGATAGATAATGTGTGTGTGTGTGTGTGTGTGTGTGTGTGTGTGTGTGTGTGTGCGTGCGTGCGTGCGTGCGTGCGTGCGTGCGTGCGTGCGTGCATGTGTGTGTGTAAATGTATATTCAGTCTAGAACACATCAAGTCTTAAAATATAAGCCAGCTAGCAAAACAACAAAAAAATGTATTTATCATTCCTCATGTAAAGCATTCCTTTCTAATGCCTGCTCCCTATTTCATACTTTTCATTTTGCTAACCCTAACCCTAAAAAAAAGCTAAATCAGGGGTCTTATCTATCAATCATATGCACACAAATACAATAGCATCTTTGGCTAGAATCATCCTTCAGTCCAAACATCTGGCAGAGTGTTATCCAGGGTATTGAGGAAGACTGCTTGACTAGTCAGGAATAAACACTTTTCCCTATAGGTCTTCATTAAGCTTAACAATGTGTATGCAGTTTTCCAAGCTATAAATCTAACAAAATCCAAAATGGGAAAACAATAAAACAAGTGTCTTGTGAATTCTAAATTAATTTCAAATTGATAACTCAGAGTAAACAAAGAGAAGAGCCTGGGTAGAAGTTTGCAATGCTGGAAGACTCACCCTGTAATGTGGGGAGGCTCTGTGGTCAGAAGAACCTGTGGTGGTTTGTCTCGCTCAATGAGCCATACTTTGTAGCGGCCTTTTTGCCTGGGGTGCAGAAATACAGTCACGTCCAACCCACAGGGTCGATGGATAGACCGAAGCCATGGACTTAGAACCCAGGGTCCTCCCACAGCCGAGCCGTTCACTAACACAAAGCGACCTGAAAATCAAATGAAATAGGAAAGTGTTAAATGAATGAATTAATCTGTTAATTAAAGTCTGTCATTTCTCTTTTTTTATTTGGAAAGAATCTATGTGTTTGCTGGAGGCATCTCAAGAGAATGCCTCGCTCTGGACTACTAGTGAATCCAAATATGAAGCCGGGAGCTCAAACACCGAAATTTGCACAAAAAGCCGAAGACATGGCTGGGCGGAATGAAATGACAGCACACAAAAAAAGTAAGAAAGAAATAATGAAAGAGAGGGGAGAAATCAAAGCTCTCTCTGTGGGCTTTGATTTAGAAATATCTCTCTCTCTCTCTCTCTCTCTCTCTCTCTCTTTCTCTCTCTCCCTCACTGATATATAAAGCTCCTTCATTCGGTAACTTTTTTTTTCAGAGAGCAGAGGAAAGAAGAAAGGCAAAAGGGCAGCAAGGCCTTCTTTTAACGAGAAGAAAAATAAAAACATTACCAGAGACAAGAAACATCCAAATGCCCCATTTCCAGTCCTCAAACAGTATCTGTATTTTTATTTATTTTTTTATCAGAAGTCATATCAATCAATAATCAATAAATTAGCCCTATATGTTGAGAGATCCAAATTCAGACTAATACTTGTTTAAACCCACAACATTTCAGGAAATGGAAAATATGAAATCAATGAACTATTGGCAAAATTGTTCAGTATATAATCGACTAAATCATAAAAAGGGTATTTTTAAAGATAAATCGTCAGTGGGGGAAAGTATTCAGTATTCTGACCCCACAAGCTAGTAGTATTAGCACTTGGTTGCAAAACTGTTGTTGGTAATTACAGCTTTGTGAAATCTACAGTAAGATGTAATTAGCTATTTGAAGCATTGTCATTCAGTGTTGGCTGATTTCCTTTCACAAATCGCATTTGGTACCCAAGTTTATGCAGGTCCCTCTAAAGGACTCATCTGATTCTTCAACATCCTCGACAAATTATCAATGCAATTTAAGAGACTGGCTGGCACATGCAAGAACTTGTTAAATCATTAAGGCTGAATGGCAAATGTAGGGAAATACTTACAGTAGATTTATTCGACTTAGCAGATTTAGCTGGCTATAATCTTATACAGTAAAAACCTATTGTACGAGCAACTAGTAGTACGAGCAAACGAAGATACGAGCGACCTTGCTCGCAAAATTTTACGCTATTTTGCAAGCAAATTTCAAAGGCACGAGCAAACCCACGCTTCCGGTTCCCCGCTTTCGGCCGAGGGTAGCATCAGTCGCTTAGTTGATCTCGTGTCACTCGTTTGCTCTCGTTGTTAAGTGCAGCAAAAACTTAACTTTTTTAGTTATATTTTTATTTCACTAGAAGTCTTGAAAAACGTCTCCAAAGAAAATCAGTGATGGTGCTGCGAAAACGAAAGTAGATAGAATTATCATTGAAACCAAGAAGGAAATAGTCGAAAGGTACGAGCGTGGTGCGCTTCTTACACTCGCAATCAACCACTACCACATGGGTAAGTGTTAAATTATGTTTACTGGTAATTTGAGGTGTATTTGTTTTTTAAAATAGGCTACAAATACTTTTTAAGTGCAGAAATAAGTGATCGAATGAGGTCTCGGAACGGATTAAATCACTTTTACATTAATTCTTATGGGGAAAACTATTTTGAACATACGAGCAAATGGACTTACGAGCAATATTCATGAACAAATTAAGCTCGTCCAACGGGGTTTTACTGTAGTATCAAGTTGACTAAAATTAGACAAACACTAAAACAATTCAGATGACTAAAATATAACTAAAACTAAATGCCATTTTAGTGAAAAGTCTATAGGACAATACAAATTTGCTGTTCAATAGCACTGTTCATTGTTATTTTATATATATATATATATATATATATATATATATATATATATATATATATATATATATATATATATATATATATATGCGAAAAGTTAGGTGATGGCACAAGTGTAATGAAACTGAGAAAACAATATGGACAATCTTTCTGCTTTGGGTATAATACAGTTGGCTGAAGTGTATGTTTGGTCTCAGGTCTAGTGAAGCTCATTATCTCAGGGTTTCTCCGCTTCAGTTCTGTCATATAAGCGATATCACATTTATTCTGGTTAACCATATGTGACACAAAAGTGTTGTTATGTTGGGTTGATTATAGATGTTATGTCTAGAATGAAGCATTGTGTGTTTAATGTAACAAAAAAAAATCCAAATGATGTTTTGTGAGGCCTGATATTAGTCACCCGAAAAAATTGAATATATTCTGATAACAGCATGTCCTGAAATATTTTATCTCCAAAAATGGCAATAATTACACTATTATATTCTTTAAAGAATGGCATCTTACTTTCCTGTACCAGAAATCTTTATTTCCTTTCTTTACTTCCTTAATTAATTTGTAACTAATATTTGAGGTTTATATATTCTCATACGACTTATAACTTAATGAATTGATAAATTAACAGCTCCTTGAATTAGAGTCTTCAGTCGTGTGAATTTGGGAGAGTGTTCTGGATGTAGTTTTTTTCGCCAAATATCAGTACTTTTGTAGAGCTATATATTCAAATGTCACTCGCCAATAAGAGTAAAATGCTGGAAAATTCACACCCACGAAAAGCTGGTGCCAACATAAACTTGCAAAACACTCGGAAGCACATTTGTAACAAAGTATGCTGCTTATCTGAAAGGTTCGTTATTCTTACCGAAAAATGTGAACGCTTGGACTTGTTATTGAGGACAAAAAGAAAAACAGGGTGTGTGTAAATTTCTGTGTAAATGTGACATTTAGAACTGAGAACTGTTTTTTTTTTCTTTTTTCTTTTTGTAAATGCTTAAAACAGAACACTTAACTATCCAAAAGCAGCAAACCTGAATGCTGCAAACATGAGGGAAAAAAAGGAAAGGTGCGCATGAAAGTATTTCACACCAATTTCTTCAGCCCAGGTTTCATAAATGAGGCCAATTTGTGAATCTTTGTGAATCTACTTCAGCCATTTAGCAATTTAAATGCAGCCTTTTAAATGCGACATGGTGGAATTTTCAATTTGCTGGGTTAACATAGTTGGACCAAAAAAAAAATAAAAGGAAAAAAGAAATGCAAAGTTCTGAAATATAAAAGTGGCTGAATTAAAATACTGTCTGAAATGGTCCAGGGGACTAAGGAAACAGTAGCCTCATTTGTACCCTTATGAAAGCGTGTTTATCCACTTTTTTTTATGATGATTTGAGTATTTATTTTATCTTGCTGCTAATTTGAACTGGAGCCCATTATAGACCCAAGTGCTATATGCATGGTTCACAATACACTGTCAGAAAAAGCATGGGCTGCTTTGGGGCATTTTTCCAGGAAGTTCCACAGGCTACACATTTCTATAACCATGCTGGCTGCACAAAGTACCTCATGCAGTAAACAAAGGAACCTATTAAAGCTTTTAGGCCTCTTATTGCATGGTGAACAAACTAGCCAGTATAAAAGAAATAGCAAAAAAAAATACTAAACTTTGGAATAAACTTATCGGATGCTTACACAAAGCTGAAGACTGTTCAGTTTTGGTAGTTTAGAAGAACCTAAAATGGTCTTCTGATCTTTAAGCTTAACCACATTAAAGTATTTTGAATACATGCTTTGTTACTAATGGGAATAAAAAAAATAAAAATAAATAAAAGCAATTAACATTTTTTTTTCCAAAAAACATTACATCGGCTGGTGACAATAAATTCTGTGTAAAAGTGAGTATAAATGTGACATTTAGACCTGTTAATTAATTATTATTATTATAATATTTTTTTTTTTGTGTATCACAGATTGTGCCAAACAGAGTTCATCTAAGGAAAATGTAAAAAATGTCTGAAGAAAATAGTTTAGCTCATATCATTTACACAACTGGGATGTTGAGGGTTAGGAGCTTTGCTCCAAAGCCCACCAGTGGCATCTTGGTGGTGCTGGGACTTGAACTCACAACCTTCTGATCAAAGAATCCAACGTTTTAAACACAGCTACATAGTCGATGAATTTTGAATTTACTGAAAAGTCAAAGGCAAATAGCCAAACAGGTATATCAGTAACATGCCATTTTCTCCTGCAGAGCTGCTACTAAACATTTGCCCTCACCGGGATTTTGTGTAACTCACAGAAGATCAACTTCTAAAATACTCAAATCGGTATCTGGTATGAACAACCATGCCATTGTCAAAATGACCGAGATCACATATTCCTTATTCTAATGCTTGATGTGAGTATTACCAGAAGCACTGGACCTGTTTCTGCATGATTTCATGCATTGTACTGCTTCCATATGATTGGCTGATTCTGTAGATGCATCATTGAGCAGGTGATACGGGTCTTTAATTAAATCGGTCAGTAATTATAGGAATTTAACTGAATATAAATGCATTGGAATACAAATATGAAATAATATAGATTGCCATTTTAGGATACAGACCATTTCTGGTTCTGCGTATTAATTAAAAAAGATTAAATATAAAAAAAATGATACATAAATAAACGTTCAAGTTTAGGTTACACTCATAGTGGCATTGCGTTACTGCCACAGTAGATAACTCACAAGTGTGACACCATTAGGACAGAACTGGGATCTTAAACTTCTGCAGCTATTTTTTTTTTCTTTTTTTAATTTGCCAAGCAAATCTTTTGCAATACATTCACGTTTATCATAAGGTAGGAAGTAAATTACTTACGTGCTATCAGTCCAGCCAACTGCTACAAGACAATTTGCCTCCTGACTGATAGTTACAACGAAAAAAAAATTATAATCAACAGCAGGAAAGCACACCTCCTCATTCCCATGCACCATTACAAATTTAATCAGCGCAAAGCTTTGACTTGACAGAATGCCAAAAAAATGTGCCAGTGTTTGCAAGTCTGGCATTCTGCACAGGAAACATGGGGGGGGGGGGAGTTATAAATAAATAATTACACTTCCATTGTAATGAGAAGCCTATATTTATATTTAATTTATCATTAGCCATACTTTTAATTGTAGATCACAGCATATTACTAAAACAGGTTTAAATTTTGTAGGGAACAATTAAGGGAGGAGAAAACTAATTTAAAGCCAAAAGCATGACTAAACAGCCACACACAAACATCTCCCTCTAGTGAGCCCAAATAAATATCTCGGAACCACCCTAAACCGTGAAGTTATTTCCATGTTATTTCCATCTTATTTAGAGCATTTGGCGCCTTTGTCATTGCATTAAGAAATGGAAAAAGGAACTTTTCTATTCAATTTTAAATGTAATTTTCTTTTAAGGAAGAGAAAAAGGAAGAGAAAATAACTAATAAAAATTTCTTTTTTTTTTTTTGGAAAAACAATCATAAGCAATCTAGGTGGCAATAGGCATAAATGATAAAGCTTTTGCATGTCAGATAAGTGAAGAATAATACATGAAGAAAAATCTGCCATGGCATGGCGCCTCTAACGTCCCAAAGTAATACTGATTTTCGAACAGCATGCCATAAAGTGTTTTATCGTTTTTTTTACACTGGAGAAAAAAACGAGAAGGAAAAAGTATCACAGAATTTTAGATGTCTGTATGGGTTCCAGGTGAGTGAATTGAGTTGCATGAACACAATTTGTTTTTATGATTCGATAGTGTATTTTCAAAGGCCCTGAATAAAATGTCAAAAAAAAAAATTTGCTCAAATATATTCATGTAGATTTAATAGCTGTATTTTCGTTCCACAATGCTGACAGAGGAGAAGGATTTGATTTGCTTGCAGATACATTTTTAGAGGATATTTACAAGACAGACTTTTAAAGAAAAGCTGGACATTGTGATAAAAAAGTCACTCAGAACAGTTCAAACCAGTTGTTTCATGAACAATGAATACGTTTGCGTTTTCTTCCTACTGCACAAAAACACAATTAGTCTTAATTTAAAATCTTTAGGTCAACCGTAATGCATGGAAAAATGCAAAATAAAATGCACAGAAAACCCAGCATCATTTAATGAAATTAATACTGATGCTTCTGCTGGAGATAATGTATGCAGGTGGTGCATGTTGAATTGTGTTCATTAGGTTTCTTGCTTTAGTAATAGCATTCACTTACACTGTATGAGATACCTGTCTGTGATACTGCGCTCTGTTACTCTGCGTTTCCGTTTAATATTGATTAATGATATTTCTATATATTACTATTAATGTTTCTATAGCTGTGGGGTCATAATGACAGTATTAAAAAAAGGTGGATTCACTTAAGTAGGACACTATAAGGAATAGGGTTAGGCACAACCCACCGCTTAAAAACTTTCTTTCGGCTTCTCCCATTAGGGGTCGCCACAGCGGACCATCCGCATGTTTGATTTGGCACATGTTTTTACGCTGGATAGCCTTCCTAACGCAACCCTACCCATTTATCCGGGCTTGGGACCGGCACTAAAGCTTGTGCAACCCTAATGGCGGGGGTCGGTTCCCTGACCGGGGATCGAACCGGGCCCCAGCGGTGAGAGCGCCGCATCCTAACCACTAGACCACCAGGGAACCTACAACCCACCACTTACATTTATGAAAATGTAAAGAGGGATGAGCACAATCCAATATTTATACTGTATAATGACATGACCAAAGATGACTCCAAATTGAATTTAAACCTGGGATGAGTCACAGCAACTGATCACTTAGCAGTTTTTGTCTGTTCTATTCTCACAATTTGCCACGTTAAACACCATACAGTGATTTAGAGATGTATAAATGTAGTCCATAACGCAAATCTAGGATCACTGGTAGACTCTAATGATCAAACTCTTGATGTCACCCAAATGAGGATGGATTCCCCTTTTGAGTCTGGTTCCTCTCAAGGTTTCTTCCTCAGTACATCTAAGGGAGGTTTTCCTTGCCACAGTCGCCACGGCTGCTCATCAGGGATAAATACACACCGTTCACCTTAACTGTTGATTTCTGTAAAGCTGCTTTGAGACAATGTCTGTTGTGAAAAGCACTATAGAAATAAACCTGACTTGACTTGACTACTTGACTACATTTTAAAGTGTTATAACGTACTTTCTAATCTCGAGTTTGAAGTGTATGATATAAATTGTGCACAAATGTAATCCTGTCTCAAAGTCACAAGCATAATTTGAAGGTTCTGGCAAGAGTTTGGAGTAAGAGTTCTCCTACTGTGTGTTTGCAACAATAGAAAGCTCCCGTTAATAAGGTTTGAAGTTTAGAAGCATGGAACATTGAATTGTAGAAATGATCACAGTATAGTTCTTATAGATCAGTACTTTTACTTTTGATACTTAAGTGCATTCGAGAGCAAGTACTTTGTACTTTTACTTAAGTACAAATTCAAAAGGAGTACTTTTACATTTACTGGAGTAATAAGGTCATTAAAGGATGTACTGGACCAAGTGAAAATTTAGAATCCTAATGATTTTGCCTCTTGTTTTGTTTCTATTAGCAAAGATCATCTAAATGACACAAAAAATGATCTGCATAAAGTTTCACATAAACTAATTCAATTATGTTTACGGGTTTTCTGGATCTTGACCCGTTTTGAGTGCACAAATGTTTACTGGAAAAACCTTATATACTGTACATTTAAATTACACCTGAGTCGGCATCATTTTTTTCCCCCCACATCCAAAATGTATGGATATCTTCTAAAAGCCTAATATATACTACAAGACAAAATGCCCTGTGTTGTCTGAAGATGTGAAGAATTGAGTCTCATAAGAGGCTCTACTCCAGTATATGGCCATGCTCATTGCACTGATCACACTGCACTGTTTTATCTCCATGCACTCAACACCTGTTTGTTTGATTCATATTTGCTACCTCATTTTCGGTTCCCAGAATCATTGTCTGACACCAGGAACCTTTGATCTCCATCAGTCTTTGTGATGTACGAAACAAAAGGCCATGTCAAGCACAACGAGGATTGGCAGAGCAAAAAAAAGCACCAAAAGACACTCTCAACTCCATCTCCAGAGCTGAGATAAAAAAAAAAACATAACAAAAAAGTCATGTAGCATCAGAGCAAACAACTAACTGAATGTCTATGGGATTTCATGTTCAAAGCCTTTCTCTCTCTAATGTTCCCTGAAACAGCACTACCAGCACAAGTACTATCTGTAACACATGTATTGGAAATCTGTGTAAAAAAAAATGCTTCACTGCAACAGAGAGGATTTATATCCTGGATGAGGCCATAATGTTGTAGGTAAGCACTGCTGAGACATGCAGTCCAGCTCTGAAAGTACTACTGTGGATGAACATTCAATTGAACAAAATAATATGAAAACATATGCATGTGTGTATTTATTTTCTTGATTGTTTGCTTCATTTGTTTTAGCTATTTATTTCTAACATAATTTTGTTTTTGTAATATAAAAAAAACTTTCTTTCGGCTTCTCCCATTAGGGGTCGCCACAGCGGATCATCCGTATGTTTGATTTGGCACATGTTTTTACGCTGGATGCCCTTCCTAACGCTGGTTTCCTAACGAACCCGGGCCGCAGCGGTGAGAGCGCTGCATCCTAAACACTAGACCACCAGGAAACCTTTTTTTTTTTTTTTTTTTTTTTGGGAAACTATAGAACAATCACCTTCAAGATTTCCTACAATTTTACCAAACAATGACAACAGCAAAAACAAAAATAATGTCCGATAATTGTTGAATATCCTTTGTAAAGTATCTATCTTTTTTCCCTTTCCCAGATTATTTAGATCTATATAAAATTTAAAACAAGAATTAAATTAAGAAAAAAATGATATTGAATAAACAAGGCTTCCCCCAAAAAACTGCTGCTCAATCAATTGAAACATTAAGAGATATGTATCAGCACTTGAGCCATCCTTTTAACTGTAAATAGAGCTCCAAAGTCAGATAAAATGCCTTTTCTACTACTTCTTCCTCAGGCACTGTTAAAAACAGCAAAATGCAACTGGTGTCATTTTAAAGCTACTGAAGAGAAAACTGTTTTAACGTAGTTGTGTAACAATACAACCTATAAAATGTGAGACATAATAATCCAGAATTCTGTCATGATGCAATTATATCACTAATATTTCGCTTGCATAACTTGCATTAACTTACATGCTTATTTTTTATTCCTACACTTTAAAATGTTGAAAGTTTGGTTGTTTTTCTATTGAGGAGAATAAATTAATTTTATTGTTAAAACTCGGTGGAATTTTTTTCCATTTCTCTGTATTTCGTTAACCAAGAAATTATAAAGACATCTTATATAATATTCATAGTTTTAATAGTTACATGTCTTTTGCTACACATTTATAATTTTCCTTGTTACATGCTAGGATAGCAACCAGTGGTATCTCTCATTCATTTATTTATCCATCGATAATGACGAGCAATAATCCGATCAATCGATTTTTTTATTTGAAAAGATGTCATAGTTCTGCATCTAAATTACAGATGTGGTACCAGGAAAGCTGTTTCAGTTTTCCTGTTCCTTACATCCCTCGCGTGAGACAGCAGTCCATTGGTGTCTATGCAGCTTGTGGTCATGTAAGCTGACAGGTTTGTGCAATAAAACGCTGTGGCTTGCTGTGCCTGTAGCTAAAGTACCATGTGAGGAAGCTGTTTATTGTTGTCTTTGTGCTGAGATCAGTGTCACTCCTGTCCACTGAGACTGCTTTTATAGGAATCTGTTTTCAGGCGCAAGAGGTTGATAATAGTCGAACATCGCATTTGCACTTTTATGGTTATTTGCCCAAATGCCTCTGGATGCGCAGGCTATGTGATAAAATTAGCTTTGCTACCTATATTCTTTTTTACTACCGCCATGCAGAGGGGTAGCTTTTACCAGCATGAGGAAACAAAACTTAACTAAACTGGGACAAGTATATGAGCATCTGTTTTAATCTGTTTAAATCTAAATCAATTATTACAACTAATTAATTATAAACACTAAATGTAATTAGGATATCTGGTTAAAATCCAGCACATTCTATTTAAATGAAACTTCACTTTATGATTATTATTTTTGTGGGGAAAAAATAAACAGTCTATAAACATTTGAGTGGTCGGTAAGTAATTATCAAATTATTTACCTCCAGCAAAAATGCTTTTTAGTGTTTGCAGCACATCCAGATTCAATCCCAGGAACACTAAAATATGTGATGCTGGAATATACCCTCAACACATACAGTATAATCACACATACAGTACATATTCATACACACAATTATGGACCAATCAGCACAACCAATCCACCTGCTAGCATTTTTTGCAAAGTAGAAAGAAGTTGAAAGAAACTGATTTGAAAAACATGCACAGACGATCACGATTGAACTTAAGACTCCTGAGCTATTATGCTACCTGCTACCACCATTTGGCCCATTACCAAATAAATTAGCACCACTAGATCTTCTCAAAATACTTTCATAGCTTTAAATAGTTTGTATTTTTTTGTCTGAAGCAATGAATCAAAACAAATGTGTCATTTCATCAATCTTAATGAGACTGTAGAAATAAAATACTCTTAAAAAGACTTTATCACTTTGTAGGAAGATATTAATGGGTGCTGTCACAGTAGAAAGAGGAGGAAGATTAGAGTCATATACACCTAACTACAAACTAACACAGTTTTCGATCAAGTGTTCCAAAAAGTTGTTATTTAGTTATTGTAAATTCAACTTTAGTAAAAAATATTTCAGAGACTGGTGCCTCACTACTAAACTAAATGGAGCAAAGGGTCTGTGAACACATTGCAGTTAAACCACATTTGTTTGTTACCACAGTAGCTGTACACTGGACAGTATTCTGGACATATCGTCTGGTCATAATGTTTGGTGATCAGTCACTAACCTATTCTTCCATTCAAGTGGAAGTGGTAGCTAAGTGGTTAAGATGCCAGGCTTCTGATTAAAAGCTGGGCCCTTGAGCAAAACCCTTAACCCTCAATCCAGCACATTCTATTTAAATGAAACTTCACTTTATGATTGCTCTGGATCAGGTCATCTGCCAAATGCTGTAAATATAAGCAAAAAGGCTTCATGTGCTGATAGACAGTGCACAGAGACCCACATTTACATAATCTGCTTAATTCTGATTCTATGACTCAAAGGATTCTCAATTCACCCCAATATCATCTGCTTACAGATTTCTGCCTAAATCTTTTAATGTATATCATAATTTTGTTCCGTGCATGTGTATGCATGTGCAAGTAATACTACTACAACTACTAATATTACTACTATTACTAATGATAATAAAATAATAACAATAATAATAAATTGCTAATGGAGTAATAGTTACCTTTACACCAATACCTTAGGTCAGACTTATCCGCTGGCCCAATTTAAAGCTCAGAAAATAAATGTGAGCCCTTATCTTCCTCTATAATCCTGATCTAATACATATGCAAATAAATAAATAACTTCCGTCTGTCCATCAAAAAATTTTCAAGGTAAAATATTTCATAGCTGGAAAAATAAAGTAGCAAAAAAAAATCACACAATATTGCATAATATTTAAATGATCACTGATCCTCACTATAAGAAATGATAATTATTCTACCTTTTAGATTAATTATAATTTAATTTAAGCATAAGATTCTTATGTGGTTTTTAAACATCCCATTCCACATTTAGTCCCCATTTACTGATACAATAACTTCCACTCTTCTGGAGTGGGATGTGCCACTAGATTTTGGAATGTGGTTGTAAAGAGATTTGTGCTCATTCAGCCACATGTGCACTAGAAAAGGCAGGTACTGATATAAAGATGTGAGGAGGCCTGGGGTGTAGTCAGGGCTCCAATTCATCCCAAATGTGTTCACTATGGTTGAGGTCAGAGCTCTATAGCAGCTTTCTCAAGATCTTCCATTTCAAACCATGTACACCATATTTCCATGGGGTTTGCTTTGTGCACAGGGG
>NC_139579.1:27274736-27402236 GCF_946808225.1 Silurus aristotelis
TGTACTTGCCTGAGAAACAGGATAAAAAATACATGAAAATACATGGCATACATGAAAGGAGGGCTGAATGGGTAATTAGTATGGTATAAAAAAAAAAAAAAAAAGTGTAAATAACACTTATATGCCTATACAAGAAGATGAAGCTCATCTTGTTAAAACAGCTTTATATTTTCACAAGGAAAAAAAACGCTCAAGGATCCTTTTCAAAGGTACACAAACATGAGAACATTTCAACATTCACAAACCCTTTCATTAACTTGCCACATAGGATGTCGCCTTTTTTCCCATAGGGCTTTAGATCTGCCAGTCAACTGTCAAAAACAATGAGTTCATCATTCATGTTTTGGCACTCTCTGTCCTTTTCATTTTATGTCCTAGCACTAGCAGAAACATGGATCCAAAATATTTCTCTCTCAATCACTACTTTGTCTGGGTGATGAGGGGGGGAGTCATGTATGCTGATTTCCAAAATATAGAACCTCTTCTTCTGATCATTTTTTACACAGTATACCTTTATCTTTATTACCACACAATCTATGGCATTGGTCCTATTAACATGCACATCACGGCCATTCATCGCCCTCCAGCTTGTCAAGGAGCAAGATATAATAATGTCCTCCATGTCAGAGGATAACAATCCACTGGTTATTTATTGTAGGTGAAACATTCACCCACATAAGACACAGGAATCTGTCATTCTTGTGCTAGCGATATCATTCAACACACGTCCGCTCTGCAGTCCAACAACCTACAAACAAATAGACAAATTCCTATCTTATAGAATAACATAAAACGTTATTCATTATCTACATTACAGAATACTGTACTCATATATCCTGACTACTGTACAGTATTTTTATGCACTGTACATTTTCCCTTGTAACCTTGGCTTTCTCGCTCTAGCCCTTTCCTCTCCCCTGATTCTTGCTATAGCAGTTCTTCTCTTGAAATCAATCAAGACACACATACCCTTTGCTCTAGGTTAACCACTTGCCTTGATGGCCTCTGTCCTCTATACTACAGATAAGCTCAAGAAGTACCCTTCAAGTCAAAAATGTTCACAATAATGTTTTATTTTTTTATCTCCTGGGACTACAGATCCAACTAAGGACTGCTTGGCCGTAGGGTGCATGTCAACAGAACAGGTGAATTTGTATATCAATTGTCAGTTGAAATTTTTATTTCGATACTCATTAGTATTGTCCCGAACAATGAATAAAAAAGTTTTTGGACTACCTGGACAAGACTAGCAACTCTACCCTATCAGGAGATTAGCAACTCTGCGAACACAGACTAGCAAATCCACTAAAGCAGGAGAGAAGTAACTCTACCAACAAAGGATATCAGCAGCTCTACCAATTTAAAAGAGCAACAATTCTACCAATGCAAAAGGTCAAAAATCTATAGTAAACAGGAGATTAGCAACACTAGCAATTCCGGAGATTAGCAATGTTACCTAAACAGAATGTTAAGAACAGGAGTCTCTTTATATAGTATAACAGTATAGACAGACTTTTCTCATGATTTCATCATGTGCCTTGATGTCAAACGTTTCTAGCCTATCTGCTCAAGATTGAAAAAGGTTACCTTGTGAGTCAGTGCACACTTGGTAACTTGGAGCTAAAGAGATCACACCTAGTAGTTAGTGATGGGTCATTTATGAATGATTAGTTAATTTTGAACGTCTCTTAGCAGTGACTCAGAAGAGCGAATCGTCTCAAAGACCGATTCGTAAGTTTTCTACTAGACACGCATGAGCAAAGCACCTCAAAATCTATGTAGGTTATTTACAGTAAATAAAATTCAGTAGTTCATCATCGACACTTCAAATCCGAGTCAATTGTTCTTTTATCACATGACTCCCATATACAGGAAACAGAATGAAGTAGAGTTCATCTCATGAGTCCACTGGTCCGAGTCATACGTTCTTTATCATGTGACTCCTATAGATGCTATGTAGTTTTAAATGCATGTACAAATTATTGGAACTATAGACAGGTTTGAGTATGTAGACAATTGTAACACTTCTGATTAAAAAAAAAAAAAGAACTAAATGACATTCATTTTGAAGAACGAGATTTAAAGAACCAAGTGACTAAAATGATCTATATGTCCCTATATACTAGACAAACTCAAATGCAGTGAACGTTGGGTGTTTATTAATTCTACCCCAAACAAGTTTAGCTCTAATCCATGAGTGTGTATTTGTATCAGATCAAAACAGATGTCAAAAACATTGGACAAACCTAAGTTGCTGACTCTTGATGCTAAAATTGTACCATTATTCTGCCTTGTGCATGATTTGCTAAAAATGAACACACACTAGTGATATTTATCATTGTAAATATAATGTAAAGTGTGAAAAGTGTTATCAGTGAAATAGAACTGTAGCCAAAAGAAGTGGAGTGGGGCAAAAGAGATGCCAAAGTTCCTTCCATTCTGGTTTAGCTTACATCTCTACTACCACATGTTCTGATCAGCTTGCTAAGTCATGTTGTTTGTCTGTCAGAAATCCGGTTGCCAGGGGAGAGCTTATCGGCCAACGCATGCATGCAATAAAAAAAAAAAAGATTTCTCGCACACGAACGTGCTATCATCCCAGACATCAGCGGATTATATTTTGTGTGCACTTTTAACCCTAGCCAAAATGAACCAGCCTTTAATGTGGCTGAGAGAAGCCATTGCCTTAAAACTACTGGAACATCCAGCTAATAGTTTGGTAGGCTTGTAAGGATACATGGATACAAATATGTGTTGAGAAACTTACTGTTTTGAGAGTCCCAAAGCTTGGTACAGTGAGTGCACTGAGCAAAGGGGATGTTGGTGTGCAACGTTGGGGGAAGAAGTTAAATTGAGTGTTTTGTTGTTTTTTTTTTCCCCATCCTTTGTGGGGATGTGAAATTGCCATAGCTAAGCAGACACTCTTGATGTGGCTCTCCGCTCAGTGGGAGCAGTTGGTGTGTGGCAGAGGGAAGCCAGATTCAACTCAGCAGGATACTGCAGTAATCTTGAAGCATGAGCCTCAGCTGATTGGAAACCATTTCCTCTGCACTCGCTCATGCTCAACAACTCTCTCTGTTTATTATCAGATGTCGGTACTCACCTCGGGAACTGTGCGAACCACACACATACACACAATACCACAATGCTGAATATAAACCAATAACAATGCGGAGATAGATTTAACACACATCCACAGCCATTGTAGATGATCTAGACACCAAGATCCAACACTGTATTAACGATCAGAGAAATTAAGTAACACTTTCACATCCCAGTAAGCAGCTGCAACTTTGCTTCAAGACTCTGTTCCAGATCACTAGTTCAAAACACTACAGCTAATTTACTTAGCTAACCATTAAAGGCTACGCTTTAATTATTTAAGAGCATGGTGCGACTTAAGAAGCAGTACTGTAAGATACAGTAATGACCTGGGGGGCGTTCAATGGGGAGATTGCAGCGAACAACCTCATAATCAGCCATTCTTGTTATCTCACAGCTGTGCCACTTTCATAGCCTTATCAACTGCTAGGCTCCAACAATTATCAGCAGTGCTACATTTACACTCTCTATGAAACTACAGCACTGCAGATTGAATAATGAAATGCAAAAGAAAGTCCAGATGGCAGATAAAGGTTTTTTTTCTTTCATTTCTCATTATTCTTATTAGTAAGTACCTGTTCTGGGCTCTAAATCTACATGCTGGAAATGTACTGTGTATGTTGAGTTTTCTCTTCAAACTCCTTCAGGTTTTTAGACACAGGGAGCGAGTTTCAACTCACACAATGAATTATGAAGCAAGAGAAGCTCTACAGATTCCAGCTATCAAATGCCAGAACTTGAACTGTGCAACACATACTTGTGTACCTTCTTGTTTGTTTTTATATACGTTGTGCTAAACCTTTGCAGACCTAAATCAAACTGAGCATAGGACTCCAATATGCATTATGCACCCTTTTGATAAATAGAGGGATGAATGGATGGATGGGTGGATGGGGTTAGTGCAGGCTAAAAGGTTTACAAGTTAAAATTAAAGAGGAGAAACTTCACACTATGCAAAGCAAATTCTCATATACAAGCAAATACAACCGAGATTGCATTTTTAAGTTTTCCTCACAACCCTAAGAGACCCTAGTGGGAAATTTCTTATATTAGTCATTCCTCAGCCAGTGGAAAGAAATGTTCATTTATTTGAATTACTGTCAGGCAGACTGACTCAGAGTGAGTGGTGTGGCACAGGCCATAGAATTGCCTGAGGGGAAACTCCTTACCACCAATACAAGCAGGCCACTTATGGCTGAAAAATCAGCAAGCAAGAGAAATAAACATCTGACCCAAATATAAATAGGTCCAAGTAGACAAAACCCCTTCTTGGTTGAATAATATTTATTTCCCCAATGGAGAAACAATGCATTATAAAATTGACTCTTCATCGCCACTGTATTTTGGCATGAATGATCTATTGTGATGGAAGACCATATTTCTAAAACAACTTGTCCAGTTATCCATTCAACCTTGAACAGTCCTTTCATTCCTTCCGCCAGCTACATTTTAACACTTAGGGGGTGTGACACTTAAAAATGACTGTTGGCAGTCAGCTAAATCATGCGTGGACAGTCGGTTTTGCAGCACGTCCACACAAATTGCACTAGTTGGCCTTGTCACAGCCTTTACCAAGGTTAGTTTATTTAAGTGTAACCCAAAACACATACTGCCACAAACAAATACTTCCCCACAAGACTGACACTAATGGGATCTTGCACGGTCAAAACTAAAAACAGGTTTTCCTTTGCAAACAACTAAAAGAGCATGTTTCACTATTCATGGTACTTAATTGATTTTTAAGTTGATAATTTAAAACAAAATGGATAATTTTATTTCTGGGGTGAAAAAGAGTATAAAAACACAACCAGACTACTGCTCTTTCTGGTATGGAGATTGACATACTACATATTACATATGTAAACATTGCACTTCATGGTAAAATGAACAAACCCATTGTCTAATTGATTTCCTTTCTATTATGAAGTAACCAATATAGTATGACAAATGATATTTCAAGCCTAAAATTGCCTTATACTCTATGCCTGAAACAAGCACAAAATCTTCTGCCTATAGAATGAGATAATTTCACACTTTAAATCAAACCAAAATGTCTAAATTAGCTTTTATAACATCATAATAAAAAAATACAGACCTTAAAATCACTTGATATTAATTTCCTAGCGATGTGTCCATCGTGCTTTTTCAATGTTCAAGTACAGATATGAGGAAATATGAGGCAATACCCAATTAGTCTCGGTAGTTTATTAGTTTAGTGTGTCACGGCCCTAAAATAAATGAGTAAAATAACTAGAATGAGATAATCTGAAATCCAGATCTCAGCCCTGAAAACAACCATGGGCTATCTCAGTAGGATAGAAGGAAGCGGAGTCGGCTGGGAACTTGTATTCATGAGACGCACAGCAGTCTTCCAATATTCTTGTAAGACAACAGCAGTGTCCTCCATGTTGAGTAGAGTTGCATAAGCCAGTGTAGCCTCCTTGCTTCTGTATCCAAGGAGGCAGAGAAAATTACACCTCCACTATATATGCATGTCAGCAGCCACTGCATTAGCAGCATTGGATCAGCCAGCAACAGTAACACTGGATAGAATAGACATGACTTTCACTCCTAGTGATCATATTACAACAATTTTACAATATTCTCATGGCATTGCTGTTGTGTAGGTATAAGAGAGTCAATACCACCCTGGGATGCTTTAAAAAAATTATGAAGGTAACTTTTTATAGTGTAACTTTGCCTCCATCTGTCTGATGTTAGCCTAGCTGAGAACCAGTACAATCCTGTCATGGTTTTGCATACATATTGTATCATACCCTATCTGAATCTCTCGTTGTCGCTCATATTTCTCTCTTCTCTCTCTCTCTCTCTCTCTCTCTCTCTCTCTCTCTCTCTCTCTCTCTCTCTCTCTCTCTCTCATCTTCGCTGCTCAGATTGCATTTGCGTCTGTGTCAACCTTGCTCTTATTGTCTCCTTTCCATTGCCCATTCACTATACCTGTCATTACCGTCATATTGCATACATGATATATCACCACACTTGGACTCGCTCCTCTACTCTCCCTCCTTTTCTTTTATCTCCTTTCCTCTCAATGTAACTGTGCCTTTGAAAAAACAACCATCGATGAGATCACCCAGATTCCTTTCTTCTCACATCAAATGTGGCTCTCAGTGCCAGAGGCTCAAAATTCTGAAAGCTACGTATTTAAAAGATGAAGAAATTACCTTAGAATGATAGTTTCTCACATTTCTTTCAAAATGTAAAAAAGGGAAAGTGGTAGTTTAGTAGTTAAGATGTTAAAATTTTGACCAGAAGGTCATGAGTTCAAATCTGACTACCACTGATAAACCAATGAGCCTGTCCTTTAACACTCAACTGATCATCATACGTGGCTTTGGATAAGGGCATCTGCCAAATGCCTAAACTTATTTGTAATACAGCTATAACATTAAAACCCCCCTGTATACTTTGTGTCAAACGCCTTGCGCTATAGCTCTGACTCATAGGGACTCCACAAAACCTCTGTAGATATGATAGCCTATCATAGACAATATTATCTTCAGCAATTTACGCTCTAGTAGCTCTTCTGTGTGGTCGGAACAGATAGGCTAGCCTTTTCTCCCCCATGTGCAACAGTGAGTCTTGGATGGCCATAATCCTGTCATTGATTCACTGTTTTGTCCTTCCTTGGACATCTTTGACAAGTGCTACTTACTGGAAATCAGGAAGATCCCAGAATACCTTCGTTTTTTTGGATATGCTCTGAACCAGCCATCCAGCCATTACAATTAAGAAAAACATGAAATTACTGAGCAACTCAAAAACTTTGAGGATCGATTTGGACCGCAATTAATAGCAATAGTATGCTACATGTACCAAAGACCACAGGCTGCATTTAGTTACCTATTTTTGCCTTAACAATAATGGAACTGTAATGAATAGACATTCAGTGCTACCCAGATGAGAATGGTTTTTTTCTTTTAAATCTGTTTCCTTTCCACAGTTGCCACCAGCTCACTCATTAGGTATAAACTTACAGTTATAAGGAGCAAACTTATACATTATTTTATATTTGCTTTATCACTTTAGAGCTGCTTTGAGACAATGTCTATTATTAAAAGCGATATACGAATAAAAATGGATTAAATTGAATTTGGCCTCCTGTTAAACGCAGATCCTTTTTTGCCCAGGTTTCCTGCTTCCAGTGCATCAACTTCAAGAATTGATTGATTTGCTGCCTAAAATAACCCACACTTTCACAGGTGCCTACGTAACCAGATAACTATGTAATTGATTACAATGTAATTGATGACAACTGTCTGGATTTAATGTTACCTCTAATCGGTGTAAATTACACCTAAGGTCAAACTATTTCTAATGCCAACACTGGTGTGTTTCTCTTGAATAAATACAAAGCAAGCAAACTGACTGAAAGGCCTCAGCTTTTATACATTAACTACTGTAATTTTCATCCCTTTGGTTATCCTATTTGCACTAAACAATTTGAGAGGCAATGGTGACAGAAGTTGAAATGGTGATGGAAGCCCTAGCACCATCAACCTGCCACTCTTGGACCTATGATCAAGGCCCTTAACCCTCTCTGTTCCAGGTGCACCATATCATAGCCGACCCTCTGCTCTGATGCCAAATTTTTACAAACTGGGATATGCAAAGAAAATAAATTTCACTATATACTATATTCACAGCTATAATGTTTACTATATTCGCTATTTGGATAAGAGAAAACCAAACATTACATAGTGGTTGCATGTCCTGTATGTGTCTGAGTAATAGTTGTATGCCTATAATAAGATGCCATGCTATGCCATATTGTTGTCATAATAATAACAGAGTTACTGATAAGATGTTACTTGCCTTCACCGTTTCACTGATAGATAAGACACGGTATTAAAAGCGAATCAAAAAACCTCATTGCATGAAGTCCAAGGCATGATGTGATGTTCCTTTGTATTCGTTGTCAATACTTTGACATTGTAATAACCACTCTTTCAACGCAACAATTTTAAACCTGATTTAGACATGATTTTCTGCTCTTGAATGGGTCCCGGGGATTTGTAAACCTTTTCTAAAAGATCCACTGTGAACTAAAATAATGACAGAAAAGACTGACACAATATTCGTTCAAACAAATTTTTTTTTAACAGTAGCAGGCAGAGAGAGAAAACAGGCGCAGATCAATAACTGCAAGGTAAGTGCTTGTTGTTGTGGTGCACCTTGGAAACAAGATTAGACCTAATTGAGAGTTCTAATATCCTTGCAGTCTGTCGTTGCTCCCTTTAATACGTGCTTAACTTGTGATGTGAAGGTATAAAGCTTTCAAAGTTTACACTTTAACGCTCTCATCTAAAGAACCTAAAATAGTTGCTGTAAACTTTTTTCCAGATCTGTGCTCATTCATGGTTTGGGTATGTATGTGCTGTGTTAAAACATGGCTAAATGCTAGAACTTGATTGGTCAGAAGAGGTTCGTAATTCTTAGATAACAGCACAAGTAGTTTTAACATGAATAATAGGTTCAGCAACACTCATTGCAATGCAATATTTTTTCTGTAGTATTGTTTTTGTATTTTACTGTTTTTTTTTATATAAAAATCATGAAAGCTGTAAAAAGATTTGCAACATTTGTAGTGCTTTGTGGAGCACAGGAAAGTGTTTGGGGAATGGAGTTTACACTTTTATGTTTGCTGTGTTAAATGACATGCAGAGAGAGAGAGAGAGAGAGAGAGAGAGAGAGAGAGAGAGAGAGAGAGAGAGAGAGAGAGAGAGAAGTGTAAAAAAAGAGAGTAAATATTGTAAGGAAACACCAGGAATCTACTCGAGTGTGTACAAAATTATACCAAATATTTCAGTACACATTCTTGTTTTCAATAGAAAGCAAAATGTTAGAAAAAGGTCGTAACTGAAAAAAGAAACTGAAAATCTAAGAATCATGTTTACCGAACCTCAAATTACACGAAATCCTACACACTTGGAATATAGTCCCTGGTGGTCTAGTGGTTAGAATGCGGCCCAGGTTCGATCCCCGGTCAGGGAACCAACCCCAGCCACTCTTAGTGCCGGTCCCAAGCCCGGATAAATGGGGAGGGTTGCGTTAGAAAGGGCATCCAGCGTAAAAACATGTGCCAAATCAAACATGCGGATGATCCGCTGTGGCGACCCCTAATGGGAGAAGCCGAAAGAAAGTTTTTTTTATATATATATATATATATATATATATATATATATATATATATATATATATATATATATATAATAAACTGTATAATAAATGCAGGCACTTTAAAAAATTCTAATCAATCATTAATTTGTCTTTAGAGAGCTTTATATCTTGGTCAAGGTACAGCATCACATCCAGAGCCTATCCTGGGAACGTGGGAATGTGCTTACTCAGACTTTAGTCGAAATATCCATGTTATTGGAAGGATGGAGGAAATCCGAGAACCGGGAGCTTATGCAAAATTTCATAAAGACAAAAACTGAGCTGTGGGACAGGAACACTACCTGCTACATAACAATGTGACCTATTAAATGCATTTAGACAACGATGTAATGATTGTAATTTTATAAAATAAAAAAAAAAAAGACAAAGTTGTCACAATCATTACAAACCAGATTTATTTTGTTCTGTTAGATTTGATGCAAAGTCCATGCACTGAGTTATACCTCACTCATGCCCTCAGAACACTATCCTTCTAATCCAATTACTTTATTTCAGCAAGACACCGAGCACAGGGATCACTCCACTTCACACCTTAAGCTGTTAAGAAGTCCTTTAGTAAAGCATTTTTCACCTCTCATCAGCCAGGGCTCAAAAAGTTCTGCACTTAAACCAAATAGCATGAACAGAACATAGGGCCTTCCAGGTTAGGTGCTTCTCATAGATCAGTTGCAAAAGCTGATATATAAAGATCTCCACATGTGAATGATACCAGCTTGATTGCTGTAAACGATCCAACTAAATTGTTCTGCTTGCCTAATTAGAAACAAAAACAGTTTCAGAAATTTGTATACATATCCTAGGGTATCATATTGAGTATTCTGGCAAATGTCACAGTATGTCTGTTAAGAGGTCAGTGATGAAGTGAGAGATTTATACAAAGTGGCATCGACTAGTCTATTCCTGACACAGCGATTTAGTTTCGCTGCCCTGAAAAGAACGTAACCTGATCTCATGAAAAATTCATACCCAATCAACCACCCAAGAGCAATGTGGATAGATTTTGTTCGATTTCATATAAAAGAAGTGGTAACAAAAGCTGAATTGTGTGAATAGTTAAAAAATGCAACTTTGTGAGAATATCTTTGAGGGCATAGAAAAAAAAAAAGAAATGTCATCTTTACAAAATAAAAATTTAGTATTTTAGTATTCTGCACAACACGTGATACAAATCATCAACTTTTGACCCACATGAACTTCCTGGATATGTCAGGAATTTCGGAAAAGAAGAAACACGGTCGCTGTGTAATTATTCTGGAAGCTGAAATTTTCAGCGTACCACTCCCTTTCCGCCAGTCATCAAAGCCCTTGACTCAATTAGACGGCATAAGCGGATCTCCTAAAGAGGAAAATGTGCTTGTGTGCCACCTTTGAAATGTAAAAACTAGGCAAAGCGGGTTCCTCTCACCAGACAGATTCGTCTGGCTTAGCAATACGCATGCAATAGGTAGCACCTGCTTTCTCTGTGAATGGGCTGCAAAAGCAACTTTTGACAACAAACCCTGGAGAGAAAAAAAGTACAATTCGGAAAATACTTTTTTTCTACTTATCATACCAAGTGCATACATTTGCTAGCAATAATTTTAGTTCTTTGCGCTTTCTTTTTCAAAGCACCGGAGGTAAAAAAAAAAAAAGGGCTTCTAGTGTGTATAATCCATACAGTTAAAATGCTACTAGGAAGAAATGGACTCACGTCTTGCTTTAACTTCAGCTCAATGAAACGGGCTGAATATTTAGATAAGTTACAACAATGTGGCAGGAATTGCCCATGGAAAGCTGTTAGATGTGTGCATTCAGTTTGAATTTTCTTCACAACAGCCTCAGGAAGAGAGAAAATGCCCAAGTACTACTACAGTGGGGTACAAATGTCTCAGTGTACTTGAAAGAACTCCTGGAAAAAAATGCTCCTAACAAGAGTCGCTAACGTTCCATTTAGAAGCAAGTGGAAAATATGACTCGGTCAGTACGGGCATCTGTGCACAGGTACACATTTTATCTAATAAACCATAAAATTTAAAATCTATTAAAAGTTTTGCTTTCTCCATGCTACTAACCAGTAATTTTTTACTATTAGATCTTCAAATAAGAACAGATTTAATATTCAACTCCTGCTTTCATAAAGAGAAATGAACTGTTACAGGCATAATATCCACACTAATAGACAATCCAGTTTAAAGTTGTATTAAGGAAAGCATTAAATGTAAATAACCTCCAAGTCAGTTGACCGCATCATCATAATTCTGATTTTTACTGCTGTCTGGACTATATGCAATTCTCAGTGTAGCATAGCTGTAGTGTATATGTACTACTATTTTGCCTAAATAACTATTCATATTTTGTATCTATACAACTTTTGACTGTTGTTTCATGCTATTTTACACCTGGTGTCTGCTGAAATAACTGGAAATGGACGTCAATGTTTATTTAATTCATGTTTAATTTAACCCACAGAGCTCCTTTTAGCATGTTAAAACTGCTTGTATATACAGTGAGGAAAATAAGTATTTGAACACCCTGCTATTTTGCAAGTTCCCCCACTTAGAAATCATGGAGGTGTCTGAAATTGTCATCGTAGGTGCATGTCCACTGTGAGAGACATAATCTAAAAAAAAAAAAATCCAGAAATCACAATATATGATTTTTTTTACTATTTATTTGTATGATACAGCTGCAAATAAGTATTTGAACACCTGAGAAAGTCAATGTTAATATTTGGTACAGTAGCCTTTGTTTGCAATTACAGAGGTCAAACGTTTCCTGTAGTTTTTCACCAGGTTTGCACACACTGCAAGAGGGATTTTGGCCCACTCCTCCACACAGATCTTCTCTAGATCAGTCAGGTTTCTGGCCTGTCGCTGAGAAACATGGAGTTTGAGCTCCCTCCAAAGATTCTCTATTGGGTTTAGGTCTGGAGACTGGCTAGGCCACGCCAGAACCTTGATATGCTTCTTACAGAGCCACTCCTTGGTTATCCTGGCTGTGTGCTTCGGGTCATTGTCATGTTGGAAGACCCAGCCTCGACCCATCTTTAATGCTCTAACTGAGGGAAGGAGGTTGTTCCCCAAAATCTCGCAATACATGGCCCCGGTCAGCCTCTCCTTAATACAGTGCAGTCGCCCTGTCCCATGTGCAGAAAAACACCCCCAAAGCATGATGCTACCACCCCATGCTTCACAGTAGGGATGGTGTTCTTGGGATGGTACTCATTATTCTTCTTCCTCCAAACACGTTTAGTTGAATTATGACCCAAAAGTCCTATTTTGGTCTCATCTGACCACATGACTTTCTCCCATGACTCATGGATCATCCAAATGGTCAACCCATGACGTCTTAGTGTATTACCAACAGTAACCTTGCAAACGGTGGTCCCAGCTCTTTTCAGGTCATTGACCAGCTTCTCCCGTGTAGTTCTGGGCTGATTTCTCACCTTCCTTAGGATCATTGAGACCCCACGAGGTGAGATCTTGCATGAAGTCCCAGTCCGAGGGAGATTGACAGTCATGTTTAGCTTCTTCCATTTTCTAATGATTGCTCCAACAGGGGACCTTTTTTCACCAAGCTGCTTGGCAATTTCCCCGTAGCCCTTTCCAGCCTTGTGGAGGTGTACAATTTTGTTTCTAGTGTCTTTGGACAGCTCTTTGGTCTTGGCCATGTTATTAGTTGGATTCTTACTGATTGTATGGGGTGGACAGGTGTCTTTATGCAGCTAACGACCTCAAACAGGTGCATCTAATTTAGGATAATAAATGTAGTGGAGGTGGACATTTTAAAGGCAGACTAACAGGTCTTTGAGGGTCAGAATTCTAGCTGATAGACAGGTGTTCAAATACTTATTTGCAGCTGTATCATACAAATAAATAGTTTAAAAATCATACATTGTGATTTCTAGATTTTTCTTTTAGAGACATCGCTATCTCACTTTACAGACAAAAGTAAACAGTGCTACAGGAGACATGAATTTTAAATATGAATTGTGTTGTAGCTCTGTGTGTAAACCTTTTCAAATACTCAATTCAAATTCATTAATTTAACATTTTAAACATTGGACATCGTCACAAAGCAGCATTACAGACGTATGGATTCAGTGAAGATTTTTCAATTAATAGACAATTTATCATTTGTAGCTCAGTGTTTAACTTGTTTGAGTTTAAATCCCAGCACAGCCAGTCTAACACTGCTGGGCCCTTGAGCAAGGTGCTTAACCTTTACCTACTTGTATAAATTACATGATTGGAAGTCTTTCAGGTAAGGGCCCCTGGGAAAAGGCAACAAATTATACAAATATGGATACATTTATCCCACTGGTGATGGTTGCAAAGAAACCTTTAGAGCAAGCAGACTCAAAAGGAATAATGTCAATTGTGAATAATACCCATATATATACACACAGTATATACATCTTCTTCTTTCGGCTGCTCCCACAGCAGATCATCCTTCTCCATACCCCCCGTTCTCTACATCTGCCTCTTTCAAACCAACTACCTGCATGTCTTTCCCCATTACATCCATAAACCTCCTCCTTGGCCTTCCTTTTTTTCTCCTTTCCGGTGGCTCCATCCTCAGCATTCTCCTATCGATATACCCCATGTCCCTCCTCTGCACATGTCCAAACCATCTCTCACTTTGTCCCCAAAACGTCCTACATTTGCTGTCCCTCTAATAAACTCATTTCTAATTCTGTCCATCCTCATCACTCCTAATAAAAATCTCATACATACAGTATATACATATACGTATATATAAACACATTTTATAAGACATGTGCATGTACTATTCTAGAGTATTATTATTCTATAATATTAGTTTCGTATTAATAGTGTAAATGTTTGTAAATCCAATTCAAATATCCAAAAATAATACAAAAAATCCCATACTGAATAAGGGAGTTTGTTTGATTTTGAAAAAATTATGTCAGACACCCCTGATGGCAAAAGTAATAAATAACATAACAAATAAAAAAGCTGCTGTCTTTAATTCAAGTCATGTAATTGAAATGAAAGAGACAGGCTATACAGTGAAATGAAGTCCCATGTCTTTCTCAGGCACTCCAGGCAGTTAATCAAACACACTGTGTATGCACACTTATTTTTGTTAGAAAATTAACATTGATCCACACCACAGCCCCAGACAATTCACTTACCCATATGTTAGACATATGCGAGATGGAGTTATCTGTTGTAAAAAAATTAATTGTCTAAATATTTTCACATTATAATTTTTTTACCCTTTTTGACTGTACTGGATAAATATTTATCCCATATTCAAAAAGTTGCCTAAATCTATATTGGAAGCAATATCAAGAGAAAATGTACTGCAATAAATTTGCTGTCAGTGTGACAGGATTTTCATCACATGCTACAATAAAACAGTGAAAACAAACAAAAAAGTGAAGTTCAGCAGGTCTTAGGAAGGAACGAGACTCTTTATGTGTTCGATGGGAAAGGTTTTCTATTCCTGGCTGCTTATTTGTGTCATCTAGAGTTGTGTACATAGTGGGGATTAGCTTGAAATGTAGAAATTAGCCATCCAATGACTTAGCCATCTGTAGGCTTTCTTTGTGACCTTTATCGGGTAATTTCTAAAGTCAAAAGCAAGACAGCAAAAATGAAATACACAAAATCAGGAAATTGGAGAGAAAACAACAGCAAGTCAAACATAAAAATATCACACAAGGCTTAAAAAAAAAAGAAAAAATTATGAGAGAGCAACATATGCTAGAAGCATAATGTTTAAGACTTTCAAATCCCCCCCACCCAATCACTTGCATTATGGCTGTAAATCCATTCCAAATAGCAAACAGATTGCCAAAGTTAAATTACAGACAAATAACACAAACACAAACGCACTAGACAAGAGGTGGTGAATTGGCAGACTTTCACAGTGTTTTTAAGTATTTAAACAGATTAAACCAGTGTTTTTGAAGGTGAAAATAAATGACGCGTTAGCAGAAAATATCAGAATAAGGAGAAACAGTGCATGGGTCACTGACTGTAGGATAATACAAAAAGTAAAAAAGTATTAGTGTTTTGTTTTGTTTTTGGTTTGTTCTCTTCTGTAGCGGCTCCTCATATACATTTAAGTAAAGAATTCTGTCTAGAAGCAGCTCAATAAAACAAATTGTCACAGACATTCTTTCTTCATTTTATTTGCATGAATTTTTCTCCTCTGGTTACCAAAACAGTTGTTTCATCTGTCATGGTTCTAGTCAACAATGCCAAACTGAAGCTCCACTACAAAATAAAACATAACCTCTTATTTATCACCATAAGCCTTAAAAGGTAAGTGTTGTCACCATTCACTCAATTTTCTTGTGTATCCTGATCTCTAGAATGAAGGGATTGCAGGCATCTGTACTTTTCTAGATATTTTAGATATAATATGTTTACATATAAATCTTTCTTAAAAAATAAGTGACAAATCCTAGTGCTACAGTCTCTTTCTTATCAGATTTCTACCACCTGACCAGAAAGCACAATAAAGAGTTCTACAACTAAAACACAAGTGCTAGAGACTTTATAAACTCAGTTGTGCAATAAAGTTGACTTTTCCTCTTTTCTCTGGCAATGACAAAGTAATGCAATATACAATAAACACCACCTCACACCATTTCATGTCTCCTGCTATGGCAGCAGATTTCAGTCTCTTAAAAATCTTAAAAAGCCAGAGCTGAAACTGAGGAGGTGAGTCCAGTGGCCTTTGTGCTGACTTGTTGAAAGCCTTGTTGTGTATAATTTCATCAACATCGCTTAATGACCTGAGGATGATTAGGATGAAGATGAGAGTTAAGCGACTTCCTGTCTGAATCTTCTTGTAGATGAAGAATTTATTTATTTTTTGCATGAAGCATGTTTGCATATGTAAATAAGGTACCTTTAATCAAATGCAGCACTAAGCTTTTGATTAAGGTCGCCTATTTTCTCTCACACTTAGACATACACACATATGCATGCATACATGCAGCCACTAAGACTGAGGACATCCCCAGAGGGCAGACTCGGCTTCAAAATTTCAAGATTTGTCCTGCTGTTTGGTAATCATAATAAAATCACGCCATACTACTGTTTCTAACAGCATCTTAACTTTACATTTGGTAAATAATGATTCCCACACTGGTTTCTATATTTATTTATTTCAAATTAGAGCATGATTCGTCCAATTTCATTCCAATTCTATACTAATTCCAACACACATACACTATGTGTTTTTTCCAGGAATGTGTAAATACACTAAATCAGATTCTACTCATGTTCTTTGACTGTCTTGGTATAGTTTTGACCACCCACTTTATTTGACCACCCACTTTATTAGGAATATCCATACACCTGCTTCTTCATGCATTAATCCAATTAGTGAATCATCTGTAGTGGCAGCACACAGATACTGGTCAGGAGCTTCAGAATAAGAATAAGACATCGCAGCAATTTTAAATTTGCATGTTTGTTGCTGTCAGAATGGGCTGGTTTGAGTATTTCAAAAATTGCATATCTCCTGGGTTTTTCAAGTGAGATGTCTCTAGTTTACAGAGAACGATGTGAAAGACAAAAGCAGTGAGTGTCAATTCTGCAAGCAGAAACAGCTGATTGATGGTCTGAGGAGAATGGTCAGATAGGAAGGCTATAGTAACTCGCATAACCACTCTATATGAGCATGTTGAGCAGAAAAGGCTCACAGATGAGCCTTTGATTTTTTAATCCTGACATGATTTTTTAATCCTGTCAGAAAAAGAAGGAATCTGGTTTTACAGTAGGCACATTCCTACAGAAACTGGACAGTTAAACGTTGGAAAATTACTTCCAATGCCACTTTCTGCTGCAGCAGCCACATGGCGTGATCAGAATTTGGCATCGAATGAAATAATAAATCCAATGAACACAACCTGCCTTGTGACAACAGTTCAGGCTGGTGATAATGGTGTAATAGTGTGGGAAGTGTTTTCTTGGCAAACATACTTGGCATACAATAGCAAGTCAGCTTTGTTCAAATGCAACAGTATACTTCTAGTGACAGAGACTTCTAGCATGGTAATGCACCAGAAGGCAATTGTTGTCTCAAACTGGTTCCATAAACATGTACATGACAATGAGGACTGAAGACATCTGAATCCAGACAGACAGACAGGTAAACAGTTGGCTAGATAGCTAGACACTGTTCATGCATCACATAGCATTAGAAGTATGTTTTCCAGTGACATGAGCTTTGCAAAGACTACTAATTAAATAAAAAATTGGGGTTGAATTATTGTTACATTCCATCGTTAATACACTTAATACACTGATACCACAACAATTCAGCAACCACGTCTTTCTTTTAATTACAAAATGGTATTTGGCATGTTGTGAAGTCTTAATGAGAGTTACTTCTCATTATTACTTTCATTACAGCAGCTATAAATGGCAATTACTTCACCAGAATCTATATATAATGTAGTTCCACATAAACCATTAAGAAATCATAAAGTATAAAATCCTCTTTCCTAAAAGAGACTTTCTAATGGGGTAAAACTTGACCATTCATAATCCTTCTGTCTCAGGGAAAATGTTACCATGTCAAGGACTGCAAATTTGTGCTTGTGAACAGAAAAAAGAAAACATATTTTGTAAAGCATTTGACATAAAGGACCTGGCTAATTTGGTATAAAACTATAACATTAATCTGTTACAGTCTGATTTATCTTAAGTTTCTAATCTAGCATACCATTATAGATTTATTCATTGCTAGAGAATCAAATGTACATTAGAAATGTAAATGTAATATAAGCATATGATTTTCCTTTAAGCTGGAAGTATACTTGGTGAATATTCATCTACAATCTACGAAAAATCTAAATGGTGATTTCAACAATGGTGTGGTAAAAAGAAAAAAAGACTCTGAGATGACACCATACTTTGTAGTCTCAAATAAACAGAAGTTAATTGTATCTTTTAAAGAACAATGCCACCACACCATTAGAGTCACTGTCTTCTGTATCATTACTATCTAAATAAATGTAAATAAATTTTTTAAGTTCTGTAAGTTCTGAGGTGAAGCCTTCGTTCTTGTTTGTTTAGCACATTCAAAAGAAGCATGATTGGCTAGAGATTCAAGGAACTTAAAGTCCAAGTCAACACTTAAACTCTTTGTCCATGGTCCTCAAACAATTCCTGTATGATTTCTGCAACCCTGCAGAGTTTCCTAGCAGAACTTTGCCCAGAGCATTACCTCTGCAAAAAGTAATTTTAACCTCATAGTACTGTCTCTTCGCCGCATAAGCTATGCATGCAAATGGCCATCCACATGTTGTTTACAAAATATGGTTCATCGGACAAGGTTCGCTTATTCTGCTGCTCCATTGCATGCTTCTGATGCTTAGGCCTATTATAGACACTTAAATGATTAACAGGGGTCAGCAAATTGTGCTGCAAAAGCTCTTTTGTGGAATTTGGCTGGCCTTCGCGCCTAATGTGCATCAATGAGCCCTGGGCTTCAATGACCCTGTCTTTGGTTTGCTGACCAGTTTTGGTAGGTACTGCTTTCTGGGAATACCCCATTGGGAAACTCTTGCTTAGATCCTTTTTCCTGCTTCGAATACATCATGTTTGAAAACTGTCAGTTGACTTGCTGTCTGATATATTCCACCCCTTGACAGGTGCCATTGTAACAAGATAATCAATGTTATTCGCTGCACCTGTCAGTGGTTTTAATGCTATGACTCATTGGTGTAAATGGGCTTTGGATTTCCTTTGAGCCCAAATATTGTTTATACTTTTGCTGGGGAGGTTGCGTAGCAGGGGTCTGAATTTTTTCTGTAAGATTTTCAAAATAAAGATTGCATTAAATCTATTATGCTTTTTACTCAAATATTTCTTTTTTTTATATTCTATTTCATGTCTATACCCCCCCCCCCCCCCACACACACACACACACCTCTCTCTCAAGCCTGTGTGCCTGGCCAGACTCATGCTGTGTGATCTCAAACAGAGGATGACTGATAGTTAGTGCTAATAAACCGAGCGCCTGCCTCTATCTGCTCATTCAAGGCTAATGCCATTAGAGGTGATGCATAGCAATGCTAGCTGATGAAATTAGTCCTGCTGTTCTGAGCTAAAGCAGCGATGCTTAAACGAACACAACAAGATTACCACGTGCAGGTCCGCACTGACAGCCTCATCAGTACACATCAGGAAACACCGCATAGAGGCTGAAGACAAACACCATGCTGTGGGGTGTGTCATGCTGCATACATTGTAGCACTTGAATGTTTGACACCTAAACAGCTTTTAGAAAGGATAGACTTTTTTTTTTTTTTTTCAGAAAAATAGTTAAATAGGAAGTCACGCATTTATCTACATATGCACATAAGTAGCATTTCCAGAAAAACTGCACGTAATACGTAAATTTGTTGGGGTATTGTTCCGAAGTATGAGAATTTTGTTACTGTAAAAATTTTCTTGGTCTAAATTGGAATTACTCTTTAAAAAAAAAAAAAAGTATACATTTATCTAGCCCATTGTCACAATTTCTCTCATAGACTCCCACCAATGCCACCCCTCTGTAGATGAAGTATTTAAAATTTTGTGCAACAGACACAAGCAGCAGCGTACAATGTAGGATACATTGGACGCGCAGCTGGAATCCCTCGCCCTGTGAGATGCCCCGCTCTCGCTAGTGGTCGACGGAATAAAGTGGTCTCAGTGTGTATTTTTTTCTGTTTCAAACAGTTTCAAACAGCATTTTTATTGATAAAAGCATTCCAAGTGCCCAAGTATGTCTCCTGCTGGTAGTAAAAACAAAAGAAGAAAGCCATCACTTTAGAGCAGAAAATAAATATTATAAATCAGGATGAAGCAGTACCATCTTCGACTTACGATATTTTAAAGGACTACCTCTACTTTTCAACGGAAGTCCTAAATCTTGGAACAGAAAGTAAATAAAAAAATAACCCCCGCTTCAAAACAGACAGGTGACGAAAATGTCTCACTAAGGAAATGCAACAGTACGAGCCACTAGAAGTCTAACGGCATTTTTCCTGAAGATATTCCCTCAGGTAATGTTTGAAGTGTAGTGATGTAGACCAGGACACTTAAAAATGTCCCACAGGTACTTAACTGGGTTTAATTGTCCACATTTACATCCCTATCAAACAATTCACCGAGCCATTGTACTCTATGGATAGGGGTGAAGTCACTCCCATTTGCATAAAAAGGTTTTATCATAGAAGGTAATTGCAGTCATGTTTTCTCTAAGGGGGCAAGAGGACCCAAAGTGTGCCAGACTGCATGTTGCCTGCATTCCTATAAGTCACCTGCCCTTATACTGTACCATGATACACTTTCAAATAAGCATTACACAATAGCATGAGGGGTGAGTGTATCAATGATTAGGTATATTCCATATACCTAATCCACACACAGACACACACACACATGACTGCATATAATTTAGCTCTATATGGCATAAATATTGACATTTACATATAGCTGTTTACCATATACACTCAAATGACTATGTTGACCATATGCACACAGATTACTATGTTTGACACTGTAGTGACTGGAGCGAATGAAATTATAAAGAAAATTGGAAATGGGTTTGCTGCCACAGTGGATTCATAGACCAGATGTTCGGTGCAGACCAATGCCAATTCTATTAAAGGCAGAGCCAAACCACACACACACACACACACACACGCACGTGCGCACACACACACACACACACACACACACAAACACACACACACACACACACACACACCTATCTGCTTCAGTCACTGTTTAAATTAGGATTAAAATGCTGTAACAAGCAAACTGAACAAATGGACACTAATATGGTGTAATCAATTTTGTCTTAACTCATAGTAAATGCCACAGAACATATAATTCCTGTAGGTATTATTAATGTAGACGTCAGGTGGTATCTGCTCTGTCCTTGCAGAACGCTGACTTTTAACAAATTCTGCATTTTACAATAGCATGCAAAAACATACAGACTTGAAAGGCAAATTCGTGATCTTTCAGTATAATAAGGTACACTTTTTATTTATTTATTTATTTATTTATTTATTTATGCATCACCATTTTGAAAAAAATTCCATTTGGGACAAATCAATATCTCCTGTAGGAAGAATGGGAGGAAGTACGGGAAGTGGTAGCTGACTGGTTATGTCATAGCACTTACAGATATGCCAGCAGTTATTCAGTTCAATTCAATTCATTTTAATTTGTATAGCGCTTTTAACAATGAACATTGTCTCAAAGCAGCTTAACACAGATAATGTGGTGATTAAAAGTGAATATGTTCTTTATAAGTAAGTTTGTCCCTGATGAGCGAGCTGGTGGCGACTGTGGCAAGGAAAAACTCCCTGAGATGGCATAAGGAAGAAACCTTGAAGGGAACCAGACTCAAGAGGAAACCCATCCTCATCTGGGTTGCACCGAATGTCCATTTATAGCAGATATACGATGTTGCGGGGTGCAGTGATGATGATCAGAAGCGAAAAGTAGTCCTGAGTCAGTGTAGGAGACTGTTGACATTAACTACAGTCCAATCCATCCTCAAAGTGCCTGTTCTTACTCCGGAATTTCATGGAACCACCCAAGGGAAACCGTCCCAAGCTGCACAAACTGGCCTCCATTCGAAGAGAAATAACAGGAGGTCGTGAGTTTCAATCCCAGCACAACCAAGCTGTCACTGTTGTGGCATTGAGCAAGTTTCTTAACCCTTAACTGCTCGGATAATTGTAAATTGCTTTGCATAAGGGTGTCTGCCAAATGCTGTAAATAAAAGTCTACATTCAATTGAAAGAAATTTTTAGCTGTGAATAAGTTAGCTGTAAATATATCTCAGTGTCATCTCACCAAGTAGCTAATATCGTAAGTGTACATTAGCATTCAGAATGACTGACCTTGGTTTGATACATGCAGATGTTTAAACTCCAAGGAACTCTCAGTCCTAAAGCTGCATAAATAAAAAGCCTGATTAAAGTTTACATTTATTCATTAGGATAAAAATCTAGCTTTTTTTTCGGCCAGAGGAAACAAAAATTTTAATAATTGTTGAATGTATAGATGGAAAAGGATGAGACTCTGAAAAACATCACAACTGTGGAGCATGGGGGTGGCAGCATCCTAATGTGTGAGTGTGTGTTGCTAGAAAAGGGACTAGGTAGATTGTCTAGAAATACTAGGCTAAAAATGGAAGGAAGACATCAACCAGAAAGTGCAAACTTGCTGTTCCAAGTGTTCCAGCGAGACAGTGATACTGAGAATACCCAGATAGGAGTAAGAAGGCTAAACAAAATGACTGAAGTGGCCATCGTAAAGCCTCGAATGGAATACAGACTTGTGGACTGAATTAAAGCTGTGTTAGTGGAGGCGGCCATCTGTAAAGTGGAATGAGCAAAAATAAATAAATTCAGCAAAGTACTGTCAGAAGCTTTTGAAAGAATATCTCAAGAGTTTGACTCAAGTTCAAGCAATTAAAAGCTGAAAATACTAAGTTTTATTATGTCTGACACGGTAAAAATCTGATACAATATTTAAAAAAGCTGAAATATGTAATCTGGTCTAAACTTAATACTTATAGATAAAAAGTAGATAGGATAGAATTTTCTAGTAATAGCCCCCCCCACACCCACCCAAAAGCGAACTTTTAGCTTTTAGATTGGTACATCTTTTTTCTCTTGCTTCATTCTCCCATTTTTTTTTTCTTAGCATATTCTCCCTTTTTTCTCTTGGTATATTCTCCCTTTTTGCATTATATATATACTGCCCTTTTGCTTTTGTGACACTCCCACTTTTGCTTTTTTTAGACTTCCCCCTTTTACTTTCGGTACACTCCTCCTTGTGCATTTTTTACACTCCCCCCTTTTGCTTTCTGTAAACTCCCCCTTTTGCTTTCTGTACACTCCTCCTTTTGCTTTCTGTACACTCCTCCTTTTGCTTTCTGTACACTCCTCCTTTTGCTTTCGGTACACTCCTCCTTTTGCTTTCTGTACACTCCTCCTTTTGCTTTCGGTACACTCCTCCTTTTGCTTTCGGTACACTCCTTCTTTTGCTTTCGGTACACTCCTCCTTTTGCTTTCTGTACACTCCTCCTTTTGCTTTCAGTACACTCCTCATTTTACTTTCTGTACACTCCTCCTTTTGCTTTCAGTACACTCCTCCTTTTGCTTTCTGTACACTCCTTCTTTTGCTTTTGGTACACTCCTCCTTTTGCTTTCTATACACTCCTCCTTTTGCTTTCGGTACACTCCTCCTTTTGCTTTCGGTACACTCCTCCTTTTGCTTTCGGTACACTCCTTCTTTTGCTTTCTGTAAACTCCTCCTTTTACTTTCTGTACACTCCTCCTTTTGCTTTCGGTACACTCCTCCTTTTTCTTTCTGTACACTCCTCCTTTTGCTTTCTGTACACTCCTCCTTTTGCTTTCGGTACACTCCCACTTCTGTTTTCGGTACACTCCTCCTTTTGCTTTCGGTTGACTCCTTCTTTTGCTTTTGGTACACTCCCACTTTTGCTTTTAGTACAGTCCTCCTTTCAATTTCGATATACTTCTTCTTTTGATTTCGGCACACTCCCACTTTTGCTTTTGGTACACTCCTAGTTTTGCTTTCCTTTTGGTACACTCCTCCTTTTGCTTTTAGTACACTTTTGCTTTTGGTATACTCCCCCTTTTACTTTTGGTACACTCCTCCTTTTGCTTTTGGTACACTCCTCCTTTTACTTTTGGTACACTCCTCCTTTTACTTTTGGTACACTCCTCCTTTTGCTTTTGGTACACTCCTCCTTTTACTTTTGGTACACTCCTCCTTTTACTTTTGGTACACTCCTCCTTTTACTTTTGGTACACTCCTCCTTTTGCTTTTGGTACACTCCTCCTTTTACTTTTGGTACACTCCTCCTTTTACTTTTGGTACACTCCTCCTTTTACTTTTGGTACACTCCTCCTTTTACTTTTGGTACACTCCTCATTTTGCTTTAAGTGTGCACTCAAAATGACATGGACTCATGCTGGTGTAAATCTAGATGATCCCTGTAGGCCAGTAACTGTTTTACAGAATGTTGGTTGTGAATAAAGAGAGGAAGCGAGTTGGACCGGCACGAAACAGAACCCGTTCGCCATTAAAAGCAGCTTCTGTGTGTGTCTTTCCTTGCAGTAACCACTGTGAACCAGTAAGACATAGAGCTGGCACACAGACGCACATGAACTCGAATTTGAACTTCATTTTGAGCGTCGTTTAAGAAAAGCAGGGTGACAATAGCTGGCACTGCATCAAAAAAGGGGAAGAACAAAAAGAAACCCAAACACTTCATCAAAATGTGTCTGTCTCTTGAGTCCTCCTTTACATACACACATACTAGGTTCTCCACCATCGAGTTAGATCAAATCCATCAGAATGACATATGAACAGAGACTTCAAGAGAAACGATAAGATGCAAAGAACCCCTTGAACTAAAAAGTTGAATATTCAAAACAGTTTCTTTTTTTTTTAAATAAATGTTTAAAATGAAGTTTTTAAAAAGAAGTCACAGATTGTCAACGTGGTCTTAGACTGCATACATTTTCAAACATTTATCTTCAATAACTACTTTCTCTTGGTCAAGTTTAAAATATGCTCCATCATAGGGAGTCCATCATGGGAAGACTGGGTGTTAATCAATTGATAATATTTTATTTAATAATTATTCATTATAATATAATTAAATATTTTGATATTTAACAGTAGTATCAACTCGTCTTGGGGATCGGTTTTGAAAAATGGCATGCATTGAAATGTATATGCTTATCAGAATTTATAATATGGTCAAATATAGCTTGCTTAGATTTACAAAAATGAATATACAGTGGTACCTTGACCCACGAGTACATTAATGTACGAATTTTTTTTTTTTCGAGGTACGAGCGGTCACTTGTCGATTTTTTGCTTTGTTACGCGAGCAAAAAATTGAGGTACGAGCTCGAGACGCCGCTGCTAGATGGTGAAGCGAAGACAGAAAGCGGAGATTGTGACGAAAATTAAGATAAGCAAAGAAGAAAAAGTAAAAATTTTGAAGTTTAGGGATACGTAGTGTACAGGAGCTAAGTAAAAAAACAAGTTTTCCCTCTGCCTCCGCTTATCGCCTCTTTAATTAATCAGCAGTTTGTTCGATGTGTATTATTAACGGTCATTAAATATTAAATGGATAGTTCAACCACCAAATTGTCCCTCATTGTATAGTGTAAAGACATATTTTACCTCATAATGTCTTTTGCTTTGTATTTAGAGAAATTATAGTATCTAATAGTTCCTAAACTATAAGCTTAAGTATATTAACTTTCTTTCGGCTTCTCCCATTAGGGGTCGCCACAGCGGATCATCCGCATGTTTGATTTGGCACGTTTTTACGCTGGATGCCCTTCCTAACACAACCCTACCCATTTATCCGGGCTTGGGACCGGCACTAAGGCTTGTGCAACCCTAATGGCTGAGGTCGGTTCCCTGACCGGGGATTGAACCCGGGCCGCAGCGGTGAGAGCGCCGCATCCTAACCACTAGACCACCAGGGAACCTATATATACCAAACATAAATAACACCTATTCTGTAAGATGCAAACAGGGATACTTTTTAATCCTTAATCTGTTCATACTTGTTTTCTCCTTCACCAATAAACTGCACCAAAATATTTCTGGTTAATCGAGTAGCAATCGTGTAGAGACTTAGTCTGGGCCTAAATTAGTTGCTTAGCATTTTCCTTGTCTGCTTCCTCAAGGTAATGATAGCTTAATTATTCCTTCTGAGATGCAGAGAACCTGACTTCCCCTCTAGTGTCTTTAAGAGTTCAATCAAAAAACCCTCATGGTCTCTTGGTGATCAATGGGATTATCTTGGAGCAAGCAAAAAGGCTCTGAACTCTAATCAGTGATTGGGGATTAGCTAGATAGAGATACTGACATGGCAGTGCTGCTGCTCTTCAAAGCGAGGGCACGCGCGAGTTATTGGATCTGGAGGACCAGCATAGTTCTGTACATAGACATAGACTGTAGGGTTCACTGTTCACTTGCTTCTATGTAAAAACTAATCTTATTGTTAACCAATTCCCCTCCCCCTCAATCCCCCCCCCCCACACACACACACGCCTCATAGATAATGTTATGAACTGTGTTTTCTGGAGTAGAGAAGCCAAAATATTGAGATAATAATAAAAAAATAATAACTAAACATCAAAAAGTACCAGCATGACCAAATTCTTTATTTATTCCAATGTCTTTATTCAGGTCGGGGTCACAAGTGGCTGAATGCTCTAAAAAAGTTTCACGTCTGACCCGACAATGACTTTTAGCAGTTTAAGATTAATGAATAGTTTACAGAATTCAAAGCCATTGTTTGCTCGCGTGAATTCTGGAGCAGAACTCTGTGTATCATATAATTATGCCTCCATGCATGAATTTAAAGCTGGGAATAATTGCTTTATTTTTCTAATACTTACTGTAATTTCCAGACTATTAAGCGCACCCAAATATGTCTATAAGCCGAAGGTTCCTACATTGAAACTAATGAACTTTACACAGGCTTTAACAAAAGACCGTTCCTGTTGTGCGTTTAAAAATCACCATCGGTGAAGCTTTTCTCCGGATGCTGTGCATCTCAGAACACAGTTGAAGTGCGTTTTTTTCATGCTCGGTTGTTTTCAGCATGACGAATGATTCGCATTTCCTGTAGTCAGTCCGAGTGAGCGGCAGGTCAAATGTCAGAGGAACCTCATCCATATTTATGATGTGGTGCGGCCCGATTCAGTGGGAGTTTGATTTAATATAAAGAGTCTCATTGGTTCACCTGAACCCGCTCAGCAATTTCATTGGTCTAATGTTATGGTCCTTATTTTTTTGGCTTGAAGTTTGTGAAACCGGGAAAACCCCAGGAAAAATGTATAAATTAGCCGCTTTATTGTTTAAGCCGGGTGGTTCCAAGTATGGGAAAAAGTAGCGGCGTATAGTCCGGAAAATATTTTAAATGGACTGAAGATAATTTTGCTGACACCTACAGTTACAGTAACTCAGGACATTGTTCAGATGTTTTATTTCCAAACATTTGTCAGATTTTTGTCTCTAAAATGCATCTGTTCTTAGACATATTTCCTAGCGCATCAGCCTATGCTATCATTTTAGAACTATTATTGGATAACTGATTTATTAATATGCAGTTAATGGAGAGAGAGAAAGAGAAAGCTAGAAAAAAAGAAAGAATATCAGGATTATGCCATGAGAGACAATAGATTGCCAATCAGCCTCTCCACTTCATTGAACCTTGTACTGTTAAACACTTGCATCTGCCCTTGCCTTTATTAAATGACACAGAAACACAAATTGAAAGTGCATAAGTGATGAATATGCCATGAATATTTATTTATGTATTTCTTTCCTATTTTTGCCATTATCTGCAGTAATAAACAAATGACAAAAGCCTGTTAACAAGTCTCAATATTTATTAGTAATATTTTATGCAGTAATGAAGTGTTTCGAAATCATTCACGACGTCTTTTTGTCTGTTTGTGTTTGATCCATGTGGACAGTAGCTCACTTTTACATTTCAGTGAACTTGGAAATGGAAATGGAATGACGTGCATTTTTATGCAATTATAAACTAAAAAATAATTACACACCTTAGGACATCAATCAACTAATCAGGCTCAAGTATTAAATACTAATGTGGCCTTATATTAAAATAAACGATTAGATATGACATTACAGATCAAGCACTAAGTAACATCTTGGCTGAGAGCCATGATATAAAGTGTTCTAGCACGATCATGACATATTTAGATTTTTTACATTCATGGCATTTGGCAGACGACATTATCCAGACATACAACTCAGCATTTGAGAGTTAAGGGCCTTAAACATAGGCCCAGCAGTTGCAGCTTGGTAATGCTGGGATTTGAACTTACAACCTTCTGATACAAAGTCCAAAGCCTTAACTCTCCTTCATAACACCACAATGTCCACATGCTGGATGAATGGATGATAAGTCCCACCCCCACCATCTGGTGGAATACATACATTTCCTATGACAGTTTAAAGAACCTTTGAACTTCCAAAGAACTATGAATTAATGGCCTCATAGACCGGTGCAATGGAAAACATGTCTTGAAAACATGTCTTGAAACATGTCTTGAAACATGTCTTGAAACTCCCGCGACCCGAATTACGGATAAGCGGGAGAAAATGAATGAATGAATGAATGAATGAATGAATGTCTTGAAACTGCACTGAATCATTGATGCAAACACTCATGGTCAGTTTTATGAGACTATTCGCAAATACAAAACATGGTGTCAGCAGAAACATAGTGCCTATGTATAAGAAATCTCTGCCAAGTCATGGCATTATGAGATTCCAGTATTATGGAGTAATCTACTGATAAGGCAGCAACATGCATTTTCCGTTGCTCCCTTTCTACTGCTGATTTTTGTTCAAAGATGGACAAATGTTCCCCAGAAGAATGGAAGACAAAATATACTGTAAGAGTGACTAGAACAAGAAACCATAGGAACATTACTTAACTGAGGACCATTACACCTCAGGATCTTCCATCTTTCTTTTTTTTTTTAATAGAAAATTCACCAAACTGGAAAAATGAAGCTGTTGCTATACACAGTGCTAATAACTTCCTAAAGAGGAAGAATGTGTCCCAGAGTGTCCTGGGGAGCAGACGAACCACCTGAGATGTCTAGAACACCGGCAATATGAGTGATCTTTGGAGACCACTTGTTATAGCCAGGAGGAGCAGCGTTATTCAGAAGAGAAAAAAAAAAAAAACAACAGGCATGTTTACACCGTCTATTGGAGTGAGAGCCGGTCGATAAGCCTGCCATGGAAAAAATGTCAGCAAATAACATCTGAAATGAATGAGACAAGTTAAATGCTGACGGGCAAATGGAAGTCTTTTGTGTTGGCAATTGCTTCGTTCAACACTTTTGCGCATCTCATCCCTTTGTGTTCTTTTCCACCTTTCAGGCTTTCTTATCATCATTTACTCAACCTGTGTATACTTCACTCACTGCCTGCTCTCTACACATACCACAAATCACATTCTCAATCAATCTCATTCGATCTCACACTGGTCAATAAGGCATATGGAGAATTGCTGCAGGAATTAGCCATTATACATATGAAAACGGATGATGAATCCATGATTAATTATTTATTATTATCCCATGGGTTATATTGGACTGATTGAAGTATTTAGAACACATTATGGCTGTAAGTAAACTAATGAGAGGCTTAAACTGACAGCTCTCTATAGACAGATATTTGCATGATAGATGTTCTGGAGCTCATATGATCCTGAGTGACTGCACAGCTTTGTTCTACAGCCTCTACTTTGTCTCAAAGTATGCACTGATCATTCTTTTCTTTCAAAATTTCTATGAATTGGCTGTAATATTAAGTCAAATGCAGGCTAGCTGGCAGTAAAAGCAAGCAGTAAAATCATATTTTTACTTTTCAAAACTTTATTGGCTTTATTTTAGGTAGCAATAAAATGTCTGACATCAGTCGGTCTTGTTCACATATTTAAATGCATGTCTGACTTTTCCACAAATGTGTATACTTGAATGCACAAGTGATGCACACTATTCAGATACTGCAGAATTTAAGATGTGGAATTAACCTATTTTAGGAACATTTTTGCATGACTTGACAAAAATGTGTCGTCAAAGAAGCAATTAATAAATTTCATTTTTATTATTATCAATTTCAATATTATTAGTACAGTCGTCCCTCGTCTATCGTGGTAGTTACGTGCGAAAACTGTTAGCGGAAAACACATTTCCGCGATAAATGGACGCCACCCTGAAAATCCTTTTTTTATTGTTTAAGCAATAAATCATCCTCCCGCACTCTTTAAACATACACAGAAAACATTTGCAAAAATATAGCGAGATGAATTTTGTGTAAATTTGTAGAAATAGCACATTTATAGTGTGTACTAAACAGTACTGTAGCGCAGCCTATGCGTAGTTTCTCTGTTTGTTTATTGGTTAATGATGTTGAGGTTTTTGATGGTCCTATGACACCAAAAAAGGTTAAAGATACACCTCACTACATTCTTTATTTTTATTGGCTAAATCTGGTGACGTATGTCTTCAACTCCACCCTTTATCAACGTAAGAAGTTTGCAAATGGATGAAGTAGAATTTTAGTAGCAGAAGCATAACTAGTTGCAGCAGAAACAGTAATTATAGTAGTAATGTCACTAATAGTTTGGACGTTTGCTTAACCGCCAGCTATAATAATATTCAAAAATATTAAAATCATACCAAGATCATATCAGCTAGAATAATCAAAAGTGAGAAGAACGTGACACAGGACAACTGAATGGTAATATTATGATTTATAATGGTTTACAATTGTGTTCACTGAAAGCAGGAAGTAGGATTAAAAACCGAAGTAGAAGTGCTGGACGGGCGAAACCTCTAAATGTTTTGTTTTTTTAAATATATTTATTATGTGTATAATCTGTAGTAAATTGCTTTCTACCAACGGACTGGAATTACAGCTTCAAATGCAACCACCTCAGGGGTAACCAGACTTTAAAATGCTATACCTTCTCTTGAGATTCAAAAATGTGCAAATAAGACACCAATTTAATCAAAGTCAGTAGATTTCAGAACTTCATATAATCTAAATATCACCATGCGAAAGGTTTTCCCAGGCGGCCACACACATGCCTAGAAGCTACTGAAATGAAAGTATTTTCTGATCTTTTGCTTCGTATTTATGTTTTGATCCATCACGCCTGTCTGGATATATTGGAAAATGAAACTTTTGACTGTTCTAATACATTTGAGGGCACGATGCGTACACTCTAGGTTCACTTCATAAGCCCAGACGAATAGCAAGCCCATTTCAGAGATATAATCTATTCTCTTCAACACAATTACTTTAGAAAGAAACAGCATTTGGTATGGTCTGTTAAGACCAAAATGGCACATAACACCCTGTAAACTCTGATATAGATTACAAGTGACTATACATTTTATTGGGATAAAAAAAAAAAGAAAGTATATTGACTATAATGGAAAAATCATTAAGTGAGAATTTTCTCTTAAACTTTGGAGACAATGACGCACAAACTGCAATTAAACTAATCAGTAACTCTCATTCAAGCAAACCAATTTTAATATCATACCAATTATGGAAACAAGACAAAGCTTCATGAATGAATTATCAATTGCAAATGTGAAATGGATTTTCCCAGATATCTCTGAAAATTACTTCATTTCCAGCTCTTTAAAAAAAATAAAAAAATCAGTATAGGGTCTGTTTTTGAGCTAAACATGATGTATTTTTCAGTGGTTTTTTACAAAGTTCCTATGAACACATATTCTTCAATACATTTTTAAAAAGCTCATATTTAACAATGCTACTTTCTAATTTTACATTACACGACAGAGTATTCATGAAACACGAAACGCAAGATCGCTGGAAAATCAACAATTGTCTTCTGCACAATAGAACAAACTTTGCTAAGTTGGGCTTTTTTCCCTCCTTTTTATTTACTGTAGCATAATTCCGACCAAAAAAAAAGGCCCATAACGAGCACATTAAAATCACTTCACTCAAACTTTAGTGTAATGATGTATGAATATTCTATGATTGTACTTAAGAGTAGAGTGTTAATTCTTTGACGACATATTTTGTAAAACTGTTTTATTTCACACACACAAAAATGCTATGTAACTTTTTACTTTTTACACTATTCTATTCCAAACTTTGTTTAATGGATTTCAAGTATTAAATGCAAACTCCAGCCATGCTCACTATATCCACACACACACAAAAGATGAAATAAATAAGAACAAACTGTCCATAGTAAAAAAATGGAATTAGCAATTATTATGGGATTGAAATAGGGAATGAAAAATAACATTATAATGGAAATGCTTCAGTCATATTGTCAGGGATCCACCAGCCACATCTTCACCTATCACTCCAAGCCACTCTCCCACTTACTAATCAGCTACACCTGGCCCTCATCAGGAATTATAACCCCTGTTCCTCCACCATCTCATTGTCCGTTCTACAGCTTAGGCAACAGAACACTGTCGGACTACCCAAGCTACACAGAATAGTTTACCGTTGGCTACGTGACTCTATGTGTTATTGTTTTGCATCTGTCTGATCTCAGCTCTCACCTGGTTTAGCTAACCTGGGGTTTCATTACGGTTTCCCATTTCGTGCTTTGCCCTGTTATCTCTCATTAAAAAGCCTTATGGATTTCACTTTTCGGTTTCCGGCACGTTCTTTCGCCTGACACATATCATCATCGTCTTAACTTTTGTATACTATAATTCAAGGTATAATGAGTGACAAGTGCATGTTCTATTTACTGCAAAATTTGAGATGCTTTTGATTTTGTTCTAGTCATGTCCTGTAATTGGTGTATTTCCTAAGTTTTCCCAACTATTCCAAATTTAAATATTTCCAGTAATACAGTCTCCTGTCTTTCTCTATGTGCAAAGTCTTTCCATTTTTATTAATCTTACTGTTGCTCCCATCATAGTTTCTTGTACTTCAACTGTTTATTCGGTGTACAATTATGTATTGACTTACACTATATACTTAAAAGTTTGAGGACACCTGACCATAAGACATCCCAGTCCAAATTTAGTCCCCATTTGCTGTTATAATGACCTCTACTATTCCTCTAGATTATAGAATGTGCTTTTGGAGATCTGTTTTGCATTCAGCCACAAGGGCAATATCTATATTCAGGTTCTGATTTTGGTGAGGAGGCCTGGGGTGCAGTCAACATTCCAATTCATCCCAAAGGTGTTCATTAAGGTTGAGTTCAGAACTTCATAGCAGGTCACTCAAAAATCTTTCTTTCCAACCCATGTCAATCATATCTGACTTTGTATACAGGTGGAATGTCATGCTAGAACAGGTCAGGTGAAGGAAAAGTGTAAAGCTACTGCTTCCAAAGGCGTCCAAAACAATTGTGTGCTTCCAGCTTTGTGGTAAGAGTTTTGGAAAAAGCGATGTATGGCTGAAAAAGTCAGATAAAGTGTATTCGGATCCTGCCAGACCTTTTACTAGGATTATTAGACTGCCTTGAATGAATTTATTACATATTCTAGCTCTGAAACCCTTAACTACACCAGGTTAATTATAAGCATCTAGACATAATAGGATTTCACTGACACTACATTAAAGACATAATAATGAAATAATAAGCCTGTGAATAAAGGAAATGCATGTTTGATACACCTGTACCACTGCGGCCCCGGTTCGATCCCCGGTCAGGGACCCAACCCCAGCCATTAGGGTTGCACAAGCCTTATTGCCAGTCCCAAGCCTGGATAAATGGGGATGGTTGCGTTAGGAAGGGCATCCAGCGTAAAAACATGTGCCAAATCAAACATGCGGAGGGTCCGCTGTGGCGACCCCTAATTTGAGAAGCCAAAAGAAAGTTTTTATGTTTGATACACCTGTCAGAAACCTAATTAAGTGTATGTTGCATAGTAAAAAATAAATAAATATATATATATATATATATATATATATATATATATATATATATATATATATATATATATATATATATATGTACGAATAATGAATAGTTCACATATTTTTTTTATTCTGATCAGAACAAGGTGGCCATTACATTTCATCAAGCAAGACATCAGTAATTGGATTTCAGTTTTTAACTTTGCAATAATAATTACTATCTCCAGTGACAGCTGTTTGAGCAATAGTCTTGCATGTGTTCAATTAATTGCTTTATCTAGGGTCACTAATCAAAATGTCTATATATTGTTCTGCCAATCTCAGAGTTTCTATATCATAAAAGCACATCTTAAGGCAATCATTGGCATCGTCTGTTCAGAGTTGAAACATAAGCTGCTCGGCTGCACATAATCACACACTTTATTAGTCAGCGGCCGAGATATGTACAGTGAGTTTGCTCAAGCCAGAGAGTTCTTTCACTCTACTCTTTAAATAACACTATTATCCTTAAAGCACTGAACATGATAGACTGGCTGGGAGTCAATCCAAATTTTTAAACCCCAGGGCCAAGGCCAGAGTTTCTCACCCCTAAAAAGAACACCAAAGTGAAACATACTGTTTTCACTTCTCTTTATGCTTAGAGATAAGCATTTTCATCTCCCAAGGCACCCTCCAGTTCTGCAGTGTTAAACATGCACCACGCATCTGCAGGGGAACAAACCTCACCAGGGGACATCAGAATTCTTCAAAGGCAGCCATCTAAAATAGCAAACGGATGCAAAAAATAGTCGACTAGGTGATGGCTGAAAGGGAGGTAAAATGAACATCAATGCATTTGAATGTGAAGACAAATCATTTTGTTCTGAGAAATGGCAACAAGTCATCCAGGAATGGTACATAATCCTAGAGAGAGAATAAAGGCTTAACGGATAGAAGTTCCTCTGATCAGATGTCTGCATGTGTAATTTGCTTAATACTGACATGCAAAAAGCAAGAAATGGAAACAAGGGGACCTGCACATAGGCTTGAAAACTATTTTAAGATTAAATAAGATTGATTTCATTTAAGCAATGGTGCTTTGCGTATCAAAAATAAATAAATTAAATATTGTTTCATAACAGTAATTTACAGCTTGAATGTATGTCAACAAAACAAAAAAAAATTAGTAATAAACACAATCATTTGTTGTAAATTTGGCCCAAAATGTAAAAAAAAAAAAATGATTATCATCCAATATTGGTTTTTTGTTAATTTGTATTTTTTTTCTGAACACGTATGGGGGTTCATATATATGAATCACAGGATGTGATTGTTTTAGTGTGCTCCTTACATATATGTTTCCTACATGTGTGGCAAGTATTCTACCCGCTCTCGATTGTCAAAGCAGATAACTCTTGACAACACATGAAAAGTCTGAATGGTAGCTCGAAAAATACTCTGGGGTGACTCACCATCCCATAAGCTGACTGTAGCCTCATTACAGGATCTGTACACTTCAGCAATAAGGAGCAGCCCCATGTAAGCATTCAGGTGTGTTTTGTCGATCTCCACTCAGCTGTTGCCAAAAACCCTTTTCCCTTCAGTGTTTGTTATCTCAAGCAGGATCTGCTAAATAAATGGTGGTATGAACAACTCAAATGCTGTCTTGAGGTCTGGAAAATGCGATACAGAATATCTAGGTCATTCTGATGATGTTCTTAGTTGGTGCTGTGCCTTGGTTGTCATAAGGAATTGATGACCATATAATGTCACCTTTTTTTATTTGAAGATTTCTTTGGGTTGTTTTCTTCATCAGGTGTGTCTTTTTGTTTGGGATCATACTTTACTTCATCCTCAGACACCATCCTCCTGTCACATTGCCCTCTGTTCTCAATATTACTTACATAACCAAATATATGATCAGTAAGTCTATGAGGTTATTGATCATATCTTTGGTCATGAAAGTAATCTGAGGATGAGGATGGTGTGCAGTATGATCCTGAACAAGAAGACACATCTGATGAAGAGGACAGCCCAAAGACACTGAATCTCTTGCTCATGTTTGAATAGACAAACGATGCTAGAAAATGAAACTCATACCACACATGAGCTTTATTTATAGATAGCAATGTTTAGATAATTCTGTGCACATTGTTTATACCAAACCCCTCAAAATGGAGTATCAATATTCCACAAAACAAGGTAGTGTTCCCATGGGGTTGTGTGTGTCCCTATAGAAGACATTTTCAGGGAACCTTGCCGGAGTCTCGTGTGTAACCCTAACCCTAAATGTGTCTGTGGTGTGGGTAATTGAGACAAATTGTATTTAAAGAGCAACCCACAACATTTGTATGATGAATGAATGCACAGTATATAACAGATATTCTTGGAGGGTCAAATTTGACCCGTAGCACAACAGGTTTTTTTTTTTTTTTTTTTTAGACCATCAGAATTTACTAAAATGGTGACAGAAAATAGATGTGTTTGAGGATATCATAAACAGAAAAAAGTAAATAGTATTTTTTTTACACAAAATAAGGGTTAAAGGCTAGCTAGCTAACTTTACCCAACACCGTGTGCATTTTAATGTGGTTAAAGAGCATTGAAAAAAACTGCATTTGTTCGTTTATATATAACAAAAAAGTTTCACATTTTGATTAAGTTGAAGTAGCAAATCTGGAACAAACCTATAATTAAGTCCATGGTATTCAGTCAGACACAAGCCTGTGAAGGATAGAAATTTAAATTCATAAATGTGTTTTGAATAAGCCGAGGGAAAATGTAATTTGGAAAAAGATGTTTTTTTTTTAAATGGGATAACATTGCCACAATAAATCTGAGACCGTTATAAAGTAAAAAAAAATCCAGGCTTTTATTTATATATTTGCTTGCTTGTTTGTTGATTTCTGCTTAAGCGCTTTAGTTAAAGTGGAATCAAATGAGCTAGTGACAAAAGACTTCTCTGACAATTCATTTCAGATTTTGCTGCAACACCCCACCCCGGGAACTTTTGCTAATACATGCATGAAAACAAAAAATCCATTTTTATGCCGCTTATTGTAGAGCGCTAGCTCGCATTTTTTTTACAGTTTAATTTGACATTACAATAAATATTTTCGAAAAACACCACACGGACTGTAAAACTTCATTTATATAAAAACTTCTTTATAGTAAGACCAAAAGAAAATCTCTTTTATATAGTATTTGGCATTTGCAATCGAACAGTTGCAATAAATAAAAAAGCTTAATGGCATTTCTGTCATTTGCTTCTTGTCAGGTGACCTACGTTAATAGCTTACAAAAATAGGCTAAGTGCAGAAAGAAAGGTTAGCCTACTAAATTTTGCCAGCTGACAGGAGATTAAGCAATAATAATGACAGTTAACTTGCTAACTTTGTAGATTTGCATAGAGTGATGTTTGATTGGAGGTCATAAATACATACATACATAAACAGTACTGCCAGCGCTGTGTCTGAATTTGACCGGAATGTTAACCATGAACTTGTTAGGTAGTACTATCCTTTAAACTATGCTCTCTCTTATCACACACCCTATTGAGGTACATGTTCCAAGCTTCCAGTTTCCAACAGAATTCAGAACACATTTTGCTTTTTTTGTGTCGAAGATAAAACGCCAATTCACATCACAATCACAGTACAATCTCCCTTAAGAATCAATCAATTTATCCGACGATGAAAACCAAATCTGGTTTATAAAGAACAGATAATGTCATTCACTAGCCATCTGTTTTATTTCATCATGGTTTGGGGTCGGTTGCGTATGTGCTTTGAATAGCATGCAATGAAAACTCGAGTTTAATGCCCACTGACATCTGGTTGTGCTATTAGATGGAAGGGCTACATTTATGTATCGAACAAAAGCTTGATGAATCTATGGCATTATATCATGATGTCTCATTGACGGCCTAATAAAAATGTTCTAGCCCAAACTAAAAGACAGCTGGGCAACTGAAATTGTGCAGTCTTTGAATTCTGTAATAACCTACTTTGTTTATGTTAGTTAGTTTCTTTTCGGCTTCTCCCGTTAGGGGTCGCCACAGCGGATCCTCCGCACGTTTGATTTGGCACATGTTTTACGCTGGATGCCCTTCCTAACGCAACCCTCCCCAATTTATCCGGGCTTGGGACCGGCACTAAGAGTGGCTGGGGATGGTTCCCTGACCGGGAATCGAACCCGGGTCGCAGCGGTGGGAGCGCTGCATCTTAACCACTAGACCACCAGGGGACCACTTTGTTTATGTTGTTTTGTCTAAATATTAAACATGATCTTATCTTAAATATTATAAAATATTAAAATGCACAAAAGTATTGGAACACCTGACTTTTCTAGCCACACAGTGCCTTTCAAAAGCTTGGAAACACCTAGCTATTTATGGTTTTTGAGACACATGTATGTTCCTTTTGCTTATATGTAACACACAAGACATGGACAGCTAATGACTGGAAGAACGTTTAGATTTACATTTACATTTATGGCACTTGGCAGACGCCCTTATACAGAGCGACTTACAACCGAGCAGGGGAGGGTTTAGGGCCTTGCTCATAGACCCAGCAGTGGCAGCCTGGTGGTGGTGGTGGGATTTGAACTTGTGACCTTCCAATCCTTAACCACTGAGCTACCACCAGATGAGTCCAATTAAATCCTATTGAACTTTCTTCCAGTCATTCCATGTCTAGTTCTTGTGTGATTTTGCCTTTTATCTAGTTAGTTACATATAAGCAAAAGGTTAGGGTCAAAGCTCAGCCATGATACAGCACTCCTGGAATACAGAGGGTTAAGGGCCTTGCTCAAGACCCCAAGATTGGTGATACCAGGGCTTCAACCGACATCCTTCCAATCAGTAACCCAGAGCCTTAACCAATGAGCTACTACTTACCTTATGTCCTACTTCCAGCTCCAGGTAGCTCATAACATTCAGGACAAACAACCAGTGCACATGCCTCATTAATTTAACCAGAATGAATTGCCACATTGCTGGAATTTAAGCTTCTGTCTCACTATATAGCTTTTTAGATGTTTAAGATAGTAAAGTAATGAAAAAGGAGCCTGAGGTCTAAACAATTGAGAACACAACATTATAAAGAAGAAAAAAGCGTGGTCCACATTTGTAGACACATTTCATAAATAAAGCACTCCAGCAACATAACCTTGCATTTGAAACGGCAATGTCCGATAGAACACCCGGACACATAATAGTCCTGGAGTGAAAATATAATAAAGAGAGTCATCTAGAAAAGATCTACATAGTCTAAATAGACTCTGAAGCGAGCATGTGACCGATGATGGACTTGCCCATTTCTCCACTCTGTGGTCTGCCAAGCCTCAAATGAGAACACTGTAAAATTTAGAACCCTAAAACACACATGCACGCACGCACAAACTATATTTACGTCGAAAGCAGCATACGCTCACTAAATGGACAGAGAGCAGGCATGTTTTAATTACATCAGACCAAACAATAAGGAAAATGAAGGCTATTTTCTATTTTTTGAAAGGCATGCTACAGCTGTAATTAGTGTTATTGCAGTATTTATCTTTCGCCATGCAGTGAGAAGCCATTCTGCACACAGATAGACGTGTTTGCGAATTCACTAATGCTAGGCAATTTGTTAGGGAGCTGAAAATATGAGGTGGGCTCAATGAAGTCATAGCGTCCCTCGCTGGAGATGGACAGAACTACAGGTACGGGTATAGCTATGCACATATGTATGCAAAAGTCCAAGACAAGATAGATAGATAGATAGATAGATAGATAGATAGATAGATAGATAGATAGATAGATAGATAGATAGATAGATAGATAGATAGATAGATAGATAGATAGATAGATAGATAGATAGATCTAAATAATAATTCAAATCATTTTTTTATTTTTATAGATATATACTCATTGTGTCTGACTAATATTCATTATAATAATTATGAGAAATGTATCTAAAGTTGTTATCTATTAATAATTATATTTATATAACCTATATTTTATAGCTAATTTATTTCATTAATGTTACGTTCATTAATGTTTCATAGTAGCTTCTTTACTTTTTTTTTTTTTTTTTTTTTACATATATATTAATCATTTGTTCTATATTATATTGATTATTTTGTTATTTTGTTTATGGCCATTTTTCATTCATGAACTGCACTAGTGTTTACTTCCAGTATCCTGGGTATCGGTTTGCCGTTAGTAAACTTGCCTTTGGCGACAGTGCATTAATTTCCAAGTATGCTAGCCCACTCTTAGCAGCAGTTGTGTGAATCATTAAGTCTTAGCACACAGCTTGAAGGATATGTCTGTTGAAACATCCTGTGCAGCTATAAAGGGTGATGAGTTTTGGGTTGGCTCGTCTTGGCCCAACAGTCCTGGTTTTATTGCATGGTGCAGTTCGTTAACTTGGATTCAGTTGATGCCAAAATGCCAGGGCTGCTCAGCAAAGAACGAAAAGCATCATCTGTAGCAGCGGAGAAGTACTCATTCACAGGGGAATCATGAAGTCATGTCACTCTAGGAAATAGGAAGTGACTCGCATAGCATTTGGAAGTCTACATTTTCAGATGTGTTATGCTCTGAGATAATTTAATTCATCCTGAGGAAAAATCTAAAGTTTCCAGCTGGGTCTTGCTATTTGGACACGTAAGTGCAGAGAGATCATTAAATAAAAAGAGTGGCTCCATCTCACTGGAATGGCGCTGTATAACTTCAGATGTTGCTTTCATTGAGAGCCCAATTACACGCAAAATGGGTCCACATCCAGAGCAGGCAAATTAAGTTCAATATTTACTCCAGGAAAGTTACTCGTATGCAAATCTGACTTATGCAGGTGCTTTCATTGATTATCCAAAGGCACATTCAGATTAGATAATGATGTGGAAATATTTAAACAAAGATAAAAAAAAGTCCATTGTAATAAATACAGTATATCTTATACATTATCACGTTCACGTACGTACATGAATTGTTAGCATTGTGAGCATCAAGTTAATCATTGCTGAATTAATTATATTTATCAACACAGCTTCCACCATTGGGAATTGCAATGTCTCATAATCTCTCTCCCAAGATTACATTTCATCAAAGATTACCTTTGTCAGATTTAGGGTAGAAAACCTGTGGAATTGTACAACCAATGTCTAATGTACATTTGAGGTCTGATTCCTATGTGCACAAATTCAGTGTTAAATCCTTACAAAAGTCTGGATAGCACCAATAGCGTATTCTTCAGGGTGACCTGTGAATGTTTTTTTATCTATTCATCGCAAACATTCATCTGAAATTGTGTAAAGCAAAGATGGTTAGGGATGAACACACTGAGTAAAAGGCTCAATTGTAGGCAGATCTAGTCTGGCTTGGCACCACACTGCCATAAACTATTTGTATGCTCAGCAAGATACTTAAGGCTGCTTCAATAGCACAAAATGAAAGTCTTAGCAATGACGCTCTTCGCCAGATTGGACTGAGTAAATATTTGCATGGATAACGACAGTCAGAATCGACTGTGTGTGCCTTGCCTCCCTGCCTTTTAAAATGCATCACTTCCTGCCTACTGAATATCACAGAACGAAAGGAGGGAACTGCATATAGACCTCCAATGCAATAAAACCAAAGCCACAGGGTAGAAGATATGCCTAAATTACCCTGATAAATGTAGTCCTGTTCAAATGTCTGTGATTCACCTCGTGCCAGTTTGACATTCTGAAAATAGCATTCTGAAAGGCATTGATTAAAGTATACATGTACATGAATTGGTAGGAAGTTACTTATTTTTTGTTTTTTGCATAAGTTCACTGTTTTAGATTCTGACATTATACACCAAGCACAGCAAGACCAGCAAAAATGATAAACTTATGAGACCTCTCATAAATATATCAGAACCAGCTGTCAAAGCTTTGCCTCCAGCAATGTAAAAAGAAAAGCTGCCCTTTGGTCTAAAATGTCAACACATTTTTATATGATTAGTCACAACATCCCTTCAATGGTATTCATTGATTGCCATATCCAGTCAGTGTGTTTAGAAGTCCAGCAAATGTCCTCAAAACTCAGCTTCACTGTGTTTTACTGGTGATCAAATGTTGAATTTCTTTAAAATATTGGATTAACGTTGTATTAATGGTTAATTAAAAGGGGGCATATTTTAACATTAGGATGTTGACCCTAGGTGTCGTGTGGATGGAGCTGACATCATTCTCACAGAGAGTCTATCATCAGCTAATGAGGCTTCAGCCAATTGTTTTAATGATCTAATCATGAATTTGAATCCTGACGACGCTGTAGTCATCAGTGACTGCATGCCAATGGAGCAAAATTAGTTTCTGGCTGGATGAGATGGCGTACTCACTCTGTGGGCATCAGTAAAATCATGGATGTGGAAAAGGGCAAATAGCGTTGCCCTTGAAGTGCATGAGCAGCAGCTTAAAACAACATTGTTGGCAGGGTTCATATGTCTTGAAGAGAGACCTCTCCACTCTCTCCAGGTGGTAACTGGCAGGTGGCCAAATTACTGTAGGTAGAACATGGGTTATAGTTACAGTTCATTCTAATTGGAGCTTGACCTGCCAGGAAAAGAATCATTACCATTACAATAATAATTTACATTTTTGACAGTTTATTTTTAATCTGCACATTTCAACATGCTTTTCTGCAAAATTGACAAACTTGAAATTAGAAGTAACCTGAAAAGTTTATTACATTTTCTTGCATTCTGTCCAGTTACATTAAAAGCATTTTAGCAGATGCCCTTATCTGAAACAACCGAGCAGCTACTGTATGGGCCTAGGAGCCCAAGAGTGGCAGTCTTTTCTCCAAATGTGTCTTGGTTAAAACAATAAATGAATAAAATCCAGTCAGTTAAAAATATACATGCATTTTTGAAGGTCCATGCCAACTACACATAAAACAGGATTAGCTCAAAAGACTGAATTCCACCTCCTTCCTGTTTAATTTGTGCTGTATTTTGGTTGGCTCAGGAGTTAATAGGTTAGGCCCAGAGGAGGACTGGGTTCAGTATAAAGAGCTAGATCCTTCACTACTGTCGCTAAGTACTAGTCCATTAGAATTCCTTACATGAGCAAATAGGAAAACAAACAAGATGAAAGGTCTTTTTCTTAAAACTTAATTTAGAGACTTGTTTGATCTGAGGTGCTGCCATTCAGAACTTCAGAACTGCCACTCCAGAATATAAAGTAGAGAAATTTACTCTAGAGTCTTATTATCCTAGGTATTTGTGAAACATGCACATATACTTACACAACCACGTGTTGTTTTCCAAAAAGAGATTAGCTAGATACTGAAGTTAGGTTCTCTTTGTTGATTCAAGAGGACCACATTTAGTAGCTAGAGCTGTGGGGAGTTGTCTGACAGAGCGGGGTCATAAAGACCTCCATTAAATGAACAGAAAAAATAGTGTAGACATAATGTTTTACCAGGGCCCCCCAAACATGTTTGTTTAGAAGTGTAGTGGGATCAGAACACATTAGGCCAAAGGTCAACAATCAATTTTATGACGCTTGGTTAAAAAAGGGGAAAGGGGCATCTCAGTGGTTGAGAGGTTGGATTTCGTTTCAGAAGGTGATGAGTACAAATCCCCCCACAGCATCACACCACCACTAAGCTGCCACTGTTTTGCCCTTAAAACAAGACCCATAATCCTTAATTGCTCAGCTGTATGAATAAGAAAATTGTAGTGCTTGAAGTGAGTCTTATAGGGGGTCCCCAGTTGTTGTGTAATTCATATTTATTTTTACTAAAATAATCTTGGGGACCCCCCCTTAGTCTATTTTTTACTTGTCATGGGGGGGGTCCCTAATGCCTTATGGGGGTCCCAGCTCTCCCCAGCACCCCCTCAATTCGAGTACTGATTGTAAGTCAAATAAATCACCACAAGACTCTTTCAGGTGGAATCATTAAGGCAGAAGTCTTCAGAAAAATTTACCTCCCACCTCAATAAGGAATTCCCCCTTGTACCAGGTAAGGCTGCAGATGGGCCATCCTCAAACCCTTAATCTTAAGGACAGCTGCAAAGACCTGTGCCTCTGTAACCTGAGGATACACTGTTGAATAGCATCGGTAAGGAAAGCCATCAAGTTGAAGAAGGAGACTTTCTGAGTAATGTTCTCCAAGTGCTCTACTGATTAATTTCAGAGGTATGGGAGTGCCTGTGGCAGTTCCTAGACCCACACTGGAGAGATTATATCTCTGAATAACTGAATATAGAAATCTGTGTAGAAGGGTATGGCAAGGTGTTTCACACAACCCTTTAATAAATTTGTATTTGATTGCATTTTTTTGCATCTCACATATAATTCCCGCCTGAAAAATGTTTATTTGTTTGAGAAACAGGAAAATGAAAGCTTGCAGACTGATAAAAGATTAACTAAATATGTATAATTAATTCCTCTTGAATTTTAGTCCATATTCCCAAAGTATAAATTATTCCCACCAGCCAGGATCACAGAGGCAGCATAATAGTTATTACTATTACAAGCACGTGCCTGTCAAATTTCTCTGGATAGGCTATGCTCACTGTGTGGACCCCTTTAGGAACCATTGCGTGTGGCCACATACACATACACAGAAAAACACACTCCCATTGCCTAAAGCAGAGCCAGAAATGGCTGGAAATCATGAAGAATTCAATGCCAGTTTGAGCTAGCAAATAAATGAAGCCAGTGAACAGAGGATGCTCAACCTTTTCATGCTTCACCTTCGCATGCTTTTTATCAGCCATCTGCTGTCTTCCGGGCTCGACACGCATGATCAAAAATCAATGTGTAATCATTCCTGGTCTAATCCACATGCGAGTGGGTGCAAATTAGCCCCATGCTGCTGGATACGAGAAGAAAAAAAAGGAACAGTTGAATTCATTTATCTCAGGTTTAAGCACCATTGTCGGACAAAGTAAGTGGCAAGTGCTCATGCTTCCTTGCTTCCTCCACAGTGTGCACTCTTACCTGGCTCTGAGGCACTGTTATTCACATTGCAACTGTCCATGCAGATTTCCTCGACCTCAGATTTGGCAATGAAGCAAGCCAATGTCCCTCCCTTCCACCTGTTCGAAATCCTTGCAGAGTAAACACTCTCCAGAACCCTGGGATGCCCTAGAATTAATTCCCCATAATCGACCCCCGCATCTGTTCCATCCTTCTATCAATTTCGATTCCCACTCACGCCGTTGCGGCGAGCCAGTTGGGACGCTATAGGGCTGCCATTAACAGCACTAAGCATGATAATGCAGCTAATTGGCACAATCTGGGCACCTGTAGGTTGTGAGACAACTACAATCTGAGCACCTGTAGGTTGCGTGTGTGTGTGTGCGTGGTTGTGTGTGTCTGCTTTCCAGATCAGACACTTAGCATGGACCCATTCTTAGACAGTCACATGCTAAACGTATTAAATTACCTGTATTCTTCTGCTTTTTTTCTGAGGTAATTATACAGAGTGTAAGAAAAATGGCTTTGTGAAAAACAAGATATTTTTTTGTAAAATATATCTACTCTGTTTCTTTTTAAACATTTGCCCTAATCTCTGGTTTCATAATCCAGTGTGTTCCCCTTGTGTTTTGTGGTTATGTATTCCCACTCATCGTGTACTTTCTGTAATTTTCTTTTTCTTGTCTCGGTATTGCATTTGAATAAACACTGTTTATGATCCCTAGTAGACCTTGATGCCTTGTTTTCTCTGTCCCATGCACTTTGCTACCACATCTGGCTCAGAAATGTTAAATGCCTTAGAAAATGTATAAGTGAAGGAAAATTAACCATTAAAAAATATTGTGTGTTCAACAGAAAAGTTACAATACTATTTTAATTAATTACAAATATAAAAAAAATGCACTGAGAAAATGTACATATTGAAATATCAATCTTGCTACAGATGCCAAAACTTAAGACATTTCTTGTTATGTAAATCTTTGGTACACAGGAAGACAAACATTTTTCATAAATGCTCAATTTACAAAATAATAGAAATATACAGTATAAAAATCAGAGTGCTCCTGTTTTACCATGTAAAAACCAGTTCAAGGTGAATGGAATAAATTGAGCCAAACCCTTACCTGCCAGATTACACTATCACCAGTATTTTAGTTTATAAACTGACCAGATAATTTTCTGTATGAGTGTAAGGTGTTGATTGGTAGCATTTCATTATTTATTTTGTTAATCACACAATAAAATGATAATTTAATGATAAATATGGACAACTATAAGGATAACTAAATACAATACAGAATAAATCGTGTGTTTGTGTGTTTTTAGCTGGAAAGCTAGAATGCTCATCTGAGAAAGTGTCCTAATACTGACTTCAATCTTATAAACAGCCTGTCTGACTGTAAAAAAAGACAAAACAGTGATGCTAGCATAATGATTCTAAGAAAGACTGTGTTGCTAACAAAGCAAGCTAAAAAAAAAACTATTAGATAACTATTAGTATGCTAATTAGCTTGTTAACAAATACAACAAAGCTAATGAAGACTGTACTACTAAGTATGCTAAGCTAATGTAGAACTTTAGCGTTTTACACTGAGCTTTGCTAGCTCAGGCTATAACATCAATGGGATATTGCTGTGCTTTCAATGCAGTTACAGTGTCTTTTTTTGGTCTTGTTTTGGTCTTTTGTCTGTAAATAGTCTATATATTTCATGTCATTGAGAGGAGCTGAGGATTAATTAGCTAGGAGGATTCTGCAAAGGAAACAGAAACAAAAAATGGAAAACCCACAATAATATGAGGAGAATAATTGAAACATTGATTTTTTTTTTATATGAATTACAGCACAATGAATTACCCATCTTTATGATAACCGGTGACAACTATATAGGAGCATTAAAAAGAATACAAGCCACATAAATCTCACAGGACCTCCCCTATTAACCTCACTATGGCTATTAGACCATATATACCTTCTCCAGACCTTCCTTATTACATTCAGGCTGCAAAATACATTCAAGACACCAGAAACAGTGGCATAACATAAAGGTAAATAGGCCTGGCGTTTGTATGCTTCACATTCATCATGTTTCTCATCGTCCCCTTTTCCTTGGTGCGTAAATGGCCCTTAAGATATATGCAGAGGCCCTGGAAGGAGTCATTCACTGTGAGCTCGCTGAACAACAACTCATACAACAGGGTGAAGAATATGAATAAACATTTTAATTTCCTTTGCTCTAGGGTGCGTCTATAATACTGCTGCACACATCTGAGAGATTCCAGGCTGGGCCGAGTAAGATAAAAATCTAATCATAAAACAATTTTCTTCTTTTTATGAAAGAATATGTTTCAGTCATCTAGCATGAACAACCTAGTTCTACCTTCATATTCCACATGGGCCTGATTATTTATAACACTGGTATGCCTGAAGGACTAGTAAACATAGGTCTGTTTATTTGCTTATGCACCAACATGTCTTTCCATCCATCCATCAGTCTGTCTGCCTTTGTCTGTCCTTCTGGATCTGTTTGTCCATTCACCTACACTATTTCTGTATCCATCTTTCTGTCTTTGTCTTTATATCTCACTTCTTTACAAATGTTGCAAAATGTATGTAACATGATCTAAATATTAACTTTTTTATAATTTTTGAATTAGTCATATATGCATTTTATGTTCCCATGTTATACTTACACTATGTAATAGTTATTACTAATATTATTATTATTATTATTATTATTATTATTATTATTATTATTATTCATAATAATACTAATAAAATAACAATTATTATTATTAAAGGCATTTTCACTTTTCAATTAAATTAAATTTTATTTTTATTTGTATAGCGCTTTTAACAATGAACATTGTCTCAAAGCAGCTTTACACAGAAGTCACATGTAGTGATAAAAATGTTCTTATATAAGTAAGTTTGTCCCTGTTTTTCCCTGATGAGTGAGCCGGTGGAGACTCTGGCAAGGAAAAACTCCCTTGAGAGGAACCAAACTCAAGAGTGAACCCATCCTCATCTGGGTTATAACCAAATGTCCATTTATTACAGATAAACGATGTTGTAAGATGCAGTGATGGTGATCAAAATCAAACTGTAGTCCTGAGTCAGTGTAGCAGACTGTTGACATTAACTACAGTCCAGTCACTTTTATGTGACAGTTATTTAAATACATTGCATTTTCCTATTGTGATGCACTTTGTGCTTCTTTTTCTTTTATAAAAGGTGCAAAAGGTGTAAATACAATTTATATCATGTTTAAAAGTACAATTAATATTATATAATATATAATATTTCTCTATTCATCCATCCAACCACCCTTATGTTGATTTGTGTATATATATGCCCCCTCTATATGAACCTATGTCCAGAAGCATCAAAAGCATGCTGGAAGCAACTTTTTTAATTCACTCCTCCTTCAGTTTATATTTGATATTTATCATTTATTATTTCTAATAGGATAATTTGCGATTCTTGCCCTTCGCTCAGTGCGCAAGGGCACCAAGAGACCACTCTGGGAGAAACAGTGAGAGGTGAGTGAATTTAACACTGGGAGGAATTGCTCTATTTTCCCTTTGAAGTGCATGAGTGGTGCCTGAAGAGCATGCAATCCCCAAACCTTCTCTCCAACCTGACTATCTAATGAGGCTTTGTTAACACACTTATCTCTGATGCATACAGTACACTGCACACACAGACTCCATTATGCAGCTGTTCTACTGCACCTAATTAAACCTTTATCTAGGGTTTGATAATGTCTTCCATGGTTTGTGTGCGGAGATGAAATTATTCTTAGAAAGTGAACTACTCCAATCTCTACGACTAAGTCAACTAGTGAACCGCATTCCTCCTCAAACAATTATTCACTGCTCAATCCCTCAGGTTTAAATCTCATGAAGTAGAACAGTGAAGGCACATTAGCATTCTAATAGATTTTTCCCCTCTCTCTCTTACCTTCCTCCCAGCCCTGAAAACTTCCTCTTGCCAAGTCCATGACCCCATGATCCTCTGCCCAGACATCCTCAGCTGATGTTAGACTCCATGCGAATTCTGGAGGGTAGCTTTCAGACTTCCCATGGCATGATTTTCCTTTTGAGGTACACCCCAAACCTGACAAAGCCAAAAAATACGGCATTGCAAATGAGAAACATGGCGTATCATGGCAGCAATACTGAATGAAAGACGTGAGACGAAAAGCACAAAATTAGTTGAAATCCATCATTTCTTACTAGTATACAATGTCAGAGCTGTAAAATTTCTATTTTATTTTATTATTGCCTGAATGCACTGTAGCACACAAAAAAATTAATAATAAACAGTCCTCTTTGGGGACTTTGTAAATCGCTCTGCTTTTCTTTTTGTTAAGGAGAATAATTTCAAAAGATAAAAGGGCATTGTTTCAGAATTAAACAGACCATCAGGGCAACACATTGCTTTGACTCATTAATTGTATTGCCTCTACATTAGTCTTAACTTTTCATCATTTTAACATTTAAAAACAATGGCCATCCAGGTATGACACTCATTATAGTGTCCTAGGAACCCTAGGGAAGTAAAAATAGAGTGAAGAGCACTTTTAATATTTCAAATATAAATAAAAAGTAAAAAAAAAAAAAAAAAAACACACAAAACAATATACACCACAATATATCGTTAACCAATCACAATATACCAGAAAAAAGGGAGAATTAAGAATTTTTGTATAATGCAGGAAGTCAACAATGTACATATTTTTAGACTTCTCTGCAGATTAGTAATATATGTATGAAATTGTATCAAATTATATAGTAGTCATAAGTTATAAGCTATCAAAGAAGTGGCAGTGTGTGTAAGACTGTGCATGGACCCTCTGTAAAAATTAGTTGTGCAATATGCAGTGTAGTAGCTGAGAATGCAAAATCAAAATAGTTCTTATTTTATCACAAACCATTATTGTTGAATGGTGCATTCTAATTGGTCAGAAGGTTACTGATTTGTTTTTCAACAGAGCAGCGCTGGTTATAGTTTCATCCAGATTCAATGTCATTTGTTTTTATATTACTATTAAATGATTTCTGTCAATATGTTCTCATCTCTATAGTAACAGATTACAGAAGGATGTATATGGCAGATGCTGCACATAATTTAAAATGTGTATAAATCACTGATGTGGTAAAGGTTCCTATAAACAGATATTTATTCAACAGTTTGGAAAGAGTCAGTGCTCCATGAGCTTTAACTAAGCTTTAAAACACAGGCAGGTTCTATAGGATGTGTTTCCTCAAAGGTTCAACAAACAATTAAAAAGTGTAAAAAGTATAAAGTATAACATTTTATGCATTTCTGTGGTATAAGGGAAACACTCTAGGATATGATAAGTGGCAGGCTGTCAGGGACATCAAGGCCTTCTCTGCTGGCCTAAACGCTCTCAGACATGTTTTAATATATTTTTGTCCAATAATATTTATAAAATTATTCCCAATAGTCTAATTTTTTTGGTGCACTGTGTCTTGGAGCAGTGCATCAGAGTGCAAGTTTTTAGTTTTATCAGATTTTAATCATCACACGCTGATGTCAAATGGAACTGCCATGAACACTGTAAACACTGCAGGCACCCTATTGATTATAATATAGGTTGATTGAAACTGTTGTTTTAACCAATCAGATTGAGACTTGCTTACACCGAGGCCCCCTTGGAGGCATCTAAACGCGTCGGCATTTCCACGTCCTTTGATTAGATGGACAAAGAAGTGTACTAGTCAGACAAAACCACATCGCAAACCACATCTGCTCGAATATATTCATGTGGATTTAATAGACGTTTTATTTTTCATTTCACAATGGCTGACAAAAGAGAAGAAATAGTTTTGGTCACAGATACACTTGCAAAGACATTTACAACTTTTCAAGAAAAAACAGACATTGTAAGGAAAGGTCAGCCATAACTGTTCAAAACAGTTGAACTTTTTCATGAAAGAAATACACACACAAAAAAAAGGAAAACCCTGGATAATTTTATGTGTTTAATATCGAATCTTCTACTAGAAATGTTGTATGTAGGTGGTGCAGCTGTGGCTGCAGTGAAAGAAGATTTGTTGAATTGTATTAATTGGGTTTCTTGCTTTAGTAAAAGCATTAATTCTCGCTGCATGAGATATCTGTCCGTGATTCAGTGCTTCGTTTATACCATGTTTCTGTATAATATTACTGGTTTCTATAGCAGTGGTACCATAATGCTGGTATTAAGAGGTGGATTGATTCCGATAATGAAACCACTGAAGGACTAGGAGTGAAATGCATGGCCTGCCACTGGCTATGATGGTACTGAAGCTTGGGGAAGGTGATAACACTATTTCATGTTGGACTACAACAGTTTCACATAACATTTGTATTTTTATAATAGAATTTGTATTTTACTGCTGTATACATAGACACATGGATGAGGTATTTTCAGTAGAAATCATAAAATAATTAAAAACAGGCAGGAGTTGATTATTAGGCAAAAAAGAAGCAACAAAGCTGGAAATATACGCTGGAAATACAAAGCCTCAGGGCAAGTATCTGCTGTGGAAGATATAATATGAACATATGGAAGAAATGATATGGAAATAGCTGATATGAATATATGAGTAATGTTACTGGATATTCATTTTGTTGTTTAGCCTTCAGAGACTGATTGGTAAAATGGGAAACAAGCAGTTGTGGGAAGGAATTAAAGCACATTTACTTTGTTACTGCACTTTTACTCCATAATTCTCATAGATTTACTGCTGTTAATTGAGTATATTTAAAATATTAGAATCTTGAAATATTTTACATGGGATGTGTGCTTTTACTTATATAAAGGAATGACTGGACTTTATCCACAGCTAAAAACTAAGGTAGTTGTTATATGATGATATTTGTATATGAACATTCAGGCAGTTAGCGGACAAAAGTTTGCACAAATGTGCATTTAGAACATCACATTCCACATTTAATCACCAGTTGCTGTTATCATAACCTTCATCCTTCTGGGAAGATCCAGTCCCACGATGTTTTGGAGTGTGCTTGCTAAGATTTGTGCTGATTCAGCTACAAGGGCTTTAGTAAAATCAGGTACTGGTGTACATTAAGGACCCCTGAAGTTCAAATTCATCCTAAAGGTGTAATAGGGCTGAGGTCATAGCTCTATAGCAGGGCAAGATCTTGTACATCCAACCCATGTAAACTATTTCTTTATGAAGCTGGAATTGAGAGCAGGGATATTGTCATGCTGGAACAGATTAGGGTCTCCTTGTTCAAATGAAGGTAAATATAATTCTAGAACATCCAGAGGCGTCCCATACAATTGTGTGCTTCCAACTTTGTTGCTACAATTTGTGGTGGAATGACACATGGCTGGAAAAGTTAGGTTTCCTAACACTTGTCTATATTGTGTGGGTATATAACTGTTTAAAATCTATGTAAAAGTGTTCTCGGCTGTTTTCAACATTTTGTGCACTAGTTTGGTCGCTAAACTTTCCTCAAGTGCTTGTGTATGCAAATGTTTAAAACGATTTTTTGGAACACCAGGCAGACAGATAAGTAAAAGGCTGAAAGTGCTGTCCCCAATCAAGAGAGGCGAGTTAGGGCTATTTGGGTGCCTTCATTGAATAGGCATGAAGCGCAAAGAAAAATGTCAAAGCAGTTTAAACTATGCATTGTCACAGACGGAATGGGGTACCTATTAAGTTTCTTTTTTTTAATGGAAGCTAAGGTATATAAAAAATATCTGATTGATCAAAAGGGCCATTATTAACTATTATACCACTTATAAATTCTTATAAAATCACAAAGAATACAGGAAGTATGCCAGACCTAATCATCCCTGTGTTGTAAGGATGACCCAGTTTGCTAGGCCTACCAATTAAGTAGTTTAGAAACTCTCGTCTCAGTGGATGCATTTTTATTCAAGCACTCTCGAGATATTATTGCGCAATGCAGTTGAAAAAAATAGATAAATAAACTAATGGTTTGCTTCGATTCAGTTGCTGAATTAGTCTTTCTTCCTGTATTTTCCTGTATACGTAGATATTGTTTGATGGATGGTAATTTTCCGGCATTCTTGATGACTTTTCAACAGGTTCTGTGTCTCCTATAGGCCAATAATAGTAGAGAATAGTAAACTAAGGTTACAGTGGACATGAATTTACCAAAGACCCGGACATTTAAAGATTAGAAAATGGAAATGTGACTTATACTGTCCAGTTTTAATGAGCTTATCTTTTTATGGCTGAGAAAGAAGAAAACCTGATTTGTACTTCTGCTGCTTGATCAAAGTCTCCTGTTGCTTTTCTGCACAGTGTGGTTGTAAAGAGTGTTTATTTGAGTGATGTATACACAAGAATACATCGTTTCATTACACATTTGCACTTATGCATCATTACCACCGTTTCCATGGAAACAGAAAAATGATTCTCCGATCGACTAAGTTCTTCTTGTGGTTTGTGTCTGACCGGTTTATTTGAATCGATTTGCATATTCAGTGTATTACAGCCTAACCGCACACTCTTCTCATATTCAGTAGGGCTTTAAAAGGGCAAGTGGGATTTTGGTGCTTATCAGAGAATTGTGGGTTGAAACCCCAGGTGGCTTATGAATGTGTGCCTTCTGTGCTTGTGTGTGTGTGTGTGTGTGTATGTGTGTGTGTGTGTGTGTGTGTGTGTGTGTGTGTGTGTATACGCCCTTTTTTTTTCTTGGCTCTTTAGAACTTGCTGAGTGAATTATTCTTCACTCAGCAAGCATGCACTATAGTGCATTTGTCTTTCTTTATCATTGCTTCGTTGCTATTGATGAAGCATGTGCTACGAGAAGAAACGAAGCACCTGCCAACAAAGGTCATCAGAGGTAAAGAGCTTCTCCAAAAACAAGCTAAGACTTTCATCCAGCTTTCACGATCATATAAAAAAGAAAAAAAGATATTATTTGTACATTCTCAAAGTCTACAATTTGTGACATTTTGGCTCATTGGTCGTTTCATGCTTCTGGTTGTAGCAGCTGTAACTTTTTGTGTGTGTGTGTGTGTGTGTGTGTGTGTGTGTGTGTGTGTGTGTGTGTGTGTGTGTGTGTTTCAGGCAATGTTCCATAAAGTGATCTAGGTCATCCAGGAGAACATCTCTGCCTAATGAGCTGCTCCTGTTAAAATCCAGCACATCCAGCTCTGTTAATGTTGCATGACTCTACACTGCTGGCGCCGGCTACATTTAAAGGCCATTTAAGAGATCTTCCCTCTGTTGGTGAATGTGAATGAACTGAGTTTGTCATTTTTTCGCTGAAAGAAAAAAATGGTGATAATTACCATTAAATCACGCAGGGAGAATCAACAAAAAGAAATGATTCATGAGCCGTTTTCAAGGTTAAAATGACGAAACACACAAAAAAAGCATCTGTAACTATGAGAATGTGTCTGCAAGAACGAGATGAATCAGTAAATTATTATGTAATAATTGACACTGTATGTTTTTTTGAATGGCTAAAGATTGAAAGCATACAAATAACGGTAAGCGCTGCTGTGGAATATTCCACAACACAGACGATGCACATACATCAGCATGTTTCTTGTTACATAAATGCAATATTTTTATTTTACCCCAGACCTACAGTATACTTTCATACAATTTTGTGAACAGTTCCTGTTTTCTTTTATGCTGGATTTTTTTCCAGATTGTCAGAAAAGCCTTTTTTATAATTTTTTTTTTATGAATTTCTTTTTTTATTTTAACGCATATCATTATTTTATAGGGGGTGGTAGCTCAGCGGTTGAGCTCTGGATAACTGATCAGAGGGTCAGGGGTTCAACCCTCTTTATCGCCAAGCTGGCACTCGAGCCCATGAGCAAGGGTCTTAAGCTCTGGGTGCTCCAGGGGTGCTGTATCATAGGTTATGTGAAAGAATTTCACTGTGCCATAATATATCTGTGACAAGTAAAAGACCCCACCTTTTTAGTTGCTGTAAATGTACTTATTTGACTGTATATTGCTACCTTTAAATACAATATAAGGTGGTATCAAAAAGTCTGAAGACTTGCTCTGTTTACAAGAAAGTACTTTATTTATCTATGTTTACACACTATCACCTTCAAAATAATCCCCTTGCACAGCAAGACAGTGTTCCTAACATTCCTGCCACTTCTGAAATGTGTCTTATAAGTCTTCATTTCGAGCGTGTCAAACACCTTCTGCGATTCGCACTGGATCTCCGCAATGGTGTCAAAAATGGTGACCTTTAAACCAGATCTTCATCTTCGGGAAGAGGTTGAAGTCCGCAGGATCTAAATCTGCCGATAAAGGTGGGTGTGGAAGTGAGATCACGTTGTTTCTGGTGAGAAACTCGTGTAAGGAGAGCTCGATGACAGGGTGCACACGTGGTGAGAAAAGCAAAACGCTAACACACGTAGTCAGAATTGCACCAGTTGCACAGCTTCCGATGTACACAGGATGATGTCTTTTGTCACACATTTACTTATGAAACTCGGTTCTGCCTGTGACTGTGCATGCAGGCTTGTGCTGCCATCTGTTGGTGTGTTACAAAACTAGTCTCTGTTAATTTTCTGTTACCACCTTGTTGTTCTCATAGGCACTGCTATATAAGGAGTTGGATTTGATTTCATGCCACATCAGATATTATGGGATTTTTTTTACATAATCTTATTACTATAAAGTTTTTTCTCACCGGCAGTGATTTGTCACCTCTCATCACTCAAATTACACTATGTTGCTCACTAACAGGCATCTTTATATGCCACGGTTTCACTTTCTGAAAGTTAACTTGAACATATTCACCCCTAGCAATTTCAACTAAAATATATTAGAATAAATATTCTGAAGGGAAAAGCATGTGTATTAATGCAACCATGTATGCAACCATCTACTACTTCAGAATGGGCTGAAAACATTCGACGTCTGTCTCCTATTTCACTTCAGCTCAAAGCGTTTGACATGCTTCGGCAGAACCGTGATAACAGTGCTGTCTTTCTAATTTGGGGGAATCAAACACTTCAAAACCATACCAGCACAGAGACTTTCAATGACTGGCCCAGGAGCTATGAGGAGAAACAAATGTGTCGAACCAAAAACCATGCATCTTTCCCCATTGGGTAGAGTGGGTTGCAATGTCAGCTACTTCATTCATTACTTGGATAAAATGTAGTCAAATTTTTCATCTTGTTTTGCCCACCTCTTTCCTGACATCTCTGGAAAATTCTTATTGAATAGAACTGACAGCCGGCTGTCACGTGAAGGAGTACTAGACAGATACAGTTTAGGCAGCTTTAATGAAAAATTTTGCAAACAATCCAAATAGTGTAATTGTGTAATCAAAACACAGGGAATCATTCAGGCAATCAGCAGACATGATAAATGGAGTTAGAATTAATAGGGAAATGTGAGGTTAAAACAGGTCAGGATCAGAAATAGCAGAAAAGGAAAAGCACAGTAGTAAGGCTTGGTATTGACAACAACACAAGGAAACTGGGCGTACAGTATACTTCAAATCTAACAGAAATATTGTTTTCTGTAGAAATGGGTAAGAGGAATTAAGAAACACGTGCTCAATCAGTAGGAAAAGACTGAAAACGCTAAAGCATGTATGATGTGTTTAAGATGTAGCTCTTATCAGCTATGCTTGTGAACAATAATTAAGCAACAATTAATAGTAATTGTTTGGAAAATTAAGCTATTTGTGTGTTCTGACCTGACCCCATTAATATCATGGGGTAAAAGAGTCCCTGACCAGAAATAAGTTTGTTTTTACTTTATTGGTGACTTTAAATTGCCTCTGGGTGTAAATTTCTGCCCTATTTCAATGTTACTAGTAGGGGCTCTAAACCCAGAAATACCGTGAAGGGGAGAAAGCATTAACTGGAGATGAATGAATGAATAGAAGGTGTATGAAAATGTGTGCTTTTAAATATATGAAATTGTCTTTTGTCCCTGTGGCAAGTGACTCTCTTTACATAATACACCGTCTTTGTATATAATACACAAAGATATTACACTGTATTAATGTTTTCATGTGTCCATTTTTGGTATGTGAATGTGTATAATCTTGTAAAACTGTTCTATTATTAATTATAAGTGTGTTAATATAGGGGCATTACCATGTTTCATGTTGTTGACTATTATATGCAAAATGATGTATGTATAGTCAGTATCATGCAATATTCTTTATTTTCACAACTTTTTCTTTTACTTTTGACTTTTTATTATTATATTGTGTAAAACTTTTGTGATTAAAGCTGACTAAGAAATGCACAGGAATTCCAATGAACATGTACTGTAATGGAATTTTTATTGCGGAAATGGCAATAAAAATAAAATATCTAATAAAGAAATACATAAAATAAAAATAAATGTTCCCCTAATGGATTTGACATCATAAATGCCTTTGAAAACATCAATTTTCAAACAACAACAGCTTTGTAAATGCCATATATATATATATATATATATATATATATATATATATATATATATATATATATATATATATATATATATATATATATATATATATATATATATATATATATATATATACACGTGTTGGAATTTGATAGTTTGCGAGAAGCTGCAAGTTCAGAGTAACATTACAAAACAGAGTATGTACTAATAAATTACATACAAATGTTTGAAGAATAATTGTTATATTGTATTATTTATTTAAAGTAAATAAAACATTAATGACACAATTTTTGTTGAGTTTAAAGTACGTGTACAATTCCCCTTGAAAAGGAACCATCAAAAGGAAATTTTTTTATTATTCGCGAGGGGTCATAGAATGTAACCCCTGTGAGTATCACTGTATATAGTATACATGCATATAGGTATTTGTATTACATAAATAAAGGAATCAAGAAAAACACTTTTATTTTCAATTCAAAGCCAACAAAACTTGGTACAATGTCCGGATATGTCCTGCAGCTCCCGCTCTCAGAACTCAGGCCTACTAAGCAAGAATTGATGACTTACCAAATGACCAAGGACAGAGGTTTTATTGGCCATTTATCCTCATTTACACCCCTCATTTATCCAATGTCTTAATAGCCTGGAATGTGTAATAATATCCCCTTAGATATCAGTCAATAGGAACGTTCAGGATTGTTAGCCTACAATAGCACTCATTTCCATCAGTCTATATTCATTTACTAGAAATTCCTCATGTAATTCAAGTTATTTTATAAACTAGTTTCTTGCTGACAGCCTCATAATGTTTTTTCCAGTTACTCCAATTGAGAAAAATTAAATAGCGGTCAATTAAGTGTACGTCGTTTGAGAACTTTTCTGTTTCTATTATGCCGCTACTGAGCTAGAAATTATTTCAATTATTTAAACATATTTACCCTAATGCTACATGTGAATTCCAAATAACCACGAGGACATCGATTCCACTGAGCGACGCTGCGTCGACTGATTTTCTGCACTGATGCGTATCAGAGAAAATGAATAGGAACCAACAGAATGTTTGACAATTTTCAAGGCAGCAGACAGCTCAGATAAATGATTCTTCCAGATAAGGACAGAGCAAAAGGCAGATAAACCATGAAATTAAAAAGAAAGTCATTTATAATCATTTTCTCTAGAATCTTATATCCTGAAAATGCCAAGTTACTAGCGGGAATAGTGCAGTTCTGCTTGGAATTTTTACAACACACAAATGTTTTAAATAGACAACTTGGAAATTGAGTTGTACGAGCTGGAGATGGAACCAAAAAATGTCCGGGTTACATAAATATTTATAACGTAATTTCCCTATTCCCAGTTCTTTAGACAGCTTTCTTCAACTTTGATGTGAAATTCACGCTTCTTTTATGCTACTTTGTGACAGTCTGACTTTGAGTTGTATTTTTCTTATGTTGATGTCACATAATGGTGATATCATCTAATATTAAAAATAAATATTAAACAAATACACGCACTGACAAAAAATGCTGAATTTGGTATTGGGTGAAAATATCAACCTAAAAACCTTTTCTCACCATATAAAATTACCTCAGGTTTTCCATGCATTTTTGTATTTTTTTTCCATGTGCGTTACGATTTCCTTGAGATTTGAAATAAATGCAATTTTTTTGTTGTTGTTGTTGTTGTTGTGTGTGTGGGAAAAGAAAAACCCAGCCATTATGGTTGCACAAGCCAGTTCACTCTTAGTGCCGGTCCCAAGCCTGGATAAATGGGGAGGGTTGCTTTAGGAATGGCATCCAGCAAAACGTGTCAAATATAATATGCTGATCACGATTTAGAAATGCATACCGGTTCGGTTGAGGCCCGGGTTACCAACGACCGCCACAGGTATCGTTAACCAACAGGGTACCGATGGAAATTGGGCTACTGTTGGCTGAAGGAGGAAAAGGAGATTAGGAAGACATCTACAGAGACAGCAGGGAAATGGGAAGTGTAGGAGAGTGGAGGTTTGGGTTGGTACTTCAGATGTTGGTACTATGACTGGTAAAGGGAGAGAGGTAGCTGATATGTTGATATGTTGTGTGTTCAGGAGGCCAAGCGGAAAGGGAGTAAGGCTAGGAACATTTGTGGTGGGTTTAAACTGTTCTTTCATGGTGTGGATAGAAAGAGAAATGGTGTAGGGGTGATCCTGAAGAAAAAATACACTAAATGCTACAGTATAAATGGTTCATGAAAAAGCTTAACAACACTTTTGAACAGTTTTGGGTGACCTTTCCTCACAATATCCAGTTTTTCATCTTGTAAATTGCCTTGTAAGTATTTCTGCGCCCAAATTGATTTCCTCTCCAATGTCAGCCATTGTGGAATTTAACAGCTATTAAAACCACACAAATATGCATGTGAAGTTTTGCTACAGATGTTGGTTGCAAGTTTGACTAGCGTGCTCTCTGATCATCCATGCCAGCTAGAGGGCTTTGGATTGACCAAATCACACTCTGATAGGTTAAAGCAATAGTTTCAAGCAACATGGATTTGAAGATACCAAGAGCCCCACGCTGATAATTTCTGCTGGCCTTATGGCACTTTATGATGTGACTGTTGAAATCTGATTGTCAATGTTATCCAGTGTTAAATTACACTCTATGGCACCGTTCCTTACTGCAGCACACCCGAGAGAAACGCTATGAAATGAAGAGAATAGACTACTGGCAATCATTTAACACATATTCATGGATTGGTATATATTAAAACGTGTCTGATTCTGATAGAGGTCAGGCCAGCAGAGAAGGCCACTGACTATCATTATCATCTTTTTACACAGGTTTACTGTAGACTTGTACCCATCAATGGCTACTTTAATTACAAAAAACTTTCTATTGTAATCCCTGATCTCTAATTTACAACATGCTCAGTCTGAGAGTCATTTGGACACATAGTACTTTTCAAATTTACAGCATACCTTCAAAAAGGGTCATTAACATTACAGCACAATGAAATTCCTTTCTTTGTCAAGTCAAGTCAAGTCAAGTTTATTTGTATAGCGCTTTTCACAACAGACATTGTCTCAAAGCAGCTTTACAGAAAACAACAGTGAAGGTGAATGGTGTGCGTTTGTCCCTGATGAGCAAGCCGTGGCGACAGTGGCAAGGAAAAACTCCCTTAGATGATATGAGAAAGAAACCTTGAGAGGAACCAGACTCAAAGGGGAACCCATCCTCATATGGGTGACATCAAAAGTTTGGTCATAAATCTTTCAACAATACAGAACAATTTGTGATCATCATAGATCCAGCATCAGCTTCTCCATGCCAGGGCCTTTAAACACTCGGCATCTACTTCTCCATGATCATCCATAGGTCCATAATCTTCACGAGGTGGGACGTGACTGGAGCTGGCCAAACCTCAGGATGCCTCGGGATGGGGAGAGAAAGAGAAGCAGTGGAGAGGAATTAGCGTAGCTGCTGTTCATGATATTAACAGCACAAGTTGATAATGTGCATGTGATCAGATGTTCTGGAGCACAAGTTTATGATGTGATGTGTGTGATGTGTGTTATGTGTAGGCTTTGCTAAAAAGATATGTTTTTAATCTGCACTTAAACTGGGAGAGTGTATCTGAACCCCGAACACTGTCAGGAAGACTATTCCAGAGTTTAGGAGCTAAATGTGAAAATGCTCTACCGCCTTTAGTGGACTTTGCTATTCTAGGAACTACTAGAAGCCCAGAGTTTTGAGATCTCAAGGAGCGTGACGGATTGTAGCGTGTTAAGAGACTGGATAGATACATGGGAGCCAAACCATTTAGTGCTTTATAAGTGAGTAGCAGTAGTTTGTAGTCTATTCGAAACTTAATAGGAAGCCAATGTAGGGACGATAAGATTGGGGTTATATGATCGTATTTTCTTGACCTAGTAAGAACTCTTGCTGCGGCATTCTGAACTAACTGAAGCTTGTTTATTAATGATGTAGGACATCCACCTAGTAATGCATTACAGTAGTCTATTCTAGAGGTCATAAACGCATGGACGAGCTTCTCTGCATCAGATATAGATAACATATTTCTTAGCTTAGAAATATTTCTAAGGTGAAAGAAGGCTGTTTTTGTAACTTGATTGATGTGATTTTTGAAAGATAAGTTGCTGTCTAAAATAACTCCCAGGTCTTTTACCGTTGAACTAGTAGTTACAGAACAACCGTCTAAATGCAGGCTGAGATGCTGGAGCTTCTGTGTACTATTTTTTGGGCCGATTAACAAAATCTCCGTTTTATCAGAATTTAATAGCAGAAAGTTATGGGTCATCCAATCTCTTATTTCTTCAACACACTCAGTTATGCGAGCTAATTGAGCTGTATCGCCTGGTTTGGATGAAATATATAGCTGGGTATCATCAGCATAACAATGGAAGCTAATTCCATGCCTTCTAATAATATTTCCTAATGGAAGCATGTATATTGTAAAAAGCAGGGGTCCCAGAACTGACCCTTGTGGCACGCCATAATTTACTAGCATTATCCTGGATAGCTCTCCATTTAAATCTACGAACTGGTAACGATTGGACAGGTAGGATTTAAACCAGCTTAATGCCTGTCCCTGAATACCGATGTAATTCTGTAAGCGATCGAGGAGAAGATCATGATCTATAATGTCGAACGCAGCACTAAGATCTAGTAAAACTAATAGGGAGATGTAGCCTTGGTCTGAAGCTAAGAACAGGTCGTTAGTGATTTTAACTAGAGCAGTTTCTGTGCTATGATGGGGCCTAAAACCTGACTGAAACTCTTCAAAGATATTGTTCTCCTGCAAGTGGTTACATAGCTGGGCAGCGACAATCTTTTCTAAAATCTTAGACATAAATGGGAGATTTGAAATTGGTCTGTAATTCGATAGCGTGCTTGGATCCAGATTAGGTTTTTTAATGAGGGGCTTAATAACTGCTAACTTGAGGGATTTAGGGACATGACCTAACGATAGTGAGGAGTTAATAATATTTAAAAGAGGCTCACCAGCTGTATATAACACTTCCTTCAGTAGTTTAGTGGGAATTGGATCTAACTGACATGTTGTTGATTTAGCTTTCATAATAGCATCATACAGCTCTTCCTGTCCTATACATGTAAAACAGTGTAGTTGTGGGGTTGTAAGTACGATTGTGTCGGGAGATGGTGTCAGAGGTTGAACTGCCACAATTGTTTTTCGAATGTTATCTATTTTTTCAGTGAAGAAATTCATAAAGTCTTCACTACTAAACTGTGATGGAACACATTTTTCAGATCCCTGATTTGTTGTTAATTTAGCGACTGTACTGAAAAGGAGCCTGGGGTTGTTTTTGTTATTTTCTATTTTCTTTGTATATCCCAGTTTGTGAGGAAGCTGAGGTCAGAGCATAGAGTTTTGCATGATATAGCACCTCTGGAGCAGACATGGTTAAAGATTATTGATAAACTCCTATTATTCAGAGAGACACAGAAGAGTTTGTCATCTAGGGAGGTTTTTGTTGCAATGTGACATCTGGATTGCTCATTTGGGATCAATAATTCTTAGGACAATCAAAAAATTGATTTCTATCTTCATTAAAAGTGCAAGGCAAATAACAGCATACTTGATATACACTGTAACTTATTGTACTGAGTTTCATTTTTGTTCTATTTTTGCAAATATTTATAAAATCATTACACTATATTAATGTAAGTATGAATTTACTGTATATATAATCTTGGTTGCTAAATCAGCATGATCTCAAAATCTATTACGAATCAATTTCATCCTGTATTTATTTTTTTAATCCACTTTAGAATTAATGCTTCTTATTACTGGGGCCAATAAGTATCTTAACTTCAACATGACAAACAAACCATGATCATATTATTTTAAACTTGCATTATATCTTATACATTGATCTGCAAAGACAGTAAAGAGCTGGAGATTTTATATACACTATATACACCTTTTTTCAAAGTTTATATATATAATTTTATAGCTTAATTTAAAATTATTTACTTTTTCTAGACAAAAAAAAAAAAAAAAAAAAAAATATATATATATATATATATATATATATATATATATATATATATATATATATATATATATATATAAATTGTTATTATATTATATTATATTGTATAAACTATTCCCTACTTTGAAGGCTTTATAAGAACACATTTTGTGAGCTTAATACCCAGGCAGGCGATTAGTCTGTACCAATATCTATGAATACTGATGCACAGACCAAGGTGCTTTGTGGGTATCTTGACATAAGGGTTGAGGCTATAAAGCATCAAGGGGACCTGTAAACGCCACTGGCACAGAGCCTTTATAGGCCATAAATTTGCAAATTCAAAATGCCAAATGATTCCTCCTGCACTTTTACGTTCCTCTCCAATGGGGTCAGATCATTAGAAAAAAAACATTGAGAGCAGCCAGAATGTAAGATGTTGAGTGGAGGATCCCTGCCAGGGAAGTCCCGTCAGTGGTAATTGGCAGCATACTGCTCAGAGTAGAACGTCATCACTTCTGTTTTAGCAGGTGCTCAGATTAGTTTTGTAAATATATTTGCAGAGCATAAACTAACGCTAAGATTATGAATAGGTATGTTGGTTTGGACATACGACCATGTTATGTGGTGACACCATAACAGTCGTTCGTTAGGGTTTATATAATCACCTCAGAGTGAAACAGGGTACAGCAGGAATAGACTATTTGTAGATTAATGATATTCCCAATGGTGGCCGACAATACATAAATGTAACTAGTAAATCTAAAATGACTCATCCCTCTAGAGAGGCCATAAATAATAGTGCTGATTTATTGTGGCCGTCGTTCTTATTTCATCTGTGATGTGGTCCTTGATTCGGCCTAGGTGGTGGTACGGACCTATAGAGTCCACTTTGGGTTAATGAGCCTATAATGTCAGAGTGACCTCGACCTCGTTTATCACGAGATTGAATGCTTGGTTACCTCATCGAGTCAGGGGTCGCATTGGAGCAAAGCCAGGTGCGGCTGGTTTCCGTCTGGAATACAAATGGCCATGCTCCTGCTTTACAGCACAGCCCTGTCTCCACCAGGAGAGCAAACAAAAATAATTGCCTCGCTGATTTGCATACAAGCTTCGCCATCTACAAACTGAAGTTTGATACATTCGCACTAATAAAAGCACCTGGCCGAGAGCGCCCACAAACATGTTTGCATTCGCCACTGTGTGCAAAATATTTGTATCTGCGGATTGTTTATTGTATGCTCCAGATTGTGAAGCGAATGATGCAGGGCCCGCGGCAGCATGTCAAAAGAGAGAGGCGGGACGGACAGACAAACGGATGAGTCATGATCGCACGATGACGGATACAGAAGATGTAGAACGATGTGAACTGGCTAAAATAAAGCCACACGTGAAATGCACAGGAGCAGCGGCAAAGACATCTATTAGTTGCCGATGCTTCCTTAACTGGTTTCTGTGGCTTAGGATGGACTTCACAGGAAAATTCAATCTCGCTCTCATTTTAGTGCAGATGAGGCTGAATTCAGACGCTGTATGTACCAATGGGAGCTCATGAATGGAAAGCGTGTTAATGACAAAAAGCAGGCAGAAAAAAGAAAAAAAAAAAAAAGAAAGAAATTGGATCAGTTTGTGTGTGCATGTCTTCCCTTCCTTTACTGTCCTTCAAAAAAAATTTACTTAAAACACAAAGGCACCAGTAACTAAATGTCATGACAGGATGTGAATCGTGCAAAAATTCATAATAGTGACCTCATATAGATAGGCAATTAATTCAATGTGCTGAGTTAACACTATTGATCAAGATAATTAGAATGTGAGGAATGGTCCATATAAACCAAAAGATTTTAAGTGTCGTATACATTATATTTGCCTTCCATCATAGTACTGAAGGCTTATGCCCCTCTAACTGCTCACATACTGTTAGGGAAATAATAAGCCCTAACTGAATGGTGTACGATTGGGCAGTTTTCATAAATCATCTGTTATCCAGTTATCACATACAGTGGAAAAGCTATCACCCCTGTATCTTTCTTTTCTCTTCGTAACCAAGAAAATGCACATTTTATCAATGATGGAAAAAAGTTAGAGTTTTATCTCAAAATTTTATGAAGCACTATAAAATGATAAACATTTCCCCACAGGAAAATGTATGAAATCAACAAGCTTTTAACATACACAAATATCTGTATAAACTGTAACACAGAAAATGTTTTAGAATGAGCATATTAACCTAATGTGATGTAATAAAATATATTAATGCAACATGAGCTATGCTGTTATAGCAAATGAGTCAACAGCTTGCGACCAATCATAATTAAGTACTCGACAGCACTCATACAAGTATTATGTGTAACATGGAAAACCCCCCGAAATACAGTACACCGACAGGAAAACTGCTGACGACAAAATAGGCACGGGACCACCCTCTACCTTCTCCTATTCACAAAAACAGATGCCAGTCTGCAGTTTTCTGGCAACGCACTGCCCATGCTCCAGATGGGGCTCAATCAGAGCAGCTCTCCAAACAAGAGTAAGCATTAGTTCTAGTGTCATGCTTGTGTAGGAGGAGATCCGTCTCGATTTGAAGTGCAGAGACTTTGCCCTCCTGCCTGCGGCGTCCAGCCAAGCTCTCCACTGTCGCCCATAATAAATGTCAGCACACAACAGATGCTGAGAGGACACTGGTCATACATCACCACGCCTAAAATGTGCTACACGGCATGCTACCTAGCTTCCTCCTTACAGGTCATGTTTCACGCATATTATTGCTCTCCAAACATGTCTTGGCAAAATCTGTCTAGCAGAATCAGAATTTAAATTTTGGCACATTTCTTCAACTATGGAGAATAGACTAATGATAAGTCCATCTTTCTGTCATCTGTTTCTCTCCATCAGATGCTTTGGATACAGAGGCAGGTGTTGTGTGTTCACTGGCAATGAATTTCAAAACCAGTGACACAATGTCTTTTTTTATTGACAAGTTGTTACGTGTGAGAAAGCATGGGGGTGGGGGTTTTGGGGGGTCAGCTGTTCCGCATTCCACCTTAGTGGCACCACGTCAAAGTGAGTAATGAGAAAAAGTATCGCTCATGGTCTCGCTGACTGGTAGGTTGGGCGGCCTGGCATAAATCACAGAGCACAGCATCATCACAGTGACACCAATTACACAGCCTTGAGGGATCACAGTCTTGGGTTCCTTATGCCAATCTGACTCCTAGCCTTTCATATGAAGCTGGGGAGCACGGGAGAACTGTGATGCTGCTAAAAATCTGTAGGCCACCTAACCGCTGACATGAGCACTGATGATTAAAGGACATGTCCATGCAATGAAATTACTGAGGGACTTTCATTCATATGGTTTAGCTAACGAGGGACTTGAGGGTCACCAACAGACAGATGCAGAGACGTCCTGCACGTTAGGATTAAAAAGTTGCTTACACACATGCTCATTAACACATGGTGACTTTAAAGACATTCTTCACCCTGAAATATGTTTATATGGAAATATTTAAGATGAACAATTCTGGTGCTGTGACTGGGTGCTGTAAATGTTTCTTTGCTATACTTGTGCAGAGTTTAGCATCATTGTTAGCATGCTAACAGTGAAAAGATGCTATACGTAGGACTTACTTCAAAGCCTCAACTCGGCTAGTTTGTGGTCTATGAGCTAACACCCACTATAACTTTGAACTTGGATTTGTTTGAGCAAAATGTTCCACGTGAGAAGGAACATCGCTAGTGCTAGTTATAGCGTTAGGTAGATTTAAAGGAAATGATAAATCGGACTGTTTGGGTATTGTAGATTGTTAAAGTGAAAATAGACCAGAATGTCAAAAAGTTAAATCTGTCAAACTCAGAAGCAAAAAAATAGAAATTATAAGCACCACTGCAGATCACATGTGCATGCTAACTTTGAATAATTAATTGAATAACATTTAATATAAAGATACATATGCAAGTCACTCCGGGATTTTTTTTCCCTTTAAAAGTGAAATGTGCTGCTCAGAACCTTATCACCCCTAAACCATCTATCATAGTAATCACAGAATTACTCATTACACAGGATTATCTCATATTCATACTGCTAGCAGTTTTTTCACCTCACACTGTTCTAGTCACTCTGGTCGATGCCCCTTTTGCCGTTTGCCATTTTATTCTCAGAGTAGTGCCGAGGTAGTGGAATATAATACATACCGCAGAATATTATGCAAAACCATCCATCTGAGCACAAATCATTTGTCTTTCTTACTTAAAATAAAACAAAAAATCTGGTTGGAAATGTATGAACATAAGTCAGACCGGTGCGGTGAATCACTGTCTACTCTTGTCAGAAGGAGCCGAACCAGCGTTCACTCTTTGCAATCACTGCCATCTATTTTATGGCAAAAACACTGATACTGGTTCATTGGGTAGATGAAACACATCAAACCCTTTGCAAAATGAAAAGTTACACCGGCTGGTTCCAGAGCTCTAATGCAGAACTAAAAAACATGAATCATGTTTTACAGTAGAAGGGAAATCAATAACCGTCTTACCTGCTCACATGTTTTAAACAAAATTTCTACTGGAAATGTTGCTTTGCCTGCTGTGTAACTCACCAGCTTTTACTGAATGAACAACTTTGTTACAGCACATTGTTTCTGTTGTGAGTATAGGGTTAAAAAATCCATTATATACAATAATACGGAGTTCTATAAAAAAAAAATATTTAAAAAAATTAATTATGTAATAATTCATGAAATTTAAAATTGAGTTAAAAAGGGAGATTCCCACACTTGTCTTCGATGGGTTTATTATAACAAATAGAATTCCAACATTTACTCGTTTTAACACATTTTGCAAACATCTCTCATTATTATAAAACACTGCTACCTAAATATAATGCACCTGACCAAACATTTCATTGATTACAATTTTTCATACCTACATTCATCAAAAGGTGCAGGCTATATGTTGGTACTTTAAATAGTGAGGACTACACTAGAGGGCAGAGCTTTCTTGCTGTTCCAAAGGGTGGTTGGGACTCACATACAGTCTCAGTCTAGGCTGAAAACAAATTTGTTTAGTCAAGTATGAACAGGTTTCTTAGTACAGTAAAACCCCTTTGGACGAGCATAATTCGTTCTTGAAAATTGCTAGTACGTTCGAACAAATTTTCCCCATAGGAATGAATGTAAAAGTGATTTAATCCGTTCCGAAACCTCATTCGTTTGCTTATTTCTGCACTTAAAAAGTATTTGTAGCCTATTTTAACAAGCAAATACACCGCAAATTACCGTAATGTAAAGATAATTTAACACTTACCCATGTGGTAGTGGTTGATTGCGAGTGTAAGAAGCGCACCACGCTCATAACCTTCTTGGTTTCCATGGTAATTCTATTTACTTTAGTTTTCGCAGCACCATCACTGATTTTCTTGGGAGACATTTTTCAAGATTTCTAGTGAAATAAAAATATAACACTAAAAAAAGTTATGTTTTTGCTGCACTGAACAACGAAAGCGACCGAGTGATACGTCATCAACTAAGATGCTTCAACTGATCAACTGATGCTTCCCTCCGCCAAAAACGGGAAACCTGCAGCATGGGTTTGCTGATGCCTTCTAAATTTGCTTGTGAAACAGGGTAAAATTTTGCGAGTAAAGTCGCTCGTATCTTCGTTTGCTCATACTATTATTTGCTCATACAACGGGGTTTTACTGTACAGGGTTTTTTGAGCAAAGCAGTAAATCTGGAGATGGATATACAGTACAGTGTTAGGATAAACTGAAATGTTATATACTGTCATCCAACCCACTCTCACTCATTCACTTAATTTGTTGATTGTGTCGTGTCTTATAAGGTGGAATCAAACATTTTCTAGACTAGTTTTGTAATATGCTAACAGAGTGCTGCACAAAACTGCACACACAGTCATAGAGAACACCATCCCTTATAAGTTAGTGTGCCAAAAGACATTGTCCTTTGTAAATAGGGAGCTGTGCAGGTGCTACTATTCTTATCATGTGTTACCACGTCTGTGATTTCATGAACAGCAACTTAGATCAGATGACAATGGATCCTGTCACTGAGCTCTCCTCAGTTTCTCACCGGAAACAACATTATCTCACTTCCTATTTGCCAGATTTGACTCCTGCAGACTTCGCCTCTTCACAAAGATAAAGATCCAGCTCAAAGCTGGCCGTTTTGACACCATTGTGGAGATCCAGTGCGAACTGCAGAAGGTGCTTGACAGGTCTTGAAAAGTGGGCTTCCGGGAAGTGTCAGGAACGCTGGGAGCACTGCAATGCTGTGCAAGGGGACTACTTTGAAGTTGATAGTGTGTAAACGTAGATAATATAGTACTTTCTTGTAAAAAGTGCTTCATACCACATCAGTGGAGTCATTCAAGTTTCTGGGTACCACATCTTTCAGGACCTGAAGTGGGACAATCACATTGACTTTATTGCTAAAAAAGGCCCAGCAGAGGTTGTACTTCCTTCGCCAAGAAATTCAACCTGCCAAAGGAGCTGCTAAAACAGTTCTACTCGGCCATCATTGAGTCTGTCCTGTGTACATCCATAACTGTCTGGTTTGGTTCAGCTACCAAATCAGACATCAAAGAGGCTACAGCAGGCAATCAGGAATGTTGAGGGGATTATTCGTGGCCCCCTGCCCAACCACCAAGATCTTTACACCTCCAATGTGAGAAAAAGGGCTAAGAAAATCACTTCGGACCCCCACATACAGCCCACTCTCTCTTCGAACCGTTGCCTTCTGTTTGGCGCTACAGAGCACCCTCCACCAGGATATACTCAGTGTGAACAATTACAAAATTCATAACATAAATTGTCCATCATAACTGACACATTTATACAGAGAATTTGAATGGTACATTTATAAACTGCACACTTGTAAATAACATATCTGTACATTAATTTAAACAATATTTCTACTTCTGTATATAGTGCATTATTTAATTGTCTGTTTCTCTCAATTTTGTTATATTCCATCTCTACTGTGTAATTGCTATGCATGTGTGCATCTTATGCTGAACTATGGCTGTACTTTCTCCTGTACTGAAAGCTCCTGTCACCAAGTCAAACTTTTTGTGTGTAAACATATTTGGTGATAAAGCTATTTCTGATTCTGATTTTACTTTTGAATTGAGTATTATTCAATTAGAGACCACTCACAACTGCTGAGGATGGTTTCACATAAACAGCCTAAGAATCCATGAGGTTACTGTGGAGATTAAACTCAAAAACCATGAGCATTGATTTGGACTGTAATGAATGTAAACAATCTGCTACAATGATTTAGGGCTGCAATTACCACGAACAGTTTTGCATTTAAGCATCCATCAGTGAACAATCACCCATATGTGATTTAGGCTTTTTACTCATAACATTTAAGGGAGTTTTTCCTTTACACTGTTTCCAATGGCTTATTAGGGATAAACTTAAATTTATAAATCTTACATTTTTATTAGAAATCTATTAATTTCTTCAAAGCTGCTTTGGCACAATGTCCATTATTAAAAGTGCTCTGAAAATAACATTTATTGAATATATAAACGATAATCAATAATTAGTATAGGTTATAATTTACAGTAAATGCATGACAAATAATTAGTATTGAATATTATTTTATTGCATTGACAATCAGAAACCTTACCTAGTTCTTATCTTCTTAAACCACTTGCCATTAGTTAAAAATCATCACTGATGTTTGAAGTCCACATTTTGCTATGAAGATTAAAAGTTACGGTTCATTTTTGGAAGTTAGGTCGGGTCTATGTATAGGCATTACATTTATTTAAGCAGTGATTAAATTGACAGGAAGTGCTTGTGCATTCAACGGTTGGAACACACTTTCCAGCCAATCAGCAATGAGTGTTCAGACAGACCTATAATCATTCACATATAAATAGCTTTTTGTAAATTTTTTAATTTTTTTTAAACAGTAAAAGTCTGATAATTAAATTGACAATGAGTGTGTAATGAAAAATAAATAATAATTGATAAAAATTATAATTTAAAAGATATATATGTATATATAAAAATAAAAAAGTATGAGAAATATCTTTTTTTTCCAAAAGGATGCCACTACACAGCTTCAGAAAAAAATATATATAAATTAAAAATTGGCAAACAAAAACAACAACAAAAAAAGGATTTAAATAGGCCTACAATTAAATGTAATGCTAAATGTTTGCACTCCTGAACCAATCAGCACAGACATGTTAAAACAGTGTAGTCAAGCCGGTCATGTTAGAAACCAGAGTAAAGAACTATACAGGGGTGTATGCTAGCCCCCAGCCACTTTGTCTACTTCAGTTAGCTCTCTCTCTTCCAGTACTTTTTTATTCATCTTCAGTGTAGGCAGGTCTAGGATTCTAAAAGTACATCTATAAATAGGAATCAAAGACAGCGACCACAGCGAGAAAGGGGGAAAAAAAGTGGGGGAAAAGAAGATAGATTTCATAATAAAAAGCAGTCTATGCTTCCTTAATTGTTAAACATTCAATGTGTTGTGAATGCTTTCAGTATTCAGCTATACAAATCAAATTCTTTCAGGCTTTCTGTCCTCATGCCTGTCTAATTCTATTTATATCACTTTCTCGTCACACTCACCTAAACCCCTTTTTATACCAGTTAGTCTAATATTCATGCAAACGAAAACGCTTGACTTGTATATTGATCAGATCAAGTGCATTTTGACTGCATGCCAAGCTGAGACGTTCAGAAACTGTAAAACGAAGCGTTTAATAAGACAGAGCCGCATATATGTGGTGACTGGAACTTGCTGACACCCGTCACATCTTATAAAGAGCTATTCTTTCTTTTAAACAAAAGCCTTTTGAGGGAGGATGACTTACCCGAACTCGCTGATGCGTCTTCTGGGAAGCCAAGAACGTCCTCCGCTATCCAGGAGAAGTTCCAGTAGCGCAGTGAAGCGTCAGGGTTTCCTGTATTTCTGGCTTGTTCAGGGCCTGGCAAAAGTAAATGTAGTGCATGTTGTGATATTGATTTTGTAAAGTAAATCACACCATATGCTGCACTGTTTCTGAAGATCCGCTCCACATGAAGTGAGCATTACAACAGTTTTAACACCTCTCTGGCTTTAACTTTAGAGGCTGCTCATTATTCCAGAAAATACCTGGAGGAAAATCAACTCAAGTCTGGCTTTTCCAGAAGAGAGATATGAGGAAGATGCATTGATGGATCCGAATAAATGATGGTGAATAAATTTATAAACGTAAGAGGCAATTGAAGGCAAAAAAAAAAAGCAATTGGTGATTGCTCAGCCATACCAAATTAGTCTTTCTTGAAAATCAAGGTACTATACTGCACTTTACTTTGTCTCTGGGCTTGTGACACCAAAATGTTAATACCTGGATTAATTTTCTTTTTTTTACCAGGAAAAAGTGCACATGGTGAACTATTTATACCTTTTAGAGTAAAGGTACATTTGTGCTCTATAATGACCACATAAGTTAGTTTTAAATTACATACTACAACGTACAAATAATGCCCTCGTGATGTTACCACGCCATAGACAAAGAAAAGCACAGTTTGGTACCTTTGGTATTTTTGCGAGTGAGGGCAACTATACTTGATTTTCGACGAATAAAAGCAAAGTAAAAAGACGCTGTACAGATCAATGCTTAATAGTGATATGATTTTAAAGTAGCTCTGTTTGATACCTTTTTTAAAAGGAAAGCCTTTAATTCAGAACTAGTTCTGCTTGGGAGACAAACGGAAGAGCCTTCTAAGGTATTGATGTTGTAAATCTTCCTGGATGATCATAAAAATACTGCCGTTTCATCAGAAGGGAGAAAACAAAGATTCAGAAGGACAAAAGCTAGTTTATTAGAACATAAATGGTTTATTGTATACATGAAGACAATCTGGGCTTCTTTATTTTAAAACTTACTTTCGGCTTCTCCCATCGGGGTCGCCACAGCGGACCACCCGCATGTTTGATTTGGCACATGTTTTTACGCTGGATGCCCTTTCTAACGCAACCCTCCCCATTTATTCTGGCTTGGGACCCGCACTAAGGCTTGTGCAACCCTAAAGGCTGAGGTTGGTTCCCTGACCGTGGATCGAACCCGGGCCACATCCTAACCACTAGACCACCAGGGAACCTGGGCTTCTTTATTCTAAAAATAATCAGAATTTTTGTTGCATGCAGGAGGACAACCTAAGAATTTTATAGCCCTAAGAACCGTAGTACGTAGTACATTTGATTGGTGTGCATGTGCAAGAGAACACATGCTAGAGCGTATAAATGATAGAGAAAAGATACCAGAAAAAACATCATGAACCAAGAAACAAGCATGTGTACATAATGAATGAACAAAGATGGTTACAGAAACCACATAATAATGATATGATAACTTCATGATGGTGTCCTTGTTGATTTATTAGTAAAAATCTATTATAGATGGCTAAAAAACTGGCAAAACCACTCACTAGACTATAAATCAAGTGATATTTCTTTAAAATAAGGGATATGGCAATATACAAACAAATCCAATGTGCTATTTTTTTTCAGAGATAGCATCTAGGGACGCATATATGCAGATTGAAATCAGCACACCACCAACTGTCACTTGTATAGAGAGCTGCCTTTTTGCTTGGCTACTCATTTGATTAAAGTTAAGCTCAGATCAAACACTTTGCATCATCAATGGCCTTCTGTTGCTATGCATCCCCCCGTTCTCATTAACAATAAATGATTTTTAGCCATTTGGCTGTGTGAACATTTGATAGAGGGGGTATAAGGTCAAGGCAGGGATGCAAAATAAATGCAATCACCAAATGTTGCATCAGATTTAAAAATACTATTTTACCATTTTTTTTTTATCCTGCCAATGTGAAGAAGGGAAACAAATGGATGCTCGTTCTATCGATGCATGTAAACCATAAACCATGCATATATTCGCCTGTCGCAGTATAAAGTGTTAGATTGGACCGATCAATTCGAAACGGCATATGAATGTCTCCGCGTGGCATTCATATCTTAGATTTTACGTCTTTGAGATATCCTACAGCGACTTGAATTACTAAGTAGTGAAAAGGCATAAAATCTGCCTTGATGGGCATAGGTAATGTTCCCTCAAAGCTTTTCCTGACAGACATTATTCCTGTAAATCTTAACATTCCATTAAATTGCAAGTACACCACAACGCCTGCGTCAGGGCTTTTTACCCTGTAAGTATATAAGCATACAGAATGCAATTGCATAATTAGAAAAAAGACCTCTTACAGTCTACTAAAGTCCAGTCTTTCCCACTTAATGAGCAGCTTTGCAGATTTGAGTTGCACTATGTTAATATGGCTCACACTCCGAACGGCCAGTGTATTAGGGCCTGCCAAGGGTCATTCCCTTTCCTTTTAGAGAGTAATGAACAGAGCGTGTGTGCCAGTGCACTGGAGGCCTCTAAGGGATTTGGACTTGCCTAAACCCTTTAATCATTCTAAATGACCATTAAGAAAAGATCAATAGTAAACAGAGTTTGACTTTCTTAAGCGTAGTGCGAAGTCGACGCACAGTGCCGCTTTCACGCTCTTTGTTTGCGCTCTCTAATGGCCGCGACAGAGCCTCGCGTAGGCGTTCCCAAAACTTCGACGGAATGCTCTACCACTCCTCTAGTTCCCTCAATTTCCTTTATTTCTCCGATCTCTCATTTGTCCTGTACAACCGGTTTCCACTCATCACATGGCTGCACACAGCTCAATTGGTCTCTATCTGGGGAAAAACACAGCAACATTCCATCATCTGATCAATGAGGCCCTCGTCAACTCCTTTCTTGTCACCCCATTTCCCCTCAGAGCTCTAATCTCAGACCTGCTCAGCTGCAGCAACTTTCCCCTGGTTTTAAAAAATAAATAAATAAATAAATAAATAAATAAATAAATAAATAAATAAATAAATAAATAACAAGCACTCAATATAAAACTTTATCCGGAGGGGAAAAGGCATGTTTGATGGGACATTGTGTAGTACTTCAATCGTGAGCTTTGTTTGGTAGTGTTTCAATAGACCAGTAATAAAGTCATTATCCATGAAGGAGTTCGAGGAGTAAAGTTAAGGGCCATATCAGGTGCTTTATCAGATATCAAACTACCTCCAAAATGTAATGTGGAGCTAAATATGGCTCTTTAAGAACTATAAAAAAAAATAAAATAAATAAATAAATAAAAATGTCTGTCTAAACTTACCAGTCTGTTAATGGAAAAATGAACCAATTTATCTATGTTTATTATGTGCTGAAAGTATGCAACAAAAAATTATGCAGGGCCAAATAACAAATGGAGGAGAACATTGCTGCCAATCCTTGTTGCATTCAGCTATTCTTTATTTATTATTCCCTATATAAATTATACTAAAGAATTCACCATTCCCTTGATTTGTTTTTCCACATTTCATCGACATCTGCATCCTGAAACAAAACTTCTCCTTTGTGCAAAGATTAGCTGCAAACATATTCACGGATCCACGTTATAAAATCTACCAGAAATAGTAGACCATCCAGGTACTTCTTGGATCATCATTTCATCATAGTATAATTTGTGACACACCAATTCTATTGTATTATTTAAAACAGACAGCAGATGAATTGGGACATTAAGTCATTTCAACTTCTGAAATGTGAACAACAGATACTGCAGATTAGTAAATAACATGCAGGAATTTGAAGATGGCGCGAAGTGCTTTAGTCAGTCCTTGAATATAATGAGATTTTTTTTTTAGATGTCATATCCATGCCTGAGGAAAAATCCAGCCAGAAAAGCTGCCGCTACTGATTACCTGCAACATTCTCAGACTAAAATTCAACATATACATCAGCATGTACACAGAAAAAGTTTTCTACATTCTGAGTTGGCTTACGTAAGAGCTTAAGTATTTCCTGGGCAGACCATTAAGATTATTACATTTTTCTATGTGCATGTCATATCTACAAGCTTGCCAGAATATTCTTGAGACTTTTTTTTTTTGTTGTCTTGCAATATGATGTACCATAAATGATGTACCATAAAAAGCAATAAATAAAATACACAAAATAAATACATAAAAAGACCAATATATTATGTGTAAGAGGGGAATGTAGCCAGCAGTAAAATAAACATCAAATTGGAGTCTTTCATATTGCCAAGCATGAATATTCTGAGTTGTAATCATCATGTCAATCACTGTAAATTGGCTTTATTATAACATATTATATCCTATTTGCAACAAGTCAATAATGAAGCTAGAAATCATATATTTCTAGCTTCATTATTGACTTGTTGCAAATAGGATTTCAACTCCCCCCACTGCCTTATTTTTGTAAGTGGGATAGAAAAATGAGTAGACTACTTTTGTCCCCTTGGCAAATGCAAGACGATGAAACAACAAAGATCATTTACAAAATGATCATCACAAAAAAAGCTAATATAATGATATAGAATTTAGAATAGCAAACATTGAAATAAACACCTTATGGGAGTGTAGTGAATTGCAAATATATAATATTGATGGGTAGTTCTAGCTGTAAAGATTACATTAGTCACTGCAAATTTGGTTTAATTTAACAATAAGGCTTTTACCCTGATTGTTCAGTGGCTTATAAAATCAAACTTTATGCTGTTAAGCCTATTTACATTGTATATGGATGTAGGCTAATGTTTGGGAGCTGTATGATCTGTTATTGGGAAAAGTACTAAATAATTTCATGGCTTTTGGTTATTACATTTTCATAATTATTTCAATGCAATAAAATAAATAAAATATATAAATAATGTCTTTTTAATGATTGATTTTTTCTTTGTACTTTGTCTTCTTTTATTGGTTTGAATGTTTAAATTCAATTATATAAACACAAACACCGTTCCTTAACCGCCACCCCCACTTGTGACACAGCTTCCTATGTCACTGCAGCTTCCTACGTTTATATTAATTAAGGTTGAATGAGGATACATACATTAAGCCTCTAATAAATTGATTACCCGTCGTTTCTTGTTGGATCATTAAATGTTCGTCTAAGCCAACCGAGTAAGGGGTGGGGGGGGGGGTAGAGGGGGAGAGAGAGAGAGAGAGAGAGAGAGAGAGAGAGAGAGAGAGAGAGAGAGAGAAAATCAGTGGCTGAATTAAACTGGCTATAACACAAAGAAGTGCATTGATTTCTCTCAGGCTTGAGCGTCAAGCTGGACCTCTCTAGTATTCTACCCATGTGCAGTAGATTTCTCCGGGTCCACTGACACACTCATGCACACCTCATTACTGCCTCCCTCTCCCAGATCAGTGGCCTCGTCGAGGTTCTGCACGACCGCTGCCGCTAGGGGATCAGCATCCTTATTGATTAGTTTATCTTAAATGTAGACGTTGTTCCACATGATGCTAAGTAATCAGAGACAGCAACAGAAACCACAGCTGAACATTTGAGTCATTTATCATGGACATATAGTCCAAAAGAATAGAGTCGGTGGAAGGTTGAATATAGAAACTTGATTCTGTGTCTAAACTACTGATTCTATATGGTTCCATACAGGTGCTCCTAGTACTGGGCAAGAAAATAAGCAAAACTGACTCTATCACCTCTAGAAGAAATTGCCTGGTGGTGTAAAATGCAAGGTATTGCTTTTGCTTTTCCTCTATTCAAAATGTAGACGTTGTTAGCCTGCTGAATAAGATTGACACTTGTTTGTGCCTAATTTTATTTAGATCCATCCATCCATCCATCCATCCATCCATCCATCTTCTATACTGCTTATCTGACACAGGGGGAGCCTGGAGCCTATTCTAGGGAACTCTGAGCACAACAGGGTGCATATACTCAGTCGCACACTACAGACCACTTGGAAACGTCAATCAGACTACAGTCTGGCTTTGTTGGACTGGAGAAGACATCTGGAGTACCCCGAGGAACACCCAAGCGCATGAGGATAAAAAATGTAAAACTTCATGTATGCAGTGACGAAGGAGTTTTGAAACCCCAAACCACAGAGCTGTGAAGCAAATGTCCTACCCACTATGCCATTGTGACTATACAGTCACCTCCTGCCATATTTGGACAATAAAAGTAAATTATTGTGTACACAAAGTGCTTACTAAAACATTTCCCTAAACTGCTGTTGCTCATCAATATTTAACACCTCACTTATTAAATATTCCTTATGATAAAAAAAAAAGCTCTCATTTGTTTCATGCCTGTGTTTTCAGAGCTGCTCTTAGCAATGTTGTTTACTTGCGTTCTACAAAGAGCTCCAGTTCAATGGGCGTGTCTGAAAGGTATAGCAGCAAATTCATAGGTTGTCTGACATCAAAACAGATAAAAGCAATTGCCACATAATTCCATGACTGTTTGCAGGAAAATCTGGTCACTGCCTTGTTTTTATGCCTGATTTCTGAGCGAGAAAATTCCTCAGGGTTGCTGAGTCTCTCCTACCCCCTCCCCATCCACCTACTGTCCCAAATGTCAGCTTTTATAGAAAAGGCCACGAGCATTCCCATCCTTGACCCTATAATATGTGCTCTCAGCTATTTTATAACCTCGCTGAATAGATCACAAATTGAACTCGGTTATTGCCATTTTTGGTTTTATGTTCAAGGAAAATGCTTACGGAGAATCCTTTATATATATTTAGTTGTGTATAGTATTTCACAACACTATCATCTTAACAATTCAGTATTTTTATTTATTTTTTGCAGATAGTATGGGGATCCTTATCTCAGGTTGTCAAGCATCAATATCTAAACCAAATAAACAGATGAACAAAACAAGAAAGCCCAACCATTCTGTCCACTTTCTGGAAAATCCATATTGACAGCATCCTGATAGGTGACAGCATCATGTGGAATTTCTTATCACTTCTACCCAATTTGGAAGTTGCTCTTTTTATAAATAAGTCATTAAGAAAGGAGAAATACACATACTGGTTTCTGCCTGGAGACCACTCATTTCCTAGATTCTCTTTTACATATCTATATAATCATCAGTATGTACACTGTGTATACATTGTTTTACAGTTGTGCATAAATTGTGCATATCTCATATTGTATATCTTCTTCTTCTTCTTCTTCTTCTTCTTTCGGCTGCTCCCATTAGGGGTCGCCACAGTGGATCATCCATCTCCATACCACCCTGTCCTCTACATCTGCCTCTTTCACACCAACTACCTGCATGTCTTCCCTCACCACATCCATGAACCTCCTCCTTGGCCTTCCTCTTTTCCTCCTACCTGGTGGCTCCATCTTTAGCATTTTTCTACCAATATAATTCATGTCCCTTCTCTGCACATGTCCAAACTATCTCAATCTCGCCTCCCTCACCTTGTCACCAAAACATCCTACATGTGCTGTCCCTCTAATAAACTCATTTCTAATCTTGTCCATCCTCGTCACTCCCAACGAAAACCTTAACATCTTCAGCTCTGCTACCTCCAGCTCCACCTCCTGTCTTTTACTCAATGCCACTGTCTCTAATCCATACAACATCGCAGGTCTCACCACAGTCCTATAAACTTTCCCTTTCATTCTTGCAGATACTCTTCTATCACAAATCACTCCTGTCACTCTTCTCCACCCACTCCACCCTGCCTGCACTCTTTTCTTTACTTCTCTAACACACTCTCCATTACTTTGCACTGTTGACCTCAGGTACCTGAACTCCTCCACCTTCTCCACCTCTTCTCCCTGCAACCGCATCACTCCACTGCCCCCCCTCTCATTCACACACATGTACTCTGTCTTACTCCTACTGACTTTCATTCCCCTTCTCTCCAGCGCATATCTCCACCTCTCCAGGCTCTTCTCAACCTGCTCCCTACTCTCACCACAAATCACAATATCATCTGCAAACATCATAGTCCAGGGAGACTCCTGTCTGACCTAGTCCGTCAACCTGTCCATCACCACTGCAAACAGGAAAGGGCTCAGGGCCGATCCTTGATGCAGTCCAACCTTCACCCTGAACCAGTCTGTCGTATCTACTGCACACTTCACTGCCATCACACTGTCCTCATACATGTCCTGCACCACCCTCACATACTTCTCTGACACACCAGACTTCCTCATACAATACCACAACTCCTCTCTTGGCACCCTGTCGTACGCTTTCTCTAAATCCACAAATACACAATGCAGCTCCTTCTGTCCTTCTCTATACTTCTCCATCAACATCCTCAAAGCAAATAAGGCATCTGTGGTGCTCTTTCTCGGCATGAAACCATACTGTTGCTCACAGATGGTCACCTCTTCTCTCAGCCTGGCTTCCACTACTCTTTACCATAAGAGTAGTGGAAGCCAGGCTGAGAGAAGAAGTGACCATCTGTGAGCAACAGTATCTCATATTGTATATATAATGTATATATATCCCATATCTCTCTACATATATTGTGTCTTTCACATATCATGCACCAATCAACTATTCAATAGGTTTTTACATATTATCTGCACATTGCATAATGCTGCTATTTGCAATTCTGGTAGATGCTAAAATTCATTTTGTTGTCATCCATTCATCCATCCATCCATCCATTCATCCAAAACTGGTGTGTTTCGGTGACAAAACATTACGCAAATATGGAGCGACTCAGTGCAGCAACAAAAGAGAATACATGATCCAACTATTAATATGTGTAAGCACAGACAGATTATACATAATTAACACACACACAGTTTTAGTGTGTTTTGTTGCAGAGTACCTTTACTGTGCAGTGACAAATTTGAATCTAACTACCTTCTATCTGTTTCCAAAAAACCCCAAAGGTCATTTGTACTGCAAGCTTTATAAACATTTTACATCTGACTGCTACAAAGTGCTGACTCTGGAGACTCCTTCCTGGATTATTGATTGCACCTCAGGCCTCCAGGACTCACCCTACATCAGTACCTGACTTTCCTAACACCCTAGCACAAATCTCCAAGCACACTACAAAATCTAGAAGAGTGGAGATTATAATAACGGCAAATAGATGCTAAATGTGGAATCGGATGTTCAAAAAGCAAATGCAAAGCTGATGTGTCCACAAATTTAGTCCATATAGTCTCTGCATGTCTGTATGTATGTATGTATGTATGTATGTATGTATGTATGTATGTATGTATGTATGTATGTATGTATGTATGTATGTATGTGTGTGTGTATGTTTGTATGTATGTATGTATGTATGTATGTATGAATGAATGTATGTGCTTACTTAGGCTTTATCTTCACCTATCATCATCAAGGTTAATAGTTTTTATTCCCTTTTTTTTTTTTTTTACTTTAATTAGGACATTATCCTATCTATCATTTGCATTTCTATGTGTAGGTGGGGCAGCATTTTTTTTTCCACAAATGCATCATGCATCAAGCTACACAATATACATAATTAAATTTAGACCTAACTTAATTATGACATATGACATCAATGAAGCATTAGGATTATTCATAGAGACATGTAGGTGACATTCGATGCCACCCAGATAATGATGGATTCCCTTTTGAGTCTGGTTCCGCTCAATGTTTCTTCCTCGTACCGTCTCAGGGAGTTTTTCTTACTTGACACAGTCGCCACTGGCTCACTCAATAGGGATCAACGTACAGCATAAGAAAGAATCTTATGGGCACTAAACTTATATATTCTATCTTTATAACCTCTTTGTCTCTGTAAAGCTGGTTTGGGATAAATGTCTATTATTAAAAGTGACATACAATAAAACTGAAAAATAAATGTATATTAAAAATATATAAAAATAAATACATTTAAATAAAAATAAATTGGACATGAAACCATAGTAGTGTTTAAACAAAAGTTAGAGAAGGTAAACTAGAGCTTTACTATTTTGTGTTATACTTTGTGCTATATTTTGTGGTATTTCATCAACAGTAAACCTTTACTGGAATATGAATTCATATGCTGATCCCCCATGACATTCAATAAACATAATATAAATTATAAAGAGCTCCATCATTATGATCTTCTAATACAATTAATCATGAAAAGAGTCTGAAGTGTTACTTTACTCAGGCTTTAAGCCACCTTGTCATCAAAACAAAAAGAAAAAGGTCAGTCTTAATGGCTTCTACTTACTATTTACTACTTAGCACTCTTAGACTTTATTCTTCTACAGATGTGTACTGTAAGGATTTTACAACCTCACTCTCTGTTATCACCCAGAAAAGGATGGGCTCTATTCTTTAAGCCCATCTATCAATCCTATTGTATTAAACCTTTCTCCCTTCAGTTTACCTCAGGAACAGTTTCCTCATCATTCTCAGCCCTGGCTTGTTTGCTAGAAACTAAATCAACATCTAAAGATCTGTAAAGCTGCTGTGTGATGATGATGATGCTGGTTACAAATAATAATGAATTCAACTGAATCAAGTTTATTTAGAATGATCATCATTCACAGCTGCATCTTTACATTTTTGGACTCATTTGTTTGTATTGTTATCTTTATCTTTCTCTTCAATTTTGATATCTAAAAATCAATACAGTGTCACTTAGAAATAAAATGATAATAAAGACTTTTATATGTAGCGATTCATTTTAAACCCAGCCATTAGGGGGGCACAAGCCAGTGCACTCTTAGTGCCGGTCCCAAGCCCGGGTAAATGGGGAGGGTTGCGTTAGGAAGGGCATCCAGCGTAAAACATGTGCCAAATCAAATATGCGGATCACAAATGAGAATTTCATACCGGATCGGTCGAGGCCCGGGTTAACAACGACCGCCACAGGTATCGTTAGCCGACAGGGTACCGGTGGAAATTGGGCTACTGTTGGCCGAAGGAGGAGAAGGAGAGGAGGAAGACGTCTACAGAGACGGCAGGAAAAGGAGCAGTGTAGGAGAGTAGAGGTTCGGGTTGGTACTTTAAATGTTGGTACTATGACGGGTAAAGGGAGAGAGATAGCTGATATGATGGAGAGGAGAAAGGTAGATATGTTGTGTGTTCAGGAGACCAAGTGGAAAGGGAGTAAGGCCAGGAACATTGGAGGTGGGTTTAAACTGTTTTATCATGGTGTGGATGGAAAGAGAAATGGTGTAGGGGTGATTCTGAAGGAAGAGTACAGTAAGAGTGTAGTGGAGGTGAAGAGAGTTTCTGATAGGGTGATGATCGTGAAGGTGGAGGTTGAAGGGATGATGATAAATGTCATCAGTGCCTATGCTCCACAAGTTGGCTGTGAGATGGAGGAGAAGGAAAGATTCTGGAGTGAATTAGATGAAGTGGTAGATGGTGTACCTAGGAAAGAACGATTGGTGATTGGGGCAGACTTTAATGGGCATGTAGGTGAAGGGAACAGAGGTGATGAGGAGGTGATGGGTAGGTATGGTTTTAAGGAGAGGAATGTGGAAGGGCAGATGGTGGTAGATTTTGCAAAAAGGATGGAAATGGCAGTGGTGAACACGTATTTTAAGAAGAAGGAGGATCATAGGGTGACGTATAAGAGTGGAGGAAGGTGCACACAGGTGGATTATGTTCTGTGTAGGAGATGCAACCTGAAGGAGATTGGAGACTGTAAGGTGTTGGCGGGGGACAGTGTAGCTAGACAGCATCGGATGGTGGTCTGTAGGATGGTTTTGGAGGCGAAGAAGAAGAGGAGGAAAGTTAGGTTTGAAAGAAGAATAAGATGGTGGAAACTGAAGGAGGAAGAGTGTAGTGTGAGGTTCAGGGAAGAGGTCAGACAGGGGCTTGGTGGTGGTGAAGAGGTGCCGGATGATTGGGCAACTACTGCAGGAGTGATGAGGAAGGCAGCTAGAAAAGTACTTGGTGTGACATCTGGAAATAGAAAGCAAGACAAGGAGACGTGGTGGTGGAATGAGGAAGTGCAGGAGAGCATTAAGGGAAAGAGGTTGGCAAAACAGAAGTGGGATCGACAGAGTGATGAGAAAAGTAGGCAGGAGTACAAGGAGATGCGGCAGCAGGTGAAGAGGGATGTGGCGAAAGCCAAGGAAAAGGCATATGAGGAGCTGTATAAGAGGTTGGACACTAAGGAAGGAGAAAAGGATTTATACCGATTGGCCAGGCAGAGGGACCGAGCTGGGAAGGATGTACTGCAAGTTAGAGCAATAAAGGATGGAGAGGGAAATGTGTTGACTAGTGAGGAGAGTGTGTTGAGAAGATGGAGGGAGTATTTTGAGCAGCTGATGAATGAGGAAAATCAGAGAGAGAGAAGATTGGAGGATGTGGAGTTGGTGAAGCAGGATGTAGATAGGATTAGTAAGGAGGAAGTGAGAGCAGCGATTAAGAGGATGAAGAATGGAAAGTCGGTTGGACCAGATGACATACCGGTAGAAGCGTGGAGATGTTTAGGAGAGATGGCAGTGGAGTTTTTAACCAGATTGTTTAACAGAATTCTGGAAGGGGAGAGGATGCCTGAGGAATGGAGAAGGAGTGTGCTGGTACCGATCTTTAAGCATAAGGGAGATGTGCAGACCTGCAGTAACTACAGGGGAATTAAGTTGATCAGTCACACCATGAAGTTATGGGAAAGAGTAGTGGAAGCCAGGCTGAGAGAAGAGGTGACCATCTGTGAGCAACAGTATGGTTTCATGCCGAGGAAGAGCACCACAGATGCCTTATTTGCTTTGAGGATGTTGATGGAGAAGTATAGAGAAGGACAGAAGGAGCTGCATTGTGTATTTGTGGATTTAGAGAAAGCGTACGACAGGGTACAGAGAGAGGAGTTGTGGTATTGTATGAGGAAGTCAGGTGTGCCAGAGAAGTATGTGAGGGTGGTGCAGGACATGTATGAGGACAGTGTGACGGCAGTGAAGTGTGCAGTAGGTACGACAGACTGGTTCAGGGTGAAGGTTGGACTGCATCAAGGATCGGCCCTGAGCCCTTTCCTGTTTGCAGTGGTGATGGACAGGTTGACGGACGAGGTCAGACAGGAGTCTCCCTGGACTATGATGTTTGCAGATGATATTGTGATTTGTGGTGAGAGTAGAGAGCAGGTTGAGAAGAGCCTGGAGAGGTGGAGATATGCGCTTGAGAGAAGGGGAATGAAAGTCAGTAGGAGTAAGACAGAGTACATGTGTGTGAATGAGTGGGAGGGCAGTGGAGTGATGCGGTTGCAGGGAGAAGAGGTGGAGAAGGTGGAGGAGTTCAGGTACCTGGGGTCAACAGTGCAAAGTAATGGAGAGTGTGTTAGAGAAGTAAAGAAAAGAGTGCAGGCAGGGTGGAGTGGGTGGAGAAGAGTGACAGGAGTGATTTGTGATAGTAGGGTATCTGCAAGAATGAAAGGGAAAGTTTATAGGACTGTGGTGAGACCTGCGATGTTGTATGGATTAGAGACAGTGGCATTGAGTAAAAGACAGGAGGTGGAGCTGGAGGTAGCAGAGCTGAAAATGTTAAGGTTTTCGTTGGGAGTGACGAGGATGGACAAGATTAGAAATGAGTTTATTAGAGGGACAGCACATGTAGGATGTTTTGGTGACAAGGTGAGGGAGGCGAGATTGAGATGGTTTGGACATGTGCAGAGAAGGGACATGAATTATATTGGTAGAAAAATGCTGAAGATGGAGCCACCAGGTAGGAGGAAAAGAGGAAGGCCAAGGAGGAGGTTCATGGATGTGGTGAGGGAAGACATGCAGGTAGTTGGTGTGAAAGAGGCAGATGTAGAGGACAGGGTGGCATGGAGACGGATGATCCGCTGTGGCGACCCCTAATGGGAGCAGCCGAAAGAAGAAGAAGAAGATATGTAGCGATTGGTGGGTATATCGGTAGGAGAATGCTGAGGATGGAGCCGCCAGGAAGGAGGAAAAGAGGAAGACCAAGGAGGAGGTTTATGGATGTGGTGAGAAAAGACATGCAGGTTGTTGGGTTGAAAGAGGCAGATGTAGAGAGCAGGGTGGTATGGAGACGGATAATCCGCTGTGGCGACCCCTAATGGGAGAAGCCGAAAGAAGAAGAACAATTGGTGGTAGATGGATGTTATATTAAAAAATATTGCATTTATATTGTTTTGTGTGACAACTTTTTATATTTTATAGAAAACGAAGTCTTTATTTTATTTATTCTGTTCTCTGATTCAATGCTATACAGCACCCCTGAAGCAGAGAGGGTTAAGGGCCTTACTCAAAGCCCCAACGTTGGTAGCTTGGCAGCCCTGGGGCTTGAACCTCTGATTTTTTTATCAGTAACCTAGTCTTCAAATATGATCCTTCACCTTTTGAGCTACTGTAGCACTGCACCAACTTAATGTACAGTAAAAAGTCTTTAGGCTTTTTTGTTTCTGGGATTCTTGACACAATGAATTGTTGTGACAAATCAGTGACAGAGAGCAGTGGTGAGGGAATGTTTGCTGATGTAATTATTTAATAAATATTTAATTGTAGCAATTTATTTATTTATTTTTTTTTGCTTTATAAGAAACTGCACTTTGCTTGTTATTGAGAAATAACTGACTTGGAGTGTGGTAAAAGAATCGTCCTGGGGTACTGTATCAAAGCATTAACACCATGATTCTTTATATGAAGTCAACATTTGTATGCTAGGTTTCCTCCTTTATACTGATTTCCAGAAGGAAAACAGCAACAGGGTGTATTTTCTTCCTTGGGTCTTCTTTACCCATTTTACAAAAAGCACTTCCAGGTTTTTTATTTTTCCATTTTTATTTCTTGCTTCATTGCATTTTTCTGACCGAAGAACATGATTCCCCCAACCCCCCACTGCACAAGTATATGGAGGCTTGCTGCTCTCTCAGGCATGGCATTTCAGCAATCATTATTATTATTATTATTTTCTTTCCCCTCATGTTTATCTACTTCATATTTGTACTGCAGCTTTAAACGATCTTCGCTTTCTTCCCTCGGTGTTGATGTTGCTATTGTTGCGGGTGCCGTTATAGGTCCTGATTAAAGCTAACAAGGTGTCATTAAGCTATGAGACCTGTTGAGTAAGTAAAAGAACAGACAGGCTGCTTGATGTGCAATGCTCTTGTGGGATTTTCTCCAGCTCCTGTTAGATAGTCTAGTGAAGTGGAACAGTGAGACAGATGTTCTGCGAAATTATATGAGGTCTGTGGTTAGCTTTCGCAAAATTCCTGCCACTTTTCCACTCATCAGCAATGATATAAAAAATAGATTGGTTCGTTAGCTGTTCTGATCTACAGCAAGTCTGTGACTTTCTCGACAGAGGAATTCTGGAGATAAACACCTGCTTGCACTGATAAGGCATGCATGCCCATTTAGACTTTAACACGGTAACAAAAGATGTGGTGGAACTACTGTCAGGTGCCATCCAATTATTCAGATTGGTTCCGATATGGTAATGTTGATTGATATCAACCTGCTTCTTTTCATATCTCATTACCATTATGGGATATTAATTAAGACTGAGTTCATTGCCAGGATGCAATGTATGGCACACGAGGGGGAAAGAACAGCAGATTGTGACCCAGTTTCTATGGTTCTGGCTTTGGAGTTGTTCAAATATGCCTTTTTATTAAAATTCTTACACTTTCCCAAATGGTCAGGGATGCAGTTTGATGGTGCTCAATTTCATGGCTTTCTGCAGTTTAGTTGTGGGAAAATTGTGATAAACTGTAAAAACTATTGAACTTCAATAACACAGGATATTACAGCCCCTATGCCGTGGAGGTTCACCAAGCTGCAAAACTGTAGTGCAGGCATATCATGGTACAGAGAATTGAGCATAACAAAGACAGTTTAAAATCACCTCAATTGACAGTCAATCCATGGCACATGGAAGGTCAAAGCCAAGAGAAATCTATGCTAATGCTTTAATTCAGGGTTGCCAGATCTTAGCAAAATTCTCTCTTAATAACTAACTCTGAAAAACAGAATAAAATACCTGAAAGTAGAGAAATCGATGTAGGTGGTGTATTGCAAAACATGTTTACTGGGGCAAATGATGTCTTTACATGCTAGTCCAAAACATCGTTGTTGTTTACAGATATATATTGACACTGAGATATATTACTAGCATGTTATTTGCTACAAAGTAAGATCTTGAAAATCATAAATAATTTTTGCGCAAAACCTACTGACTTGCTTTTTCTCATTGTAAAACGAGCCCGGTTTTAGCTTAAAATACACAATCTTGGCAACCCTTGCTAAGGTTTTGTAGTTCTGCCACAACCAATCTGACCAATGGCATAAGCAAACATTCAAAATGATAGAACAAAAGACAAATATAAAAACAATCACAGAAGTGGAAAATGGAAAAACTAATACTGTAGAAGCAACAGCAAAAAAACAGCATATTCTCCATATTTCTGTTTAATATCAATATTAAAATAAAATAAGATGGACCAAAAAAAATAAGAAAATAACAACCAGGAAGAGAAATTGAATAATAAATATCGGTTCAGGTAAAAAATAGTATCACTAAAAAACTTTTACAACTTTCAATACCAACTTAAAAGGTCTGTGTATATGAACTAACTTTAACTCTGATTGGACAAATCTGATTGGATTTGACATCTGACAGGTGGCAAAGATAAAATTGTTTATACAAATCTTAAAACGGTATTTTAAGAAAGTAGCCTCAGAGGAAATTAGAGTTCTCGTTGAGCTTTACGTTACTATTGAACTACTAAAGTCAATTCTGTTGACTTTGGCATAGATATAAGCCTCTTAAGAAATACTTGGAACTGAGAGTAATTCGCTCCACACCTAGTCAATAACATAGCCAGGTCAATAAAAAACAAATATGTCTTGTTCAATGTTCTTGCATTCTTTGACAGTTTCGAGCACTGCCTGGATTCCCAGCGGAGGGAAAAAAGCCATTTAATTGATGAATAAACCGTGCAAGTCAGAGGAGATAAACTCTAAATAAAACAAAATGTTAAGGGTCAATCAGACCAATGGAATATAATGATTTTTTTTTTTACTTCTCTGGCAAAGAAATTAAGATGCAATTACCGACCTTTCACATACAAAAAGCATTTGGAAAACAATATAGGAGTTCTTGAAAATGTATATAGGGGTTCAGCAGGAACATGATTCTGGCTGCAGTTTCACAAATTGTATTATCACAATCACTTCAGCACATCCAGATGAGATAAAAATAGTTTGCAGCTGGAAGATCAATAACTTTTTGCTTTTTGCTGTGACTAGGCTCTGTAACTGTTGAAAAAAAAAATCAGAAATCATTAATGGACTTTTCAGAGTAATGGTGGGCGATGGGAAGACAATGTCATATCATGATTTTAATGTCTGGGACATCAAGTTAATTATATATATATATATATATATATATATATATATATATATATATATATATATATATATATATATATATATATATATATATATACATACATATATATATACACACACACACACACACACACACACACACACACACACACACAAACATACACCAACCAGTCATAACCACTCACATCCTTCACTTAAGTAGAAGTACAGATACTCATGTTTTAAAATACTCTGGTAAAAGTTGAAGTACTGACAACACTTTTTTACTCATGTTAAAGTAAAATAGTTTTGGTTCTGACATGTACTTAAGTAAACAGTAGTCATTACTACTACCTGTTTTAGTGTCATGCTGGTAACTGGACCTCACATCAAATTAATACAAAAAATTAAATATGTATTATAAATATATAAAACAACCACCATATAGAACACAAGCAGAGAAAAGATGATGATCAGGTGATCAGGAAAGTCTCTGTTCTCAGTCATGTTTCATTTCTGACTACCTCGGTCTCATTCACGTTAGATATACTTCTTGTTGCTTTCTGCCTTGCCCGTTGTTAGCTTTGTAAGTTAGCCTACATCTGTGGTGAGTGATAGTCAGGAAATGATACACCAGAACAGCCAAAACAGTCCTGACCATAAAGCATTAGCAGCTTTAACTTCTTCAGCAATTTGAGCTACATGAGCTCATCTGTTCGATCAGACCACATGGGCCAGCCTTCGCTCCCCACGTGCATCAGTGAGCCTTTGCCCCCATGACCCTGTCACCGGTTCACCACTATTCCTTTAATGGACCACTTTTGTCACTTTTTCCTTGTAAACTCGATCTACTCTTTATGCTTTCTAATTTTTTTTCAAAAGGGTATCATGATCAGAGAGAGAGAGAGAGAGAGAGAGAGAGAGAGAGAGAGAGAGAGAGAGAGAGAGAGAGAGAGAGCTTTTAACCAGATTGTTTATTAAGATTCTGGAAGGTGAGAGGATGCCTGAGGAATGGAGATGGAGTGTGCTGGTACCAATCTTTAAGCATAAGGGAGATGTGCATACCTGCAGTAACTACAGGGGAATTAAGTTGATCAGTCACACCATGAAGTTATGGGAAAGAGTAGTGGAAGCCAGGCTGAGAGAAGAGGTGACCATCTGTGAGCAACAGTATGGTTTCATGCCGAGGAAGAGCACCACAGATGTGATATATGCTTTGAGAATGTTGATAAAAAAAAGTATAGAGAAGGACAGAAGGAGTTGCATTGTGTATTTGTGGATTTAGAGAAAGCGCACGACTGAGAGAGGAGTTGTGGTATTGTATGAGGAAGTCTGGTGTGTCAGAGAAGTATGTGAGGGTGGTGCAGGACATGTAAGAGGACAGTGTGACAGCAGTGAAGTGTGCAGTAGAAATGACAGACTGGTTCAAGGTGGAGGTTGGATTGCATCAAAGATCGGCTCTGAGCCCTTTCCTGTTTTCAGTGGTGATGGACGGGGAATGAAAGTCAGTAGAAGTAAGACAGAGTGTGAATGAATGGGAGGGCAGTGGAGTGGTGTGGTAGCAGGAAGAAAAGGTGTAGAAGTTGGAGTAGTTCAGGTACCTGGGGTCAACAGTGCAAAGTGATGGAGAATGTTTTAGAGAAGTGAAGAAAAGAGCGCAGGCAGGGTGGAGTGGGTGGAGAAGAGTGGGAGGAGTGATTTGTGATAGAAGGGTATCTGCCAAAGTGAAAGGGAAAGTTTATAGGACTGTGGTGAGACCTGCGATGTTGTATGGTTTAGAGACAGTGGCATTGAGCAAAAGACAGGAGGTGGAGCTGGAGGTAGCAAAGCTGAAGATGTTGAGGTTTTCGTTGGGAGTGACAAGGATGGACAAGATTAGAAACTATTTTATTAGAGGAACAGTACATCTAGGACGTTTCACAGACAAAGTGAGAGAGGCGAGATTGAAATGGTTTGGACCTGTGCAGAGAAGGGACATGGGGTATATCAGTAGAAGAATGCTGAGGATGGAGCCACCAGGGAGGAGGAAAAGATGAAGACCAAAGATAAGGGGGGGTATAGAGATGGATGATCCACTGTGGCGTCCCCTAACTGGAGAAGCCGAAAGAAGAAGATAACATTATTATTATTTCTTCAAGTGTTCATTTTATTTATTAATTAGGGGTTTTTTTCTATCATGTAATGAAATGAAATACATGAGTATAAGCTAATATTTTACATGTAAACAGTTGCAACAGAGGTCCAACTAATGAATCTACAGAGCAGCCCAATTTATGGCTTTTTATGTTATTTTTATGCTATGTAGCTGCTGTTTCTCAAATATAGACTTTAATGCACCTAAATACAGCAATTACCATGAAATGAAATGCCATTTAATATTTAGTAAAGACCTCAGTATAACTGTGTGAACACCATCTGGCTCTGGATTTGTGCACCTGGGCATTCACAGTAGGTGTAATCAGACTTCAATTTTACCTTGTGCTCATTTAAGGACTAAAATGATGGCGGTGGCGGTGGTGGTGATGATGATGATGGTGATGATGATGATGATGATGAGGAGGAGGAGGAGAAGGATGATGCATCTTATCAGCTCTCCACTGAATGCTTTGAGAGACACCTACAAATGAGAAAAATCATTACTGAGAATTTTTAATAACCCTCGTCATCATTTTTAACCTCCAGCCGCGTCTCACAGCAGGGTTGGCATCAGCAGTGGGCAGGATTGTTGGGGGATGATGAAAGCAGCCTCGTGTTTCACTGCCTCATTGACAGGAAGAGAGAAACAGTAAAGCGCATGAAGTTATGAGTTACGGTTATACAGTAGGAGGGAGTTTAACCTCTTATGACTAACACCCCATAAACTGTAGACTGGTGTAGATGCTTGTGCTCGTGCTTCAAGGCAAAACCTAGATCATTTACTGGGGGATACACTATAAAAATGAATTGGAGAAGGAAACAGCAACAGGATAGTTTATAGATTTTATGATCGAGTGGCCATGGCAGTCATAAAATAATTTCTTATTTAAATGCAAATTAGTAATGTTGGAAAACCCATGTTTAAATACTTGTCTGTATGTAACAGAATATTAATTAGAATGGATTTTCTTGTTTATGTTTGGAGTACATTTTGATTCCGAACAAACATTAGCATGTCATTGAATCATCTGAAATATTAATTGAAAACAGTGATTATAGATAGTCACTGATTCTAACCATTTTTTTTCTTCAAAGCACAATATTGAATTACCTATAAATATATATGCACACAACATGAAAGCCTGGGAAAACAAAGCAACCAGATTTTGTTTACAGGCAATTAATTTAGTATTTGTAGCTGCACGCCATATAAATAGGTTCAACAATAAGAACAATCATAATGTTGAGGTTCCCTGGTGGTCTAGTGGTTAGGATGCGGCGCTCTCACCGCTGCGGCCCGGGTTCGATCCAAACCTTAGTGCCGGTCCTTAGCCCGGATAAATGGGGAGGGTTGCGTTAGGAAGGGCATCCAGCGTAAAAACGTGCCAAATCAAACATGCAGATGGTCCGCTGTGGCGACCCCTAACGGGAGAAGCCAAAAGAAAGTTTTATATTGTTGAATTAACTGCATTTAGCTACCTATAGTTTGCAGTGGTTGATAGGAATAGTGCTTTATACAGTTCTGAAAGCATATTGTTGTTTTTATTCTGCCAGAAGTCGCAGTTACCTTGAAATAATAATGTAAAATATTAATACAAATAAAAAAGTACTTATATACGTATATAAGTACTTATATACGTATATGTACTTAATAAAAACAATAACTTTAATAATAAAAATCTATAATAATAATAAAAAAAATTATATATGATGTATATACATATAAATATACCTAGAAGACTTGAAGATGAATCACCTTGGATGAGCCACTGCTCGCAACCTTGGGGTAACTATGGACAATCAACTGTCCTTTTCCTCACATGTTGCTCCGTGGCTCGTTCTTGATGGTTCCTTCTCTACAACATCCAAAGGATTCAACAATTTCTGTCCACACAGGCTGCCCAGGTGCTTGTTTAGTCTCTTGTAATTTCAAGACTGGACTACTGCAAATCTCTGCTGGCAGGTCTGCCTCTGAAAGCAATGCAACTGCAAATGATCTAAAACGCAGCTGCACAACTTGTGTTCAACCTTCCAAGTTCTCCGACACCACCCCACTGCTGCGCTCCCTTCACTGGCTTCCGGTAGTTTCACGCATCAGATGCAAAACACTGGTGCTTGCCTATAAAGCCAAAAATAGACCAGCAAAATAGTCCAGCACTGCACCACACTGTCTGAGATCCTTTAGCACTACTTGACTGGTCCCACATTCTATCAGGGAAAAAAGTAAGTATACTTCAAGGCTCTTCTTTGTTCTGGCATCGAGGTGGTGAAATTAATTTTCTATAGATGTCCCAACAGCGGAGTCCTAGGCTCCTTCAAGCGACGGGTGAGGACCTACCTCTTACTGAAACACTTTACCACTTTCCAAGTTTGATTTGTTAAAAAAAATCAACAGATTTGGGAGTCTCAACAGAGGCTGATTTATTTTCAGTTTGTAATCTAGCATACCAGTGTAGATTTATTCATTGATAGAGACTTAAAGCACTTTTGTACGTCGAGAAGGACTTTTGCTAAATGCCACACATGTAAATGTGTGTGTAGGTCAAAGTTTCAATTCTGGATCAAATAGGTATGGTTGGATCTGATTGTTAACTATATCTTATTTAAGACTATAAAGCTTTTGTTCCTGTTTTATTTATTGCGATGTCACAGCTTGCAGATGATCGCTAAGCAACAGGTACTATGACCCCTTAGCTCCACCCACAGCACGCATCCAGGAACTCTGCAGTTTTCAGAGAGAAACGTAAAGCTGTATATTTCTTTCATAAATCTAATAAAACTATAATCTCTTCAAAAAGCTAAAGGATCCAGTACTACTCTATAGGTACTAAAGATTAACATGAGATTGGCTGTGTGTGTTTTGTCCCCTTTAAATAAAACATACTCTTAATGTTATAGTTTGATGGACACATCCCAACACCTACAGCACTACACACCAGTTCTGCTGCCACTAGGTGAATTCTATAGAATGCTTAGAATCAGGAACACTCAACTTTATTAAAACACACTGACAAAATGAAACAAAATACAATACAATGCAAAGTTATCGAGAGATGTCAACATGCAATCCAAACATGTTGAAAGCAGAATAATGACGTCTCCAAGCAAAAAAATGCAAAGCGTGCAGATGCATTTCAACCCTCAGGAATGACAGCACGTGTATCATTGAGCTATCATCCGTAAATGCAAAACGATACACTAATCTATTGCGACCTCCAATCCTGTAATACAGCGTGCAGTATAAAAATGTAGGTTCTGCAAAAGTGCCATTAAAAAAAATCGGATGCATATTATTTTGGGAAAAAAAATTTGCTTTAGCTAATGCATTCTAACCGCATGACACTGGAGCAAGTTGCCTAGCGGTAGCATTCAGAACACGGAGGAACAAACACCATCCATCAATAAAATGCGAGCTCTGTATGAAAGTGGACGTGATTTAGCGATACGCCTCCCTGCTTTCCCATAATCGGAGAGTTTAATGCAATACAGCAAGGCTTTAAACAGTGAAGCGGCACTCCATAAATCTAGCCTGCAGCTTTGACCTCAAGTCTCTCTGTCTCCCTGCCTCCTGCCCCTTATGTGTGTGTATGACATGTCACCATGGTAATAGCTAATAAATCATGCCAATCATCATCCCAAAGGCTCACCAGCCCCACAGGAGCTTCTAAAACCACTGAAAAGAGCACTATTGACATCACATCAAGTGAAATGAAGTAATCAGCTTTCTGATTACTTCATTAATCTAAAAAAAAAAAAAAACCTGCCTTGAAATCACAATAATGTTTTCTTTTTTCTTAACATATACTATAATCTATTGTATTAAAAGTTCAATGTGGTACTATGCATTGTTGATGACACACTAACAGAGAGAGCAAAAGTGCACACAACCTTTAATCAAGTAGAAGTACAGATACTGTTTAAAAAGACTCTAGACTATAATTTCTTTTATTCAAGTTAAAGTAGTCATTACTACTACCTGTTTTAGTGTCATGCTGGTAAATAGACCTCACATAATATTAAGATATTAATACAAAATAATTTTAAATGTTGTTATCTAATGAATGTATCCCTCTGTCTTATTCACGTTAACCCCATACATATTGCTTTCTGTGCTGCTTATTGTTAGCTTGCTAAACTAGCCTACGTCTGTGGTGTGTGAAAGCCAGGAAATGAAACAGCAGAGATAGATTGAAAAAACTGTGCTATGAGAAGAAAAAATAGTCACCAAATAGATTAAAATTAAAGTAACGAGTCTGGTTTGAAAATGTAAGAAGTAGAAAGTACAGATATTTGTGTAAAAGATTTATTGAGTAAAAGTAAAAAGTTGTAAAGTACTGATACCGGAAAAATATACTTCAGTACAGTAATGAAATATTTGTACTTTGTTACTTCCCACCTCTGCACTAAAATGGAGACAAAAAAAATCACTATATATATATATATATATATATATATATATATATATATATATATATATATATATATATATATATATATATATATATGGTATAACGGTACACATATTAGTATCAAACTATTTTGGTACAAGGCTTTCGATTGGGTACACATGCAATCCTTTTTTACGGCCGGAGAATAGGTAAAATCTCAGTTCCCTCAGGAACATATTAATTGGCGGACCACAAGTTTGTTTATTCTCCACCTTGCACTTTGAGTGAATTTTTTCATCATTATTATTAGACTTGAAAACATATACAACAATGCCAGTGGTGTAAAAAAAAAAAAAGCAAGAGTTAGCGCAGTGTCACTGTGGCTACTCATTTTGCTCCGGAAATACGATTTGTAGTGTGCATGCATGAAAACGCTAAAGAATACATAGCGCTAACACTAGCTGCTAACCAGGAAGTGGCTAGCGTTTTATGTCCAGCTTTAAGAATGTTTTTTATAAGGAAAAAAATCCTGACAATTCTGCATATGAAGGGTGAATGAATGAAGGATGGAAGGAAGGATGGAAGGAAAAAGGCATTTGTTAAAGTTTGCTGAAATAAGTACAACAGATCTTAATTAAATATTAAATGTAAATCACACACTATTTATTTGTAATTGTTTAAAAAAAACATTAACTTTTGATGATCACAAATGGTAATAATATTAAACTGCGTTAATAAAAAAATGAAAAGCAATTTTATGTCTTGTATTTCTTCCCTCTAACGGAACCGAACCGTGTATTCTGATTCACTACTTCTGGATGGAGTTATCAGTTGGAAACCATCTGCTGTTGTTAAGGATGGACCCATATAGACAGACCCAAAGATTTATGAGATTACTGTGGATGGTATCACTTAGTATCCAGGAAGCCCGCCGTCGGCACAGTACTTAATACGAACAGTTTTACTCCGATGGCTTCAGACTATAATTGCCATGAACAGTTTTGCAGTTAATAACTTTAGCAATGACTTCATGATGAGACTATAATGATTTTTATTCGACCATATATTACACAATTATAGACAGGATTTATTTACAATAAATACATCAGTAATATGAGAGCAAGTTTTCTTTTGAGTCCGGTTCCACACAAGGTTTCTTTTCTGATAATTTCAGAAAGTTTTCCTTACACCATCAGCCTCTGCCTTATTCATAATGGATACAAATAAAATAATACATTTTATTACCTCAAAATGCATATTCTTAGTCTATTTATTCCTGTAAAACTGTTTGTGAGAGATCCAATGTTGAACACGCTATACAAATAAAACTGAATTAAACAGAATTCAATGACTAATTCATTGCATTTCCAACATTTGGCAGACACCCATATCCAGAGTGACTTACAGTTACACAACCGAGCAGTTCAAGGTTGTGGGTTTGGTGGTGCTGGGATTTAAACAACCTTGCAATCAGAAGTCTTCACCACCAAGCTTTATCATTAATAACACTTGTTTTTCATCACAAATGTACTGTGCTGTATATTCTAAAGACATCCCAGACTGGCTAGAGGAAAAAAAGGATTTTGAAATATTTCTGGTGGTGTTTATCAGCTTTTTATAAATCATTCATGCAATCTTGGCATGCTATACACATCTTTAATAAATAAATAAATAAGTGAACACCCACAGCTGCAGATAACAGTAAGCCAATTATACAATACTGAGCAATTCCAAACATGGTTTTCATAATTTCACCACAGTTCTGTTTCATGCTCCATTCTGATTGGTCAAATGGTTTTGATTTGGTTTCAGGGTTTATAGGTATAAGGCCATGTCCAACAGATTTTCATTCAAAAATGCATCTTTTTCTCTTCATTTTCATCCACACTGAGACAGTCAACAAAAATGTAGCTTTATGAAAATGCTCTCAAACACAGACAAAATTCAAACCCAGTTTTCGCATCACAGTATGAACTGTGAGAAAAGAGGCTTTTCGAAAACAGTGACGGTGCCTTTCCACGACATTGCCGCAACGTTTCGGCGAACAGGAAGCTAAATAAGCGCGAAGGTGAAAAAAAAATGCAAGTCAAGCCCCTTACAGTTTGCTCATCCGCAGTACAGGGAAGTAAGTGTTTTCAGACGTTTCAGTGTGGATGAGCAACTTTTAATAAATTAATGAATACGGCAGTGGACATGGACTGTTTTTGACAAAATAGCCATTTGAAATTTATCTGGATTAATGTAGACGTACTATCGCCTCAGAGGGTTTATAGGACTGTGGTGAGACCTGCGATGTATGGTTTAGAAACAGTGGTAAAAGGAGGCGGAGCTGGAGGTAGCAGAGCTGAAGTTGTTAAGGTTTTCGTTGGGAGTGACGAGTATGGACAGGATTAGAAATGAGTTTATTCGAGGGACAGCCCATGTAGGACGTTTTGGAGGCAAAGTGAGGGAGGTGAGATTGAGATGGTTTGGACATGTGCAGAGGAGGAACATGAGTTATATTGGTAGAAGAATGCTGAGGATGGAGCTACCAGGAAGGAGGAAAAGAGGAAGGCCAAGAAGGAGGTTAATGGATGTGGTGAGGGAAGACATGCAGGTAGTTGGTGTGAAAGAGGCAGATGTAGAGGACAGGTTGGTATAGAGACGGATTATCCGCTGTGGCGACCCCTAATAGGAGCAGCCGAAAGAAAAAGAAGACTATAGCCTCTGATATACATACATACTGTATGATGTGTCATATCATATCATATCATATCATATCATATCATATCTGAATATTTAGTTTAAAAGAAATGTAATGCCTTTTATGCAGTTAATAGATTTTATTATCATTTTTATTAAACATCAAGGTCGCTTGGGACCTGCAAAGAGAGAAACTAGTAAAAGCCAGCACTGGCAGAGGAACTGTTGCAAGTTTTCTAAGGCGCATGGAACAACTTGCCAGTCAATCTCCATGAAGGTGTACTTAAAAGAATCAATGATTTTATGTTAGTCATACCGCTGCAGCTGAACTGGTGCATGACAGCCTGTCTTAAATGATAATCACAGTGAAAATTACCAGATAGCTGATAGAGGCATAAATGCAGTGGATATTCCAGATATTTATTGCCATCTTATATTTTGAATGTAAAGACTGTATAGGTTTTAATGCTGTGATAAAATGGTTTACTAAGTTGAAAAAAAAAAAACGTTCACAGCAACTTTTTTATTTAATTGTTACAAAACACAGAAACTCTTACATGCTACTTCAATACTTGTAGGATCCTTAACTGCAATTTAATTTGACAGATACTCAGAAACTAATTTTTTACATATACACAAATATAAAAAAGGGTGAAACTGATTTTTACTTTATTTCACATAATAAATTAAGCTGATCATGGTCAAGCACAAGACAAAGAACAGAACTAGTCAGCCAGGGATGGGCTCAAAGTCATTTCTGAAGCATGTGAGTCAGACACCGATCAGTGCGCCAAAGAAGGGAGAATAAACCCAAAGAGCAGAGGTGAACTAAGTGGTTCAAAGTGTTTAATGGAAATCCAAATAAGCAAAAACAAGAAACAAAAGGTTACTACCAACATATAATTTTCTGCACAAAATCTCCTCAAAGTCAGACAAGGCAAAGACGAAAATAAAAGAAACCTTTTACCATCCACATAAATGGGTTTAGTACAACAAAACACCAACATGAATACACACGTGGGGAAAAATGAGGGCTTTTACTGGCCAAGAAGCAAAGTAAATAGTCCAGACTCCTGAGATATCCAAGATCAAGTGTCGGAGCAAAAACTAGCCCCCAACAGCAGCTGGGCCTTCTGGTACCAATAATGTCTTTTAAAAAATTATCCTTCTCCAAAAAATTTTAACTTCAATAAATGCGGATGAGAAAAAGCAAAGTAAAGTTTATTGCAGTAAAACTACAATTAACCCATGGCTCATCTTCTTTCTTCTTCTTTCGGCTGCTCCCATTAGGGGTCGCCACAGCGGATCATCCGTCTCCATACCACCCTGTCCTCTATATCTGCCTCTTTTACACCAACTACCTGCATGTCTTCCCTCACCACATCCATGAACCTCCTCCTTGGCCTTCCTCTTTTCCTCCTACCTGGTGGCTCCATCTTCAGCATTTTTCTACCAATATAATTCATGTCCCTTCTCTGCACATGTCCAAACCATCTCAATCTCGCCTCCCTCACCTTGTCACCAAAACATCCTACATGTGCTGTGCTCTAATAAACTCATTTCTAATCTTGTCCATCCTCGTCACTCCCAACGAAAACCTCAACATCTTCAGCTCTGCTACCTCCAGCTCCACCTCCTGTCTTTTACTCAATGCCACTGTCTCTAATCCATACAACATAGCAGGTCTCACCACAGTCCTATAAACTTTCCCTTTCATTCTTGCAGATACTCTTCTATCACAAATCACTCCTGTCACTCTTCTCCACCCACTCCACCCTGCCTGCACTCTTTTCTTTACTTCCCTAACACACTCTCCATTACTTTGCACTGTTGGCCCCAGGTACCTGAACTCCTCCACCTTCTCCACCTCTTCTCCCTGCAACCGCATCCCTCCACTGCCCTCCCTCTCATTCACACACATGTACTCTGTCTTACTCCGACTGACTTTCATTCCCCTTCTCTCCAGCGCATATCTCAACCTCTCCAGGCTCTTCTCAACCTGCTCTCTACTCTCACCACAAATCACAATATCATCTGCAAACATCATAGTCCAGGGAGACTCCTGTCTGACCTCGTCCGTCAACCTGTCCATCACCACTGCAAACAGGAAAGGGCTCAGGGCCGATCCTTGATGCAGTCCAACCTTCACCCTGAACCAGTCTGTCGTACCTACTGCACACTTTACTGCCGTCACACTGTCCTCATACATGTCCTGCACCACCCTCACATACTTCTCTGACACACCTGACTTCCTCATACAATACCACAACTCCTCTCTCGGCACCCTGTCGTACGCTTTCTCTAAATCCACAAATACACAATGCAGCTCCTTCTGTCCTTCTCTATACTTCTCCATCAACATCCTTAAAGCAAATAAGGCATCTGTGGTGCTCTTCCTCGGCATGAAACCATACTGTTGCTCACAGATGGTCACCTCTTCTCTCAACCTGGCTTCCACTACTCTTTCCCATAACTTCATGGTGTGACTGATCAACTTAATCCCCCTGTAGTTACTGCAGGTCTGCACATCTCCCTTATGCTTAAAGATCGGTACCAGCACACTCCTTCTCCATTCCTCAGGCATCCTCTCCCCTTCCAGAATCCTGTTAAACAATCTGGTTAAAAACTCCACTGCCATCTCTCCTAAACATCTCCACGCTTCTACCGGTATGTCATCTGGTCCAACCGACTTTCCATTCTTCATCCTCTTAATCGCTGCTCTCACTTCCTCCTTACTAATCCTATCTACATCCTGCTTCACCAACTCCACATCCTCCAACCTTCTCTCTCTCTGATTTTCCTCATTCATCAGCTGCTCAAAATACTCCCTCCATCTTCTCAACACACTCTCCTCACTAGTCAACACATTTCCCTCTCCATCCTTTATTGCTCTAACTTGCAGTACATCCTTCCCAGCTCGGTCCCTCTGCTTGGCCAATCGGTATAAATCCTTTTCTCCTTCCTTAGTGTCCAACCTCTTATACAGTTCCTCATATGCCTTTTCCTTGGCTTTCGCCACATCCCTTTTAACCTGCTGCCGCATCTCCTTGTACTCCTGCCTACTTTTCTCATCACTCTGTCGATCCCACTTCTGTTTTGCCAACCTCTTTCCCCTAATGCTCTCCTGCACTTCCTCATTCCACCACCACATCTCCTTGTCTTGCTTTCTATTTCCAGATGTCACACCAAGTACTTTTCTAGCTGCCTCCCTCATCACTCCTGCAGTAGTTGCCCAATCATCCGGCACCTCTTCACCACCACCGAGCCCCTGTCTGACCTCTTCCCTGAACCTCACACTACACTCTTCTCCTTCAGTTTCCACCATCTTATTCTTCTTTCAAACCTTACTTTCCTCCTCTTCTTCTTCGCCTCCAAAACCATCCTACAGACCACCATCCGATGCTGTCTAGCTACACTGTCCCCCGCCAACACCTTACAGTCTCCAATCTCCTTCAGGTTGCATCTCCTACACAGAAGATAATCCACCTGTGTGCACCTTCCTCCACTCTTATACGTCACCCTATGATCCTCCTTCTTCTTAAAATACGTGTTCACCACTGCCATTTCCATCCTTTTAGCAAAATCTACCACCATCTGCCCTTCCACATTCCTCTCCTTAAAACCATACCTACCCATCACCTCCTCATCACCTCTGTTCCCTTCACCTACATGCCCATTAAAGTCTGCCCCAATCACCAATCGTTCTTTCCTAGGTACACCATCTACCACTTCATATAATTCACTCCAGAATCTTTCTTTCTCCTCCATCTCACAGCCAACTTGTGGAGCATAGGCACTGATGACATTTATCATCATCCCTTCAACTTCCACCTTCACGATCATCACCCTATCAGAAACTCTCTTCACCTCCACTACACTCTTACTGTACGCTTCTTTCAGAATCACCCCTACACCATTACTCTTCCCATCCACACCATGATAAAGCAGTTTAAACCCACCTCCAATGTTCCTGGCCTTACTCCCTATCCACTTGGTCTCCTGAACACACAACACATCTACCTTTCTCCTCTCCATCATATCAGCTATCTCTCTCCCTTTACCCGTCATAGTACCAACATTTAAAGTACCAACCCGAACCTCTACTCTCCTACACTGCTCCTTTTCCTGCCGTCTCTGTAGACGCCTTCCTCCTCTCCTTCTCCTCCTGAGGCCAACAGTAGCCCAATTTCCACCGGTACCCTGTCGGCTAACGATACCTGTGGCGGTCGTTGTTAACCCGGGCCTCGACCGATCCGGTATGAAATTCTCATTTGTGATCCGCATATTTGATTTGGCACATGTTTTACGCTGGATGCCCTTCCTAACGCAACCCTCCCCATTTACCCGGGCTTGGGACCGGCACTAAGAGTACACTGGCTTGTGCCCCCCTAATGGCTGGGTTAATTAATCCATGGCTCATGACATCTGAAAATCAGTGGCAAAATCTTCTTCATTTATACACATTGAACATCCCTTAATTAACATTAAATTTGGAAACTTCCCAAATGTTGTCCCCAGTTACCATTATGTCAAAAATATACTTTTACAATACGTAATTTAGGGGATTATTTGATCATTCAAATTCCCATTAACCTTAGCCTATTTAGGGATAGACAAAAAAAAATTTAACCATCTTACACGTCCAACTTCCTTTCCATGTTAATTGAACATAAGGCGATCCCACATACATACATCACTTCTGACCAAGTATTTTGTTTTACTTTTTCCTCTTCTAATACTTTTGTCAAGGATTAATTTCATGTTATCATAGTTTATTGACAGCATGATTCTGCGTATGTGCTCAAATTAGTTCTAAAGCATGTTATGTTTCAGCCAGGCACATCGCATTCCACAAGGCCCCATGATCTCGCTTAAAACGGTTTCGCCAAGTTCTGCTTACTCATATGGCTGCGGTATATGCACTTTTTCTTGATACTCTGCTGCCTTCTTCACCTACACCTGAACAAAAATGGGTCCTGAATTAACCTGGCCATACCGGCTGGGTCATGTCCTTCAAGTCTATGACACTTCTACCCAAACAGACATACAGTATGTCTCCCTAAAACCTACCCATTTAAAGATATCAATGTTAATTTATGTATTAGTGTAGGTGGCCATGATGGTATAGGCTATTTGAGGATTTTACTGGTCAGGCTGAAGATTTTCCTGAGCTGTCCTATGGTTTCCCTTCTGCACATTCCCTCAAGCATTAGCTCGGTTTTCAAGGACACTCTGGCCCAGAACATTTCACTCAGTTACTATGACCTGGTCAACATCAAAATCCAAAGTGCACAGTCTGTTCATTATATGAGCATGAAGTTTGAGTATTAATAAATTATCCAACACAAGTCAATACAGCGTATTAAATTGAAACCAAAAACAATTAGATTATTCCTCCTGAGGCTCTAAGTCTACATTGTGGAGTCTAAATGTGAATCTATATAACATGCTAGTTTACTTCTTGCACATTTACAAACACAAACCCAATGAGTGGTAACATTGCTGTGACAATCTGGGCAACGTAATCAGACACTAGACACTTTTTTATTTAATTATGGCTAGAAAAAAAAAGCTCCAATCTTATGGACCATTGGTTGTATTTTCCCTTTCTCTTCGGTTCAGTGGTAAAAATATGCAAAACACACTGCATTTGGTTTATTTTGATCCAAATGCTGCAATCTAAAATACACAGTTTTTCCTTCCTGAAGTTACACTTTCTTGCTCTTTTTCGCAGAAAGTTTGGATGGAAACTGAATGAAACTATCTCTCTCAAACGGTTTTGGCCCACACCTGAGCAAAATTGCCGTGATCTCACCCACCCAAATAAGCCATAGATCGACTCAAATGAATTGACACTGTGCATGTTTAACCACCCTAAGAGATATAATAAAAGAAAGAAGAAGCTGCAAGGGGCAGAGGTTTGCATACTATGGACAGTGCAGTTAGTTTCAGTAAGCCTAGCTGCCCTTTTTGGAGCCATATCAAGTAGGCGGTTTTGAGCATTCAGTGGGTAATTCTGTGTGAAATAACCTTCTGCAAGGGCAGAGCCTAAGGCAATCGATACTGTAGGTGTTTGCTGCCAGAGTGCAGAGCAAGATTTCGCCATTTATTTACACCTGTAAAGTGAGAAGTGCCCCACACTAAACAATCCTTTCAGTCCAGCTTGCAGGGGAGACAGCGCAGCAATCAAGGCACCGTTGTACCTACACACAAACCTCTGTCAATGCTTCACACCCTTTCACCAATAAAAATAAATAAATAAATAAAGTGCTTCACTGTCCTTGAACCATTATCTGTGGCTCCAATGTGTGTGATCAGTGAACCATCTATCCTGACAAGTTTTGACATCAATTTTGTCTTTGACTCTGCCATCTTCCCTCCGCTGCAAATAATTTGACAGATACAGGGAAGTCGTAAAACGTATGACCTCTGTATAGACAGCTCAAGGTACAGATATGCACAGAATTTACAATGGAACTTATCTGAAAAATTGAGCGACAATTAAAGTGTTCCAAGCCAGAAAGTTCACTGTTTACTCAAACACCGAAGTGCGCCAATTTGTTGTCAGTGTTATCTAAAGAATGCCTGAAAGCGGGTACAACTCGGTGTTCTGATTGCGCTACTTTAATGTAATTTGCACTCAGTTAGGACACAATAGTGCGTTTCTGTCTCATCCTTTTCAAATAGTACTGATAAAGACAGTAAATAGGTCTAGACAGTGTTATTCGGCATGGACAGCAACCATGAAAGGAAATAACAACAAACGCTAGTGTAGCAATGTTCTTTACAACACTGAAATCTGATTCCGATATGTTGTGAAGCACTGAACTCTGAAAACTGAACTCAGTGGGACAATACGTTTCACTTGCTCAGTTACATACAATCCCTTGCTAAGAAAGATCCACATAAGCAGCTAATGGGACTAAATCAATTACATCACTTACTTTTAATTATTTAAAAATATATAACAATTAGAGCCCAAAAAGAACACACACTACATTGACAAAAGTATTGATTCATTCACACTTTTCCAGGTATGCTACCACAAAGCTGAAGAAACACAAATGTATAGGATGCCTTAGAATGAGGTAGCATGAATTTTTTTATTTACTTGAATGAACAAACCTGTTCCATGCTCCTGTGCGTTGTCAAAGCAAGCTATGTGAAGATATGATCCACATGGCTTGAATGGTCTGCTATAGAACTCAACCCTATTGAACACATACGCTTGTATCTGTATGAGAACAAATCTTCATAACTACACTCTCAAATCTAGTGGAGGGTATAATAATAGCAAACGGGAAATAAATGTGGAATGGGATATTCAATAAGCATGCACAGATCTTAAGGTTAGGTGTCCACAAACTTTTGTCCATATAGTGTACAATACAGCACAGTGAAATTCATGTGAAATTTGTTCAAGGGCCTTGGTGGTTCTGGGGTCCAAACCCTCAGTAAATTATTAGTGCTACTTTATGTGGCAAACCTGAGACTTGTGAGCTTCTTGCTTGCAGTTCCTTCTTCTTTTACTCTAAAAGAAGAATTAAAATCCAGAACATTGATTCTGCATGTGTATTAAAATTACTCCATACAAGTCCAAATATCTTTTGTGCTGACACTGCCATTCATTAATACAACCCCAAATATGAAAGGGCAATATTGTACATATTTTTCTTTCTACCTTTTCATATTATTTTATCTCATAGCTTTGAGTCGGTTTGTTTTTTATTTGTTTCCGACAGACAAAGGTTTGTGGACACCTGACCATCAGACCAATACGTGCTTCTTCTAAACAAAATTGTTTACTTTTAATACTTAAATCATACGCATCCAATAATCGACTGTGTGCTTGTGCCCCCCTCTTTTTTGTATACATTCTGAGCAGATTACGTTCTAAAAGACACATTTCCAGAACTGATACAGTTTGGTGTCTGGTACACACCAAAATTGTAGTAATGTGAAGCCTACCAATAAAAATATATATTCTGCAATAATGTGAAATGATGGAGCAAGTAATCATTTGGTAGTAGTACACTGGGGTCTCCATGAAATTAGAGGTTATAACAATTCTATATTGTATAGGCTGTAGGATTCACTCCCTGGTTTTCATTCTTCCAGGCATGTTCCTTATTCTCCACCACTCAACCTCCACCCTCTACCTTATTCAGACTTTCAATTAGAGCCAGCATGTACAACAACAGTGCTGCAGGGGAGATACCCTGTAGTACACAATAACCTCTAATTCCACTTTTTTTTTTTACTTAGACACTCTTGAAATCCCTTATTGGCTAACTCAGGGGTGTCCAATCCAATCCGTCAAGGACAGATGTGGTCGAGCAAGTAGGAGCAACAGCTGTTTAATCAGTTGATTTCAGTCTTCAATTATTAATCAGTTGTAGCTCTTGCTTGGACGGAAGAGGGGGAAAAAATGCTCTCACATCGGCCATTTTGTGATCTTTTCTGGACAACCAACACCGATTTGTGTTTAAATTGACTATGCTTTGCAGAATAATGGATAGTCTGAAGGAAAACTGTAGTCTGCATACATGCTCATACATGGCTTGAGCTAGAAAGCCTTTGTCCACAAGTGGACTCAATCCAGAGTTTTACACAATTGCAGTTAAAATGCTATCGACATCAGCCTGGATTATATACAAAGCTTCTGGCTAATGGTATATCGATTATATTTTTGACCTCGTATAAAACCAGTCTCAGACCTACACAATTAATAGTGCGACGTAATTCCTCCTCAGGCTATACGCTTTGTAAATCTATTGTATTTCCTGCTATTCGGTCTCCTCCCCTTTGCTCTGCCTACTGGGCCAAGGCCAATATTATGCAGAAAAAAGCACACACAGGCCTCTGCTCATTTGTAATTTCACAGCAGTCTGAAAGAAAATGCCATCTAAGTGCCACCACTCCAGTGATTAAGGTGATATTGACAGCTGAATTAATTCCAGATTGGTCCATAAGAGACACTCTCTTGGACCAGATCGTACAAATGGAAACAATTCGCATTTTAGCCTCCCCTTATTCAGTTACAATTCCTCTTTTTTTCCTCCCTGCTATGCCACTCTTCCTTTCACATGGACTTGCGCTCAGCATTCACAGCAGCATGCAATCTGTCTTCTTTCACATTTTATGCACTGTATGGTAAAAGTAACAATGCAAGAAAATGACAAATTCTATCCCGATGTAGAGAAACCATAGTGCTGCCATACAATCTGTTGAAAATGGTGATCAAAGTTAACAGGCAATGTGGAACGATAATTAAAATCCAGGACACAGGGCCACTGCAATTCTGCTGTCAAAGCCATAGCTGGAGTGTGTCAGCTTGCATCAGTCAACGCCTGTCAGGGGGCTGACGCAAATACCAAGAATCACAGCCTCACCGTGCTTTTCCTGACAGCCACCAAGGCAAAGCAGTGCCCCCTGAGGAATGATGCTCTCACCACCCTGTGCTCTCACACTGACAAAAATGTCCACTATATTTAAGGAAAGACGTGCTACAATGCTAAGTGAGCATGATGATAAGATCAGTCTCAGGCACACACAAACTAGCAAACAACCGACAGCAACCACTGACTGAGAGGACATGATTAATGCAGTTGTGAATTTACTTTGAAAAAATGCCACATCACTTAAAAAAATAAATAAATACAAATCTTTGCTTTCAATTAGGCTTGCTCGATATCGATCTTTCCCAGCTCGTGATTGATCATTAAAGAAAAAAATCATGGTTAACAGTTTAATCACCTAGGAGTAATAGCTTAAAAGATTTGTACCCTTTTAGGTTTAAAAAATGAAGTGGCATGATAAGTAATTTAACTGCAGAGTTTATACAGCTGGTTAATTTTGACATCTCAGCTGGATGGTGCATTTTTTAACTGATTTTTAACTGATTTTAACCTGTAATAATTACCATTAAAAATTAAAATTAAAAGTTTAATTGCTTATTAATTTTATGCAAAATATTGTCTATTTTGTCTGTAATCCTAAAAGAAGATTTGTGTATGCATAGGGCTATGGTATATATATAGTGTATATAAAGCTGTTTTGCTTACTCAAGAGACATCTTACTGTCCCCTTTGGTTTTCCCTAACAACATTAGCCAAGGCCGTGCCTGTACACCTTTACCCATGTCGTGCTGCTGCAGGGAGTTTTGGAAAGAGTTTGCCGGGAGAAAGTCTGTCTCCCACACACCTTCCCTGGGAGATTTCTTTTAGGAGGGATCTTCTATCTCAGGCAGGGGGGTACGGTAATACACCCCTGCCCAGAGCTGTGGAGGCTGTAGCCTCTTTTGAGGGGGTGCAGCTCCTAGCCACCGGCCTCTCCACCACTTAAATCTAGTTAACTGCCCAGGCAGTTCAGTGCTGGAAATCCTTCAAGGACAGTTCACCAAAGGGTTGGCTTCTTCCACCCTAAAGGTTTACATGTCTGCCATTGCGGCCTATCATGCCCCCTTTCCTAAGATACAACCTAGAGTGCCTGCGTGGGACCAGGCCATTGTCTTGGAGGCCCAGTCGGAGACTCCTTTTGAGCCGAAGTGCCTTTGAGGTTCCTCACAGTCAAGACTGTGTTCCTCTTGGCCATCTCCTCTCCTTTTTAGGCCCTCTCTGTAGCCCCTTCTTTCCTGGAATTTACTCCAATCTTGGCCAGTGCCTTCCTCTACCATAAATCAGGGTATGTTCCTAAGGTACCCTTGGTCATCCCATGACCTGTTTTGCTCTAGGCATTCTTTCCCCCTCCTTTTAAGGTCCCAGACAAGGAGAAGCATAACCAACTGTGTCTATATACGTCCACAGAATGGAACAGTGAAGAAAGTCAGAGCAGCTGTTCGTCTGCTATGGCCCTCCGAGGAGAGGTCTCCCTGCAAGCAAGCAGACGCTCGGCAGATGGATTGGGGATGCTATTAGTTCCTCTATGTCCTCTGGTCTCCCCACTACTTTCGGGGTCAGAGCTCACTCGACTCAGAGAGTGGCTGCCTCTAAGGCCTTGTACTCTGGAGTTTCCCTCTAGGACATCTGCAATGCTGCGGGCTGGTTTACCCCGCTGACCTTTGTCAGGTTTTATAGCCTCGACCTCGTTGCCACTCCTGGCACCTCTGTCCTTTGTCCTAGCTGTGCCCTTACACACTAGGCAGGGATTGGTCAGTCTGGCTTGATTAGACTCTCGTTCCTAAAGCGTTTTTAACACAGCTTGAGTTCTTGAATGGGAATGTCTCTAAGTTCCATACGTAATTATGGTTCCCCAAGGAAAGGAGATGCTGTGTCTCCATGCTCACACTGCCTGTATCATTGCAGCGCTTCCTTCTCTTTTCAGAAGCTAGCACTCCATGTGCTTTTATGACTTCCTGGTAATGACGTCAGAACTTTCCATTGGACTAATTACACGTGATTCAGTGCATGGAAAATCTCTTGAGAAACCATGGTTACATACATAACCTGGAGATAAATTATATCGTATCTGTTAGCAGCATATACTGGAAGTCTTTCAAGCTGTGAGGTGAAGCATGCATGGATCAAACTTGCTTGTTCAGGACTTGCAACACATGCTCTATTGGATTAAGACTTGGGAAATTTAGAGGTCAAGTCAGCACTTTAAGCTTTAAATAATTTTCCACAAATCACTCACATTTTTCTGTGGGTAAGAGTGCACTTGCTGAAAGAGGTCACTTCCATTAATGTTTTCATAAAGACTTAAAAGAGCTTTGTGTGCTTGCCCATTCTTCCAATATGTCAACCTCAATAACCTGCTGCCTAACATACACTATATAGACAAAAGTAATGGGACACCTGTCCTTTCCTGCTACAGTATATGTGGTTATTCTCCAAACTTTTACCACAAAGCTGGAGGCACACAATTGTATAGGATGTCTTTGAAAGCGGTAAAATAAATGTTTGCGTTGACTTGAATTTGAAAATCCAAACCTGTTCCAGCATGGAGATGCCCTTGTGCACAAAGCCAGCACCATAAAGATATGGTTTACATGGTTTGGAGAGGAAGATCTTGAGTGGCCTGCTATAGAGCTCTGATCTCAACCCTAATGAACACCTTTGGGATGAATTGAAACAATGACTGCACCCCAGGCCTCACCATTCATCAGTACCTGCCTTTACAAACACCCTTGTGGCTGAGAAACACTAATGTCTACAAGCACTCTCTAAAATCTAGTGGAACATCTTTCAGATGTTCAGATCTTTCCAGAATAGTGGAGTTATAGGAGCAAATTTTGGACTAAATGTGGAATGCGATGCTTAAAAAGTTCATACTATACTGACCCGGTGTCTGTAACCTTTTGGCAATATAGTGTATCAACCCATGCCAATAGCCACTATAATCAATGTAATAGCTGATCTATGTATAGTTGATTAATATCAGCTAAACCAAACACACATTTGCAATCAGTATCAGATCAGACTTTGTTTTAATAAAGAACAAAACACTGTCAATTTGTTGAATATTTGAGTCATTCCAATGCTGCAAAGTTATAATTTTGAAACTGTAAATCTTAATATTATAAAGTTTATTTCTAGTAGTGGTTAATTTCGCTTATAAAGAGTTCATTGAAGTGACCTGCTATGTAGAAATCTTTCGATTTAAATGCAACAGATTACAAGAAAAACGTTGTGTCCTACTCAGTGTGATAATTATTAGCTCACCTATACGACATACTAGATAACACTTCCACTCTACAGTCTATGTGAAACCACCTCCAGACACCTGTAGGGTTTTCTTTCACACTGGTGAAAAGCCAATGTGGCCACTGCAATATGTTGTCACAACAGCATGAGAAGTGTTTCTCTGCACATCCATTCAAGTTGCACAGCTGGACAGATGGGCTTGTATACCGAACGTGTCGGGATGAAACCCAATTACTTCTTTACTCTATAAATAAGTCTATAAATGTTTTCAGGTCATTGCATTGCCTGTCTTTGTACAAAAGGCACCCGACTGATGTAGCTGTCCGTGTCCGAGGCAATGTTCAGTTAAGGATCATGTCGCCTGGATTCTAATCGTGACCCAAATGTCCTTCACATATTGGAAGCACCATTTCAGCCTGGTTTCCAAGAAGATGTTTCCAGGGGCTGCTCCTTCATTTATATCTTCAACAGCCTGGAGCTGATGAGAAAAAAAAGAGCAGTGAAGCCATGCACAGCTGTGTTTCAGGCTATAGAAAATTCCTTTAATTAGAAATTAGTGTGTATCAGTCAGCTATATAGAGTGCTACCCAGGGTCAAGATACAATCCCAGAGCACCAAAGGCTTAATTAGAATCGGAATCTAAATGAGCAGTCTCATATAAAGTCTACATAAATTAGGATATCTAGGATATTAAAGATGATAGACAATCCAATCAATCAACATTTGCTACACAAGTCTGGCGACGAAGAGCGCTGGACAAAGAAAGCTTTTGGCTATAAACCACATCATAGGTGAAGGTGAATCAGAACTGATATAACACAGAGAAAGAGAAAAAAGAACCCGAAGATCACAGTTATCCACTGTGTTATCCTCTGTGCGGCTGGAGTGTCTGACAATCTCAGGATGATTTTCAGCATTGCTTATGTTTTTCAGACCCAACACCAAGCTCAAACAGACAATTGCATGAAACCAATAACCACATGGCCCTCAACCTAAGACTAAAACAAGAGTTTGTGTCTATGTTCCTATGTCAAAGAACGATCGTGTGTGTTGGGGTTATTTCATTTTTATACTGATCTCAGATATTGATCCAGGAGCTCCCACTATCTAAGGTATTGATCTCAGAGCTCTCAGTATAGTTAATACCCGACATAAATTTAACTCCAATTGGTTAAAGGTTCAGTTACTTAAAATTACTGGGTTACAAATGGCATGAACAAGTAACTGAAAGAAATGGATGGTTATCTATCTATCTATCTATCTATCTATCTATCTATCTATCTATCTATCTATCTATCTATCTATCTATCTATCTATCTATCTCTTAAGTGTTTGAGGTAGGATGTTCAACATACACATATAGGTGCTTTATGTACAGGTGATGTTATGTACATGTTCTGTGTTTGTTTAATAATCAGTACCTTTCATAATTTATTCCTTTTCATAATTTTTTCAAAATCATAATGACATTTGTAATTAAATCAATTTCATATATTTATTTGAGGTATAATTTAATAATATATTGTGCAGAGCATAGCCAGGCTCCTTGGCTTCCACCCATGGGATAAATTTGGCATCGGAAGACTTGCACACATTAAATGATAGTGTGATCATGTCTTTGTTGGCCACCCGGGAACACACAAAAGGCTAAAGTGTTTATATTCTGTTTTAGTATAGTACCGGTTCTCACTAGTGCCATGAATAGATGAGATAAATCTGTTTTAAATATAATGCGCAGATAATAAATAGACGCTGTCGACTTTCTTTTTATGAGCCACTCTGTCGGTTTCCTTATCAGGCAAAAAGAGGCTAAATAATATAATAATAAAAAAGAAATCTACGAGACTTTAAAAATGTTTCTAGTGCTGTGTCTAGTCTCTGATCTTAAGTGATTAGCAAAAAAATTTTACAGTATGTAAATGAAGAATCTGCAATAGAAGCCATAATCACCTGTTTACAGACATAATATTATAGATGGTTTTTGTTCGTTTCACGTCTTATTACAGTATCCTCTATTTGGTCAGCTCAAATACCTCCACTAATATGACACTGATCCGTGGCTGACATCTTCGGATTATACGAGCCAAATCTCTGCAAGCTTCTTTTGCCAAGTAATGCGAAACATTAGAGGCATAGTGACAGCCGACTTAACACAATTTGCAGACTGTGTTTGCGCGCAAAGTTTGACATAAACCTGTTTGCAGTCTTAAACACACTGGCACGCAATAAAACTGACAAAGCTGTTCAAGGCTGTTAAAGATGATCTGCTTTTGTCCTTGTCTTACTTATAGTATTTTTATTTATGCAACATAATTCATGACCTGAAGTAAGAAAAGTAGTACAAACTATGAGAGATTAGACTCATCTGATCACGCTGACATTTTGAGATAAAAGGTGTAATAATGTCAATAGCGGCACAAATGTGCATTAGAATTAAGCCCATCCACCATTATCATCTTTGGCACCATTTACTGCTCTCAGCCATAAATGAAAAAGCGAATCGAATGACACATTTGAAATGAGAAGCATACTTCTCGGCGCTCATTTCCTATTTCCTCATCCTTCGATTTCTTTGACAGTTTAGCAGTACACCACAATGGCTCCCAAAAATCTTATTTCTTTATGACTGACTTTCTTTTGTGCTGTGCAGTGTCTCACACCCAGAGCCCCTTGCCTGCCTTGTGAAGCATAGATTCAGATCTGCAAAACGCAAATCTGGTTGAACCACCGCTCAGGAAGCATCAGTCGCTGCTTCAGTGCTCTCTTTTTAACGATCACTTGCCCCCTTAAAGCCACTGGGACAGACAGTGGAAGTAGAAGAAAGAAAGCGAGGAACTGAGTAAAAGCGAGGACTAAAAAATAGAAAGGGGCATTTAAAAGAAAAGATGATGCAATGGAGCACAAACTAAGGACACACAAAGGAGAAGCAAATAGTCATCCAAACTAGAAGCTATTTTCATATCAACCATTTCTTTTTTTATTGTCAATCTTTGTCCAAGGGCAAATTTCATGGGATTAAGTGTACTTCCAGAAAGTCCTTTTGACTTTAGCCAGAAAGTCATGATAGAAATCAAACATGCCACTAATTTAGTAACAAAATGTGTATCACTGGTGTTTCAGTGATATACTGTTCAACATATATTCCAGTTTCATCCCCAATGCTCCCAGGATAGGCTCTGGATCCACGCTTGGCACCGACAACTGCTTACTGAAGGAATATCCACACAAAAAAGTATTTAGCAGCAATACCATAATGATATTCTAATATTTACCAAGTCTATAGCAAAACAAGCTAAACGATCCTGACACCCATACGTGCATGTTGAACATCCTTCTCCAAACACTTAAGAGGAAAATAATGGATAAACAATAACAAGTAATTGCCATGCAGTTCTTTTAGTTACTTATTCATGCCATTTGTAAACAAGCTATTTTAAGTAACTGAATCCAATTTGAGTTAATTCTTTGTTGAGTATTAACTATACTGAGAATATCTGAGATCAGTAATAAAAAAAAAAAAACACAAACTAGTGTTCTCTTAAATATATGAATACAAACTCTTGTTTACTTTCTCAGGTACACAGCAACAAAATGCATTTTAGCATCTACCAGAATAAATAGTAGCAATTGTGCAAATTGACAAGTGCAGCTCAATTTGCAAATATATGTACAGTATTATATGAGTGGTTATATGCACAGCAAATAAATATAAAGGATCTGGCTTTGAAAAATGTGCATGAGCTGTTGAATAAGTACAACAAATAAATATATAGGGTCTGGGCAATGTAAGAATGTGCAGGAGTAGGTCCCTCATTGGCCCCTTTTTAGCAATGGAGTCAATATCATTGTCCCACTTCCGTTCCTGAGAGATGTTGTTACTCAGAAATTGAAAGACTCCACTGTTGTTACAGTGCTGTTCATGATGGTGAGTGGGGGAGTGCTGGGGGATTTCTCCTGAAGTCCATGATCATCTCCACTGTTTTGAACTTGTTGACCTCTAGGTTGTTGTGATTGCACCAGACAGCCAGCTCTTTAAGCTCCTGTCTGTAAGCAGACTTGTCTCTGTCCTGGATGAGGCCAATGACTGTAGTGTCGTCCGCAAACTTCAGGAGCTTGACAGAGGGGTTTTTAGAGGCACAGTCATTTGTGTACAGGGAGAAAAGCAGCGAGGAGAGAACGCAACCCTGGGGAGCACCAATACTAATAAAGAGAGAGCTGGATGTGAGTTTGCCCAGCCTCACTGGTGATCCACTGACAGATTAGGGTGGGCACAGAGATTTGGGTCAGTTTGGCTGAGAGAAGGTTAGGAATGATGGTATTAAACACTAAACTAAAATCTACAAACAAGATCCCTCTGTAGGTCCCAGGTCTGTCAAGATGTTGCAGAATATTATGCAGTCCCATGTGGAATCATCCGGAGACCAGTTTTCTCTGGCAAACTGAGTAGAATCCATTAAGGGTCCACTGATCAAGTCAAGTCAAGAGGCTTTTATTGTCATTTCTACTATACACAGTGGTACACAGTAAAAACGAGACAAAGTTCCTCCAGAACCCTGGTGCTACACTAAACAACATAGAGCTACAACACAACACTACATAAAAAGTATCGAGTGCAACCAAGTGCAAACAGTGCAGACAGACAGACAGTGAGACAGACAGTCAACACAAGACAACACAAGACAATGCCAACCAGTAAACCTACTGTATACTCTGAATATACAGTACAGTGCAAAGAGAACTATAAGAACTATAACCAAGGGTATACATAAATTTGTGTGTGTGTGTGTGTGTGTGTGTGTGTGTGTGTATGTTACACAGTCTGAATGTGACGGCCCGAATGCTTCGGAACCGCTTTCCTGATGGCAGGAGGGTGAAGAGTGTGTGTGACGGGTGTGTGGGGTCGACCACAATGCTGTTTGCTTTGCTGATGCAGCGTGTGGTGTAAATGTCCATGATAGAGGGGAGAGAGACGCCGATGATCTTCTCAGCTGTCCTCACTATCCTCTGTAGGGTCTTGCGATCCAAGACAGTGCAGTTCCCAAACCAGGAAGTGATGCAGCTGCTCAGGATGCTCTAAATGGTCCCTCTGTAGAACATGATCAGGATCAGGGGAGGGAGATTAGCTTTCCTCAGCCTTCTTTGAAAGTAGAGATGCTGCTGGGCTTTCTTGGTGATTGAGCTGGTGTTGAGTGACCAGGTGAGGTTATCTGCCAAATGAACACCAAGGAATTTGGTGCTCTTGACGATCTCCACTGAATAGTGGTCCTTCAGGTAGGCAGGCAAGTCTTATAAATGATGTCATGATCACAGGCATGAAAGCAACAAGTCTGTAATCATTAGGAGCCGTGATTTTGTTTTTTTTTTGGAGACTGGAATGATAGTGGAGTGTTGGAAGCAGTAGGGAACTACACACAGCTTAAGTGATCTGTTGTAAATCTGAGTGAAGATGGGCGCCAGTTGGTCAGCGCAGAGTTTTAGACAGGCAGGTGAAACACCATCTGAGCCGAAAGCATTCCTTGTCGTCTGTCTTCTGAAGAGTCGTTTCACAGCCTCTACACATACATTAAGTACAGGTTGAACAGAGGGGGAGGCAGGAAGGGTGGTGGCAGGGGGGGTAGGTAAACTGGGCTTTTCAAACTGGCGGTAAAACACATTCAGATTTTTAGCCAGTTGTTGATTCTCCACAGACTGTGGGGGGCATGTCTTGGTGATGTTCCTCAGACCAGTCCATACTGGCCCCAGGTCATTGGCTGAACATTGTTTTTTTAGCTTATCAGAGTAGTTTCTTTTTAGCTAATCTGATCTATTATATTAGTTTGTTCCTGGCCTAGTTATACAAGATTTTATCCCCACTTCTGTAAGCATCCGCTTTGGAATGACGAAGCAGTTTGAGTTTCTGAGTAAACAATGGTTATCATTATTAAATGATAAGAATGACCTGGTGAAAATGCACATATCCACACAGAAACTGATGAATAAAATTACAGACTCTGTAAACTCCACCAGATCGGTGACTGCAGATTCAAAAACAATCCAAACAGTCGAAGCAGGCTTTTAAATCCTGGTCTGCTTCATAATTCCATCTTTTAACAGTCCTTAGTACAGGTTTTACTGATTTAAGTTTCTGCTTGTAGATTGGTAAACAAATAGTAAATAAATAATAATGAAAAATATATATATTTTTAACTATATTGTCTTCCAACAGAGTTTTTAGACTGACACTAGTCTTAGTCTGTGATCTGATTGACAAGCATCCAAATGTATTTATTAATAAAGACTTTAGAAAGTCGCTCTAGATAATGGCGCCAAATGCCAATGCCCCTGAACATTCATCTAAAAGGTGTCTATTGGGGTTGAGGTCAGAGCCAACATTGGTACACTATGTCTTCATAAAACATGAATTGTGCACTAATTCATTATCATGCTAAATAATGTTTGGATATATTTGGATCCATTTGGGGAAGACAAAAATACGGTCAGGAGTCCACATAAGGCCAGGCATCCTTTTGACAATATAATCTACATGAAACATGACACAATAAGGCATATGGCAAATTAATACACAGATCGTTGACAGGAATTGTAAGAACAGCTGATGCTTGTTTGAATACACCTATAAATGTCTATCAGTTTATGTCAGTTGCCAAAAAGAGCTTCTTGGCAGCTCCAGAATTATTGGCAGTGTCTGTAAAAATGTCCCAGAAATGATTTTCAATGATGAGCAAATCACTCAAAGAAATAGTGACTGTTGTATTTTTAACTAAATAAACTATATCAATTTATATAAAAAAATAAAAAATAAAAATAAAAATATATATATATATAGTCTCCCAAAATTGTATTAATACCTTTGTTGTTATTTTGATTCCTAATAATTGCAGTTTTTGGTCAATTTTCTAAAGTTTTTAAATTATTTGATTGCAACATCCAAACACAGACACTGACCCATGACATACCTTTAACACCAAACAAAAATGATTTCCATTTTATAAAAGAGGTCAACTTGCAGAAAATGTTGGAACTGCGTATGTGACCGGGTGACCATGTATTAATAAATTGAGGTCATTAGTTAAGCTTCTATTGATAGTTTTCAGGACCACAAAGCAGTTAACCTACATAATCTATTGTTACTGAAAATTAATGAGAGAGGACTAAAGTATACCACTGTGACTAAAGTACCCTCAGCATGGTGGTGATGGATTAAATTAAACATTACACACATAATTAATTAACATTCAGTCATGTATTAAATATGACGCACAACAAAAATCTAAGTCATAGGCTCGAGATTCTGAACATAATTCATGATTGGGGCATACATATGCAGCCATACAGTATTACCTCAGAATCTCTCTCCTCCTTCCTCCCTCTCTTTCCTGATACACTCAAGAGATATGGTGTTGACTTTATGTAGCTGTCATGCAGTCGTATGTACACAAGCTTGCACTATTATTTTTCTTATATTTAGTCACGACGAGTACGCAAAAGTCAACAATGCACTTCTCGTTGTGGACGCATTTTTGCTGTCTTGTACAGAACGGGGAGCAAAAGACTGAAATGTCTTTCAGACAAACACAAATTCACCTTATTGACCTGTTTGTCTGTGTGCTATTGACATGACCACAGGCATTATGTATGCTCTTCAACACTCGAACAGGGAAATGAATCATCAGTGTGCCATGAGGCTTTTGGAAATGATAAGAGGTCTTCAGTAATCATGATGGCAATCAGAGTGAAGCCATTTTAAACAGCATGATGGAAATGTGTCCTTTATGTCCCACATTGACAGTGACCTTGAATATTTTTTTTTCTATAGGATTGTCAATTTACTTCCTGATAATTTAAAATGAATTAAAACATTCAAGAACAAAATGAATGATTAAAAAATAAAACCTGTCCATTTGAATTACAAGAATACTAAACAAAATACAATGAACACTGTCTGTAAGGATCCTATACCCCATGGTTGGGTTTTTGACTGACATTCTGACATGCTATTTACAAAATACAGAGAAACGAGTCTCATCGGTAAAATCTGTAAAACACCGTAATCAAAAAACTTGACATACTGTAAAACCTTATACCACAGCTAGCCTAAATGCTCGAATCTGATTGGTCAGCACCGCTCGGAATGTACCGTATTTTTCGGACTATAAGCCGCTACTTTTTCCCACGTTTTGAACCCCACGGCTTAAACAACTAAGCGGCTTATTTATGATTTTTTTTCCTGGGTTTTTCCCTGTTTCAAAAACTTCAAGCCAAAAAACTGAACCCCATAACATTAGACAAATGAAATTTCCGAACAGAAATGAAAAAACGCACCTCACCTGTGTTCTGAGCTGCACGGCATCGGGAGAAAAAACTTTTTTCTTAAATGCACGACGATGCCAAAAGATAAACTCCCGAGATAAATAGTTGTGAAAGGAAGGAGGAAGAAAGTAAACAATAATTTTCTTGGTAGGCTACTGTTTAGATACAAGCCGTTGTAACGCGTTGAGTCTGGGTGAAGGGAGAGCTCGCTAACTCCAGCTGCAACAGAAATCATATAAGCACAGACAGGTTTCCAAAACTCGTGCTTTTTTATTTTTCTTGGCAACAGCGTTACGGGTTAGTCAAAGAAACTTAGAAATAAACATTAGAAAATAATAAGGACATATTCCTCGGTCTCCACACATGCAGTAATGCATCGGCAGGCTCTTCCCAAAATACCGCTATGCTCCTAAAGGAAGCCCAACATATTTCACCCGTTACACCGTGTAACAGACACTGTCTTTCGTTAAAGCCTGTATAAAGTACATTAGTTTCAATGTGCGGCTTAAAGACAGGTGCGGCTTATTTATGTTTACAATAAAAATCTTTGTCAAATTCAGAGGGTGCGGCTTATATATGGGTGCGCTTTATAGTCCGGAAATTACGGTATTTACCATGAATGCTAGGTTAACACTAATGAATATGCATGAAGTGAAAGCAAAGATACTACAAAACCTTTTTTTGATTGTTATACTATTGAGCCAAATCTCAAATGTGTTAACTTTGAAAGCATATATTAAGCAGTACAATTTTTTTATGATTTATTCATTTTATTCGAAAAGCCGTAAGGCAAGTGAAAAAGCGTGAAAGCATGAAAGTGATTAATCGAAGAAGTATCGTTGCATTTGGCTTTGTGATTTGGCTTTATGTTAATGTCAGTAGCCAGAAGAAAATCATTCAGATGAAACAGAAGCCGAGCTCACATTTGCATTCAGAGAAATTAATCAAATATGTAATGATGAGCAAACACAGCGCTGTTTATTCCTGTGCAGTATGACACACACCACTGATGAAGTACATATAAAAAAAGAATCTGATAGAAGTCTTAAAATGGTAGTGCTGTGACTGAGGGGAGAAAAAGAGCAAAATTAACTGAAATAGCAAAAAAAGGTTTGTAAAATAGTGCTCGCTGATGCAATAAAGTTTGTAGTGGAGAACCATGGATTAAAAAAGTCCAACTAATTTAATCAAATCGAAGTATATTTCTTCTTTTTCCAATGAATCCTAAAGCATGCTTTATTGAAGTCCTGAACTGCAGGAAATCTGTACAATTTCACTTATCTGATCTTATTTCATATTCCCATTAATAAACCTACTTTCTTTTTTTTATTACTTTTCATTCACAGTTTTCTCGTTCTTTATCCCCCATTGCCAACAGTGAAACAGTGAACACACAACAGTGAAAAAAAAAACGGTCACAAAGTTCCCCTCCAAAGGGGCAGATGCGTCACACCTGATGCTAAGCTGCTCACACAGGACAAACAAATGCATTCCAGAGATCAGCTTGGGTGGTCGAGCGAAGCGCAGACAGGGAAATAAATCTCAATTAGGGTATGCACAAGTACAGACTCACCAGTCCCTTTATTTTGTATTCATGGGGGTCAAACCAAAGCCTATAATTTCTTCTAAAAGATTAGAGATGTCTGCAATTACATGGGATCACAGATTACAGGCACAATCTCGCCAAAATGCTGCCGATTAGGTGTCAGTGTATGCTTGATACCTTTGTTGGTAACTTTTCCGTTTCCAGGGGGGTAAAATTGACGTTTTTTTACAATTCAAACAATTATTGTAATTATAGTAATAGTGCAACTGTGGTGCATAATGATTTTTTTTTGTATTTGGGCATCCAGAGAAAAAAAGATCATTAGAAATTCAGTGGGTGGACACCAGCTTCTCAGAAAGACTGCAGATTGAGAGATATAGCGATGTGCTTTCTGCTTACCCTGCCTACAGTGTGGGCCTTGCATGAAATAGCAGTTTATAAAATTTTCATACCGGACTTGTGAAGCATCTGCAAGTAGCAAAGTGATAAGAGTGTCAATACTGTAGTGGTGCATCTCAAGATGGTCCAGGTTTGGCATGAAAAACATTTTCTTCTCATTTTACATCAGCTCATTTCACACTTTGGGCAATGTGAACATGCTGGGGGTATATAGGCTGCTTTATATTTTCCTATACACCATATAGAGAAAAATATGTACGTCGTATATGTTTATTTCAAATTCATGGGTATCAATATGAAGTAAGTCACCAACCTTTGCTTTTATGAAAGCCTCCAATCTTTAGGAAAAAACTTTACACTAGATTTAAGAGGACGGCTCTGGAGATTTGTGTTCATTCAGGTTGAAGTGTACTGTATTAGCAAGATCATGTTAAAACATTGAGAAGGTTTGACATGCAGGGTTGATTTCAATTCATCCCAAAGGTGTGCATAGGGGTTGAGGTCAGGACGCTGCTCAGAACATTTAAGTTCTTTGAAATCAACATTGGGAACATTGTCTTTATGAAACGTGCTTTGTTGTTGTTATGAGCCAGGTGTGAGACTATTACTTCCAGTGAAGGTAGCTTTTAATGTTATACCTAACAAAGACATCACAGACAAAAGTCTTTTTACAAAATCAGTGGCAAAAATTGGGGTGTGATGAGTAGGTTTCCACATACCCTACACCTTATAGTGTGTGGGTTCCCTGGTGGTCTAGTGGCTAGGATGCGGCGCTCTCGCCGCTGCGGTCCCAAGTGCCGGTCCCAAGCCCGGATAAATGGGGAGGGTTGCGTTGGGAAGGGCATCCAGCATAAAAACATGTGCCAAATCAAACATGCGGATGATCTGCTGTGGCGACCCCTAATGGGAGAAGCCGAAAGTCAGTCTACACCTTATAGTGTGTGAAAAATTTCGAAATATACTATTATACACGGATATACTTAACACTATGCCATAATGACAATGAACTTCTTCTTCATAGATATATAGATTTTGATAGATTTTAAAGATTGATAGCTTTTAAAGTATAAATATATATATACACACATACACACTGTCAATCAATTAAAATATTTATTAACAAATTAATCACATGATTGTCATGAGTTGACTTGTGATTAATCTTAATCACACATTTTTATCTGTTTTAAATGTACCTTAAATGAATACTTTTTAAGTTTTTAATACTCTAATTAAAATGGGCATGGACAAATATGGATGCTTTATTCAAATGTAAGTTTATTATTAGTGAAACCAATCTCAACATTAAGCATGAACTCTAAATATTTTTGTAAATGTTATAAATGTAAATTATGTTATAAATTACATAAATCATCAGGACATCAAACAGAAATGCTGAAAATGTTTCCACACGGACGGTTTTAATCGCAAGATGTGTCCATCATGCCTGATTTCGGTGCTGATTTGAGACTTGGCGTATCAGTAAAACAAATGTTTAGTGATTAAAATAAATGTAAAAATATTTTGTGTTTCAGTATATTCTCATACCATACATATATTTCTATTTATTCCTCATATGTTAATTTCTCTAACAGGGCTGTGGTGGATTCAAAGTCGGTACTGCGAGTGAAAATACGATATTGCATGCAGATTTAAAGCTTTAGGTTTTATAGATCATCTGTGGGAAATTGATCAAATCACAAATCAGTCAAAGCCCCAATTAACAGAATATCTTTTGGGAAGAGGATGCACACACCTTCGAGTACAGTTGAACAATCTCTACTTGCGTTATTGAGCATTCGCACCAAGCACCTTATATTATTACTGTTACTGTTTATTGGTTTTGTCCTCCTTCATTACATTCTATACAATTTGTACTTTTCTTTTTGCACATTTAAATACATGCGTACTATTTTTAACTACCACTATCTAATATTTATTTTATCTTATTTAAAATCTATAGTTCATTTAATTTAATGCACAATTTTCACAAATAAATGAAATGTTGATAAATCTACTGCTCTGGTGTTACATAAAAGCCCATTAACAAGACATTTATTTTGTTGAAAATGTTTTGTGTTGTTTTCATTAACTTAATTAGCAATCCAAATATTGCTTTAAATAACATTTTATTTTCCATAAACAACACAATATTGAGATTTTTGTATGATGCCGTTTCCATGATGCATGTTCTCTACTTAAAAATAAAAAATGACTGGAATTCCCTTATAAACATTGTGTCTCGCAGTCGTCACAATGTGAATTGAAATTATGCCCACTATGCCCACCATGACCTTCCTATAATTTCCCAAATTGTGCGCAGAACTGGGAAAAAAAATAAAACATTTTAGTATTAAACAAATGGTGCCGAAACATGAACACAATGATTGCAAAAACATTGTCTAAATTTGGCTATACAACATCCAGCTGGAGCTTCAGACATAATGGCCATGCTGCTCGGAGAACAGATGCACAGCTAAACAAAACAGGTAAACATGAATCCCGTCATGGGAAAAGCAGCCAAATATCAACTTGCTCTTCTGGCTAGATCTTGCCGCTCTCTATGAGCTGTAGACAATAGACACGGAACATACAAACTCAAATTAAACAGCATCCCTCCCCCCTGCACCCATTTATAGAGAGACTGACGGGTACCTACCAAGCAAGGTCAGTAGTGTCTGTAATTGATGGGTGTGCTTGGTGTTGAGGGAACAGGTACTTAATGTTCAGAGATGTTGTGGGATTTGTAGGCAGGAGCAGGGAGATTCCCTGGCCTGTAATTGCCTGCTGTTGTATCCAGCAACCTAGTGGGCTGAGTAATGATGCACTAAAGATTTCCTGGCAAGGTGATTGACCTGGCACTCTTCTTATTTGTCAACAGAAAGAGCGAGGGTGAGATATGACAGCATCTTAGGGGTGGCTATTGTCCCTGGGTGAACATAGGTTTGTCTTGAGCTGTTTCTTGTTAACAGTGTGCTTGCTTGGATGGTATTTGCCGGTGGACAAAGTAGAAATGTATTAGCTTGACAATCTGTTTGCCCAGTTCTGTGTTTCAGCTGCTGTTTTGGTGAAATCTAATTGGCCTGGATAAAACGTGGACGCAAAATTCATAAAGTAAGATATACGGAGCTCATTAGCTAGTTAATAAAAACAACATATTTCATCACTGTTCTTGCACCATGAATATAAAATCGCTCAGATTATGTGATTTATTGTGTCATGTGCTCTTCAGCAATGTGCCATACAGTTTGCTTGATCTTTAGTGACTTCTCGTCTGTAACCAATTTTTACATCTCACTTCAACAAGGATTGAGTCCTTGGCCATTTTAATAAGATCTGAATCCAAAAAAACTGCCAACATATTGGAGCATGAGGGTTTTTTTTTTTTGACACAATTTCAGCCATTTTCTCACCACAACTACGCTCACAGCCGGTAGGTTCATAACGAGGCCATGGAGCATGTTGAAGGGATATTTTATCAACTCATTTAATGGTAAATACAAGGGGGAGAAAAATCAAGAAAAAAAAAAGATCATGTGCTTTTACTATTTAATTACAAGAGTAAATATTGCAGGATAGAGGACTGAGCTGATAAATATGGCAAAAATTGTGTAGGAAGAATAATTATATTGTAAAAGTCTAGTCCTTGCCATATTTTATATATATATATATATATATATATATATATATATATATATATATATATATATATATATATATATATATATATATATATATATATACAGTACAGACCAAAAGTTTGGACACACCTTCTCATTCAAAGAGTTTTCTTTATTTTCATGACTATGAAAATTGTAGATTCACACTGAAGGCATCAAAATTATGAATGACCTACAATATGACATTTTCAGTTCACTTTTTTGTTATGTATATAATTCCACATGTGTTAATTCATAGTTTTGATGGCTTCAGTGTGACTCTACAATTTTCATAGTCATGAAAATAAAGAAAACTCTTTGAATGAGAAGGTGTGTCCAAACTTTTGGTCTGTACTGTATATATATATATATATATATATATATATATATATATATATATATATATATATATATATATATATATATATTAGTCATACAACATTATTGTCAAAATAGCTGACAACAAAAGTAAGTACACCCTAAATGATAACAGCTGTACGTTGTTTTACCGTGCAAATTCATCATGTTCATGTTTTTGTCTGCTGGACAGGATCATACAAATTTGTGTGTCTTGTATTAGAGCAGTTACATTGTGGTTGAGGATTTGAGATTTAGTTTTGTTGCGCTCAACAAAGATGGCAGAGCCTAAAAGAAATTTCGTAACACACTGAAAGTTACAGTACAGTGGTCATACAGAGGTTTTCCAAGACAGGTTCCACTCGGAACAGGAATCGCAAAGGGTTGGTCAAAGAAGTTTAGTCCTTGTGCTGTGCGTCAGGTGCAGAAGCTGCTTCAAAATACAGAAGCATGGGTGCTGCAGCATTGCTTTGGATATTGCTGGTAGGAGCACTAAAAAATGATGTCTTGCCAAGTCAGTCATGGTGGTGGTGCATTCTGAAGAGGAACAGCCATCCCTCACGAAACTGTGCCGAAACACGACAAATGAATTGCTAAAGGTGAATAAAATGGATTGGCTAAGTATGTTTTCAGATCTGAACCCTATTAAGCACCTGTGTGGCATTCTCCAGAGGAAGGTGAAGAAGCGCCATGTGTCTAACATCCAGCAGCTGTGTGATATCATTATGGAGGAGTCAAAGAGGATTCCAGCAAGAAAATGTGCAGCTCTGGTGAATTCCATGCACAGGAGGATTAAGGCAGTGTTAAATAACAATGATGCTCACACAAAATATTGACACTTTCGACACAGTTTTGACATAGGTTTGACATTTGACACAACACCCTAATTGATGTGTCAAATGTCAAACCTATGTCAAAACTGTGTCGAAAGTGTCAATATTTTTTAGAGGACAGTGAATCTGTACTGCTACATAAGCTGCACTTTGACTACTTTAAAATATATCAAAGTTTCTTTTCCATAGTATTGTCCCTTGAGAGGATATACTAAAATAGTTGTGAAATGTGTGGGGTGTACATTTTGTGAGATACTATACACATACATACGCACACACACAGACACATATACACACACACACATATATATACATATACATATACATGTATTTATGTAAAAATACGAGAAATAATTAATAAATGAATATAAACAGTTTAAAATATGTTAAAAAGAATAAAAAAAAGGAGTAAAAGTGATTTGAATTTAATAGTGCAGTCAGTGTGAAACAGCACTATGCAGCAATTTTGCACTTTTTATTCCTCTCAATTTATAGTTACAGATAATGTGGAACATTCACTATACTGTATATACTACTTCAACTTACTTCCAATTCCTATTTTACAATGTAACTTGCCAGATTTTCGACCTATTTACTTTCATATATATACACACACACACACACACACACACACACACACACACACACACACACACACACACACACATGCGAGTTACAGCATAGGGGTTGTGACGCACTACTGCAAGGGGAATTATGTTTGTTCATAGATGTATGGCAGATGGTTTTGTTCAATCACGTCAATAAATTAGTACTTTTTCCTTTTTTTCTTTTTGGTTCTTGATTGTATTAACTGGGCAATTAAAAAGTGAGGAAAAATCTGAATATTCTGGTGGTTTATTTGTTTTTATTCAATTGTAATAAATAATATAGATAGCATTCCTAACAGCGCAGCTATGTACAAGATGTGCAATTATTTGTGCAATATATGCAGATGAATATGCATGTGGACTTAGACATACATTTTATATATATTGTTTATTTTAATATACTTGTTTGTTCTATTATAACAGTCATTTGTCATGAATTATCATTCATTGCTCATTAACCACTACATATTCACTGCCCTTTGCCTATCTGCCTGCCCACTGTCTGCTTTCCTTCCTTTCTTTTGTTAGTGTTTTTGCATATTTAACTACACTAGAATGAGCTAATAAATAATATGTTCAAGCTGTTTTATGTTTTCTCCTGATTGAGGTGCCTAAAAAGAAGCTCCTTTTTTTTCCTGTTTTGGCCTTCCATGATCAACCAAGTCATCTTGTTAATTGTACCACCTGACCATCGTTTTCCAACAGATAAAAGCTTGATAAAA